>NW_005842053.1:1590894-1613632 GCF_000455745.1 Alligator sinensis
GTGAGGTAGAGTTTTAAAATTTTAGAAGGTTGACTGTGGAGTCTGTTGTTGCTTCAAATCATGCAAGTTGTTTGTTATTGTAAGCTTCTCTGAGCCTTTTTAGAGGGTGGACTATACCTCTAAACAATCATCATCACGTAAGCCATCATTCCCAGCCTCACTTTCCTAACTGCAGGACACAAATAAAGAGAATGAGTATATTGGAGATCAGATAGAGTCCTTTTTGTGACTAGATGTTTTGTAGAAGAATGAATCTATAGGCGGTTGACTCATAGTGTCTTAGCGTTCTCCCAGCCAAAACCCCGAGGATGTAGCTCCTTCTGAATGGTACTGGCCACTGTCCAACACAGTGTATCTCAAGAAGTTTAAGGGGTAAGCTTCCTACCTCAAGGAGGGAAGGAAATTGTACCAGCCACAGTAAAATTGCCTTTGGGCCCTTTTCCAGGAATAAACAACTATACTTCCACTGTTAAAATGAGCTTGTGCTGATGCCACTGTTCCAAGGACCTTGCATGTCTACATTTAACAGACTAATCTGGAGACCATGGGGTTATGTAACAGTATTATGAATATTATCTTTCCATTCATCTTCCTTGCCTGTACAAGTGTTACTGTTCCTTTTGCACTGCATGCTTGTCCAGCCAATTTCAGGCCTTCGTATATAACATAGCCTGAAAATATAGAACTGCCCACCCAGTCTACTCAGACTCTTTGGGGTACAATAAAGCTGCATGAAAGCCTAGTTTTTAAATTCATTTTTCTACTGTAACACAGCTTTTGAATTTACAGTAGGATAGAGCTTACCAGAGTCAGGTTATTTTTATTCTTTAAAAGGTTGATTTTATTTTAAAAGTTAGATTAGGAGTCTAAACCAACCTGGTTTCACTTGTTTACTAAACTGTGGTTTACAGGTTGTCCCCAGTTTGCCATATTAATTGCTAATATCTAATTATTCTTAGTAAATCCACGGGTGTGACCTTTGCTAAATAATTTCCCTGCAATAATAGCAATAAGATACTTCAAGCAGTACATTTCTGGGAATTATTGAACTTCTCAGGTGACTGAAGTCACTCATTCTTCGACCTCATGCTTCACAACACATCTGAGGCATGAAATTATTCCCTTCCAATGTGGTGCTTTCTCCTGGCCTTATTGCTTAAATGATTTGTAAGGATTACTGTATTAAAAGCATTGTGAAAAATTCAAAAAAGAAGAAGGTAATATTTTGCATTAAAGTTATCACCTCAATCCACATTTAGGTAATTTACTCACATCATGAGAGTCTGGATCTAGTAGACATCAGTAGTACCTGCTCCTGAAAGTATGGGAGGGAACAGTATCTTTCTTGGCATTTTGCTTTAAATAAAAATTGTGTGTCATTTGTAGTAGAAACCACCCAAATCAATGAATCTATACATTTCCAAGAAGAACAAGATGAAATGAATTTCTCTGTCTTTTGATGTGTATTGTCAAAGGTCTTCCAAGTATTTTATGCATTTAACTGTGATTCATTTGAAATTGTTTTACCATATCATGATTGATTTGTAGGCACAACGCAGATTCTCATGAGATAAATATATCATTCCATTCTAAATTGTAATCTTTTTCAAAAGGCGCTGTTCATTTTTCCGTTAACATTTTAGAGAAACAGCACGACCACTTTTAATACGCCGTACTGCTGACAAGCTACCATATTCGTTCTTTTTCAGCTGGTAACTTCCTGCTGCAGTATATAAACACTGCAACAAATTCAGGTCAATTTAATATTTTTCTTCATGAGTTCACAACAAAATTATGGCTTTGCAGTAGTGCAGCTAGAACTGGAATATATTTCATAAAAAGAAAAAAAAAGACTCAGTAATTAACTTTAAAATTTTGGAATGCATTTTGCCTAGTCTACTATAGTTTTGCCCTTCTCTTTTGGCTTAATCCAAAGGCCATGGACGCTAATGGGAAGATTTCTATTGATTATAGTGGGCTTTGGACCAGGCTCAAGACTCTCTATTTTTACCTTTGTAATTCACATAGATGGGTAAACTACTTCTGCTCCCTGTCCCACAACTCAGATCTGTTTGGTGACTACTTACAGGTAAGGGGTGGGAAAAAATAAAATGCCTGCCTTGTTAAAATTACCTTCTACTCTCTTCTCTCTTTCAGTTTCTGTTTTGGAGACTGTGATCATCTTTCTTCCTCTTTCTCTTTGTGATTAAAGTGAACATCTGAACTCTTGGGCCTTGCTTCAGCAAAACATTTTTCACATGCTTATCTTTAAGCATGTGAGTAAACCCACTGAGTTCAATCCTGGCTGACTTCAGTGGAACTACTCTGCTTAAGTGTTCTCTTGAATCAACCTTTTATCCGCTTCCTTTTCTGCCTTAATGGCATATGTAATGGGATTCAAAAAATACTAAAGTTAAAAATGAAACACATCTCTTAAATTTCAAGTCTACCAATCCAACACTTTTTTAGTTTGACACTGTGTGGATTTAATTTCATATGTACGAGTCATACTCTGCAGAAGCAAATGTAGTGAAACTGATTTTGTACCCAGCGCCAATTTGGTTCATCATTCATATATAGTACAGATGTTCTGTTTTTAATGTCAAAGTAATTCAACAGATTCCTAAGAACATGTTATTTCCTGACTTGTTGCTCTCTTCATTTTCTCTGCTCCACCCTTTCTCAAGTACTTATTTACAGGATACCTGCTCCACCCTGTCTCCAAGTACTTATTTACAGGATATACTCAGTAAAATAATTTAAAAAATGATGTGACAAATGATTTATTGCTTTTTTGAGTCATGCTAATGACTGCCTTGGTTAAAAATTGAGATTTGTTTTTCCCTCCCTTCATGAGACACTAACAATTTAATATGGCATGCACTTTATTTGAAGTTATCTTGTATACTTAAGACATGATGGCTAATCTTGGTTGTGGCATTTATCTTCATACAGTGGGAAAGAGGGATCATTCTGAGTGGTGTAGATAGAAGCAAGCCAGTCCATCTCTTCTTGCAAGTGAAATGTCACACTAGAAATAAGCAACCATGTGTTAGATATACTCTACAGTATGTAAAATATAAAATATTTTATAAGACTGATATGCTTTGGAAGTATTTGGAAGTATGAACTCTTAAATTAGGTAGAGGAGGGGTAGGCAACATTTTGGGCCAGAGTGTTGGAAAAACTGCAATGTCTACCTTGTAAGGTGCCAGAGTGCCAGCATATCAGAAAAACAAAACCAGGGCAGGTGGTACATAGCAGGATGCACTGCATATTAATTTAGTTAATAATCATAAATGTTGCCTTTTTTTTTTTTTACAGTAAGTACCAGGTTTTAAAAAACAAATTAAACCTGGTGTTGAAAATAGCACTTCATACTACCTTTGTTCTTGTGTGTTCTTTTTTTTCTTTTTTTTGTTAAGCATGTTCTGATGAGAGAAATAAGAGAAAAAGAGGAGGGAGAGAAAAAAAAAGATAGAAAGAGGGAAAGATAAAGAAATGAGAGACAATGAGAAGAGAAAAAGAGAAAGAAAAGGATAGGAGAGAGAAAAATGGAAAGGAGAGAGAGAAAAAAGAAAAGAAAAATGGAAAGAGAAAAAATAAGAGAAAAAGGAGAGGAGAGAAAATATGAGAAAAAGAAAAAAGAAAACAGAAAAAAGGAAAAAAAAGAAAAAAGAGACAAAAAAGGGGAGAGAGAGAAGAAAAAGAAAAAAAGAGAAAAAAGAAAAAGAGGAGAGAAGACAAGAAAAGAAAAGAGGCAAAGAGATAAAAAGATGAGAGAAAGAAAGAAAGAGAAGAGAGAAAAAAAGATAAAAGAGAAAGAGGTATGCCCACATGTCCCTCCACAACTGGCTGTGGCTCAGGCCTGCTGGCTCCAGGACAGTATCCAGGGAGGGAGGCAGCAACACCCCAGTGGCAGTCACCAGGGCTGGGTTGCACAGGCCTCCCCAGTGGTCCTGGAGCAGGATCCCAGGCGTAGGGCTGGGACGGAGGGCCTGGCCAGCACTTGGGCAGACAGACATCCCATCCCACCCAGGCTGGGGCAGCACTGGGACGCTGAGCGCTGGGGCCAGGCAGTCAGGGAAGATCCAGGTGGCATGGGTAGAAGCAGGCATGGCAGAAGGTGCCACGGGCCGGCCAGCCCGACCAGACCCTTAGGAAGTCAGCAGCCAGAGGAGAGTGGGGGGCCAGGTAGGAAGCTGGGGCTGCACTGGGGCTCTTCAGATTTGTGCTGCAGTAGGCAGGCAGGGGTGCCCAGTGGCACCCAAGGTGGGGCCCGGCCTCGCCCGTGCAGCTTTGCAGGGATGGGCCACAGCCACCCTCACCTGTGAAGTGACACTGCCTTGCTGGAGAGGAACACCAGGCTCAGGGGGCTCCCAGCTCTGGGCTCAGCCTTCCCGGCACCAGGCACAGTGTGAGCGTCCACTGGAGCCACCCCGATGCAAGGGCCTGGCTATGGGGGCTGGCTGCAGGAGGTTCCGGAAGCCCAGCAACAGCCGCTGCAGGCAGCACTTGGGACCAAGCTGGCCAGGAGCCTCCAGCACAGTGGCCCTCCACATTGCCTGCCCAGGTACTGGTTTTGCCCACCTGCAGCTCCCCTCCAATGGCCGGGCCAGACTGGAGGGTGCAGCCCGAGGACAGAGGGCAGGGTCAGAAGAAGGCAGATAGTGTCCCCTGCCTGTGTTCTCCTCACCCTGCCCCTGGTGTCTGCTATGGTGCTGGGACCCATAGCTGCTCTGGGGAGCCTGTAGCAGCAGCTTAAAAAAAAATCATTTTTTAAACAATTTCTTTGTGCACCACCTGGTGTGCCGAGGAAAATATCTTCATGTGCCACTAACTGGCACGTGTGCCAGGGGTTGCCTATCTCTGAGGTAGAGGTAAACTGGTAAAATTCTCTATGAAACTTGACCCCAAACATTTAATCACTGGTTTAAATTCAATCCCGATTGCTAGTACCCAGAAATGCCATTAGAAGGATGTTAATTGGTTTATATGAAATGAATTGTTGATCTCTATTTAAATCCTATAATGGGCAGCTGTGCCACAGCACTATTTTCACCATCCCTGACAATCTCAGCAGAAACCATGGAGTGAATGACCAAGGATAAAGGGTTTCCTACTGGTCTGAAGTGGAGCACATTAGTAGGATTGCTACCTGGAAATTTGCGCCACTTCTTGCCATCATATAGCACTTTTTTGCATAAAGAGAGGACTCTGGTCACTTGACTAGAGTGTGCTTCAGAAACAATATATTCACCAGCCTTCCTGTCTGGCACAAGGCTCCAATGGTTCAGATGTCTTGAAAGTACATCTGACTTTTGGGGTCCAAAATGAATGGAAATTTTGAACCTCTGATGTTCTTTTGAATTGTTTGCCTATTGCAATTCTGAAGATTAGTTATATTTAATACATTGTGGGTTTCAGCATTATGAGATGAATGGAATCTCATCTAGCTCAATGGTGAGCTCCTATACTCACCTGGGAGAGGGGTTTGGAAAGAAATGTATCTATTTCATATCTGCCAGTTTCTACAATTTGACACAGTGCTTTTAGGACTATTCTTTACCTATGTACATTCTGCCTGTCTTAAGCTCCAGATGTGAACAAAAAGAATTAATTTAATCCTATCCCATATTTTATTACTATCTGATGAACATGAATATCATCTCATTAGAATACGTTGCATGACATTTTTTTTTACTTCATGTATAGAACATTAAAATACAGAAACATAACCACATATTTGTATATATTTTCATTTTGTGTCGCAGTATATTACACCTTCTGATATGTGTCTATTTTTTAATCTATTGTTCTACACTCTGAATCTATTGTTGTTTACCTGCTCTCCTGGGCAATTCTGATACAATCTGCCTTTCCTTTCAATATTGCTACATTACATCAAAATATTTTCACTGTGGAACAACTGAATGTTTCTAAATAGAAAAATACTTTGTTGCATATTTTTAAAAGCTACTTGTTTTGTTTTCCATTTTTTTTCGGTAGAGAATATTACCTTTGATTAATAACAATTATATCTGGGCTTTGTTCCTCTTATCTGGGTGTCAGCAGTAATTGGAATCCATATCCATATCCTACCTTGCAATCATGCTGCAAAAGGCCAATAAATTCCCGCTGAGTGTGTTACTTGTTAAATTTAGTGCATTACATTCAGGGTAATGAATAAAAGCAGTGGGCCGTTACTGTCTGGTTGGCAGAGGAGGAGCAAGAACAGCCAGACTCCCCTGAGGCCCAAAGCAGGCTTAAAACTGTGACAGGCAGAATCAAGGGACTCCCTAAGCATCATAGTTCAGTTTGTCTCCCTTAATTTCCCCTTCTACCAAGATTTTGGAGGAAATGGAGGGAGGTGAGGTAATCTCCTACATTAATATATTGTGCGTGTATACTAGGACTTGGTAATACAGGCTTTCTTAAAGGGAATTGTATTTAAAAGTAATAGATTTATATTAATCATTCAGCTGATGACAGGTTTGACTATGCTTGAAGGGAAAATTTATATCTGTATGCTGTTTAATTTAATTAAAAACATTTACTATGTGTACATATACACAGAGTATTTTGCTATTTTTATTAACCCTGTATTGGTTGGTAGACATAAATATCAAGCTTCTGCACTTTTGTTCTGCACATATGAATATTGATTTGTTCCATAAAGAACCAGTTATGTGTTTTGATCATCATAAGAATATAATATGTATTGAAATATTGAACGCAGACATTATATATTCCTTATTTCCTGCAGATGGATAATATAAACATAAAGCTGTAAACTGATAAAAACTGATTAAAGGAGGCCATGGAGGAAATTACATAGTGGCATGTGAAGGGAGTCTTCATGAATGCCTGCACAAACCGGTTTTCACTATGCTTGCAATGCTTCTTTGCTCTCCCCTGCAGTCCATTTGCATTTCTGTGCACCTGTGAAGACTTCTGAATGAGCGTGCAGCTGCATTCACCAAACATGAAATGCTGGCGCCGCACCTAGGAGCATGGCTGTGACAAGCGCCACAGCCACTCCCACTCTGTGAGGGCCAAATCGGATATGAGGCAACAATAGCCACTTTTAGAATGGTGCAAAGCACATGCTTGTTATGCTGACAGAGACAGAGAGCATACAAGCTCTTTTGGGCATGTGCTCAGCAGCCCTCTAATGTGCAGTATTTCCAGAATTTGGGACTGGGATGTGGGAGGTGCTGATCATGCTTCCCAAGGTGGCAGGGAGTTGGGAACAGTGAGGGAAGGTACTTTTTTGGGAGCTACTGGCTCTGCCCCTGCCCTGGGAAGGAAGCCTAAGCTCATGGGGACCAGATTTGGTCCCCTACCTTTTTTTCCCCTACCAACTCTAGAGCCCACTCCCAGGCCTGTCCATGTCCTGTGACCTGGCCAGCCAGCATTCATGCTGCCTGGACCAGCTGTGAGAAAATTTCAATTAAACATAAGCAACCATGGTTCCCCTGGACTTTATAAGGCTCTCTGATTGTGCAGAGCGTGGGGCTTGCTGGAGTTCGTCTGAATCTGGGGGCTATCTGGGACTAGCCATGGCTCTCCTCCACTCTCTGGGGGTCTGGGGAGGGGCTAGGCAGTGACCACCCACCAAGATGGGCTCAGTGCTAGTGGTGAAAGGTGTCCCAACTGGCCATTTGAAAGGTGCTCCAACTAGCCATTTGGGGATCAGGTAGCTGGGGAAGAAAATCCCTGATCTTGAGCTCTCTTTCACTCCCCGGGGCTCAGTGAGGGGGAGGAGGGGAGCTGGGCAGTGACCACCCACCAGGATGGGCTCAGTGCTGGTGGAAAAGGTGCCCCGATTGGCTGTTCCCAGACAGGGTATCTGGGGGCTAGAGAAAAAGGAAAAGCTGTGGCTGCAGTCCCCGGTCCACTCCACTGAGTGGCTCAGGGTGGAAGAGCCCAATCCAGCCCCCAGCTTTGTTTCCCCCACAAGCTGTCCCTTCCAGACTGGTCCATGCCCTGCAACCAAGCCAGTCAGCCTCCATGCCTCCTACAGTGACTATTGGGGAAATATCAATTAATCATGAGTAACTGTGGTTCCCTTGAAGTTTGCAAGGCTGACTGCCAGCTCACATTGTGGGGATTACTGGAGCTAAGCCAAGTCTGGGGGCTCACAACAGGGCCAGGCACCCACCCAGACAGCCTGATCAGGGAAAAGCTGCTGCCTGCACTTGATGGCCAGCTCCCTTCCCTTACCGTTCAGCCCCTCTCCCTCTTCAAGATGTCACACCCCCTCCAATACAAAAACATTGTAAAAGTGACACACTTGCTTTTCCTATAAGGCAGTGGTTTTTAACCTTTTTCATCTGATAACCACTAAAAAAATTCAAATGGAGGTCCCAGACCCCCTTGAATTGTGAGTATGGGTATTCACATGCTTTTGACTGATTATAGTCATCTTTTGAGGACCTCTTAGACATAGTCTGTGGACCCTCAGGGGTCCCTGGACCACAGTTGAAAAATTGCTGCTATAGAGAAAGCAACACAGATGGTGCCTTGGCTTTTAATGGATTTTAATGTATAGTGTAGTATGATGGCATCCCCTGGGGTAAACATCAAAAGATATCTTCCAAGCCTTGCTTTGCTGTGGTTTCTCCCCTGCCAAGGCAGGTTTGTGGCTTATGGAGGGAGACAGCGGTGAGGGTCTTCTTGCAGGCTATATTTTGCCTGGCTTTGCTGTCTGTTCTTGCTGACAGTCACTTGGGAGAAGCAAAATACAGTGATTGAATAGCTGGCAATTCAAAGCCCCTGGCCAGGCACAGGCACCAGTCTCGTCCTATCATAATCTGCCTGACCAAGCTAACTGTTCCAGCTAGCTTTCACTTTTCAAGATGGTGCTTGGTGGAGTCACAGCAATCATTGCCTTGGCTAAACTGCTCAGACAGAAGAAGCACCAGGGTGATCTGCTTCTAGTCCTAGCGGCTTGCTATACTGAGGACAACAATGTTGCTGTGGGAGTCCTTCTGGCCATACCGCACGAGGCACAGGATGACTCCATTGAAGCTGCAGCTCTGCATGCCTGATTTCAGATCCCAATGCAGGGCTCTACCTGTGGGCTCGAACTGATGGGAGCAGCTTGTGCTCAAGACCAGGGACAATAAGCAATGGAGACAGAATTTCAGAATGTCTCTTGGCACATTCATGGACCTGTTTTCCAAGCTCAACCCTCTGCTTCAGCACCAGGACACTGGACTTCAGAGCCCCATGCCCATGAAGAGACAAGTTACAATGGAAGCTGGTGAATCCTGACAGCCTCCGGTGCATGGCTAACTAATTTAGTGTGGGACAGACAACAACACTTGCCATGCATGAAGCGTATGAGGCAGTTCTTAAGCAGTTGGGGCCTTGGGTGCTCTGGCTTAGGGATTTTCAAGAGGTGATTGCTGGGTTCAAGCAGAGGGGGTTCTGGAACTGTGTGGAAGCCACTGACAGGACCTACATCCCCATTCTATGCCCCCCTCACTCTGACTTGGATTACGTCAAGAGGAAGGACTTATTTTCTGTCATCCTTTAGGCTGTCATGGACCACCAGGGCTGGTTTATCAATATAAATGTTGCGTGGTAAAGATGGATCCATGATGCCCATATATAGGAACCTGGGGTTCCCAGAGATGATGGAGTGGTGAGAATTCACTCCCAGCTGGCTTGTCCATTCCCTCTCAGTCATCAGGGATTCAGCCTACCCGTTCCTTCTATAGTTCATAAAAACCATACACTAGCTGACTGGACCCCAGGAAGAATTTAAACTACTGACTGAGCAGCTGCCAGATGGTGTTCATAGAGTCATGGCAACTGTGTCCAGGCAGTACAGAACATCTTCAGAGAGTTTGCGTCTTTGAGTTTGCCAGTGATGACCTTGAAGGCTATAACCCTGTTGCTTCTGCAAGCTATTGTGCCTAGAGGTGTCCTGGAGCTGTGGAAAGGAGCTGTTTGCTACAAAGCCCCACCCTGAGCCATTCAGTGGGGTGGCAGGAACTGCAGCCATGGCTTCCCCCTCACCTGCCACAGCTTTCCTCCTCGCTTTGTCAGCATCCTGGCCCAGGAATGGCCAGCAGGGACACATTTCCCCACAAGCGCAAAACCCATTTCGGGAGATGGTCACTGCTCCCCACCCCCCCAGAACCCTGGAAGGCCTTGAAGAAGGTGACCATTCTGGCAGATGATCACCTTCTCCTCCCCACCCTCTGGAGCCCTGGAAGGAGAGGAGCATCATGGCTGGCCCCAGAGAGCCCCCAGACTTAGCCCAGCTCCAGCAAGCCCCACACTCTGAGCTGGCAGACAGCCTTGTACATTTCAGAGGAACTGTGGTTATTCAGTTAACTGAAATTTTCCCATGGCCACTCCAGGCAGTGTGGAGTCTGGCCAGCCAGTTCATAAGATGTGGACTGATTTTGGAGGGGGGCTGGAGAAGGTGAGGGGAATGAGGCTTTGGGCCAGAGCAGGGCAGGATGGAGTCCACTGGCAGGGAGGTTCTTACTATGTTGGCAGGGTTGGGCCACATGGGACCATGGCCAGGGGATGGTAGATGGGGATGCGGATGCACTTAAATGAAATCATTAACCTTTGAATAGGCCTTGCTTGCTGGCCATCAAATGCATGGATGTGCCACTGATTGACACTATTCATGCACTGTGCACAGCACAATGCCTTCACCCTCTTGATCAATTGCTGGGTTTGGTAGGCAATCAGCATTGACTGCAACCCCACCACCTAGCTAGTCCAGCGTGCAAAGGTGCTTGTCCCCAAGGTAGGATCCACAGAACCTGTCCCCATGCCTCCCCAACCCAACCACCACCCTCCAAAGCCCCTAAATACAACACCAGTCATAAACCAGGCACCCTTTCCCACACCCTGACTTACTGGCAAGGGTTTCTGCAGTGTTCTCCATGTCTTTTTCATCTGAGCTGCCTCCATTCTGTCCTGCACCCACTTCTTGGGTCTCTTGAGTTCCAGGTTCAGTGATGGGTCCCAGGAAGAGGGCCACAGAGGACAGAGGCCCTTGGAACAATCTTGCAGAGCAGCAGGAGGCTGCTGGGAGGAGGCTGCTTCACTGCTGTCCCCATCTTGCTCATCACAGCTGACTGGCTTCAGTGTTGTGCCCTAGACTATGTGGCAAGGAGCCATGGTATGATCCATCTCAAGGATCTCTCTGAGCTCATTGTGAAAGGGTATCAAGATCCTGGCTGCTCCAGACACCCTGCTGGTATTCCTGCCCTCTTGTACAGGGATTTTAGGGACTTGGTCCTGACCTGGAACCAGTTCCACTGATGCCCCTGTGCCACCATCTGCAACACTATACTCTCATAAACAGCCTGATTCTGCCAGTTGCCTTTAGTTCCTTTCACTGTAGTTGAGATAGGCCTGTCCTCTCCCCATACCATGATGAGGTCCAGCACCTCACTGTGGCTCCAATTAGATGCCCTCCTGATAGGGCCCAGGGGGACATCCTTTGAGTCATGCTGAAGATGGCTGACCTGGACATCTAGGAAAAGTTTCTGTTTGTTTTCTAGTTGGTATGTGCTCTGCGGGTTGTTTGCATGGGTTTGCACCCTTGTGGGGTGGGAAGGTTATACCCCAGGGATGGGAAGGGGAGTTGGCTTGGTGCCAGAACTCTCCCTTGGGTAGTAGAGTCCTGTGGCTGGAAAGTTTTTCCACACAGAACAGGAGGTTGGATGAGGGGCTACTGTATCCTGGGATGCTGTAAAACTGTAACTTGGGCTGCTCATCTGTGGCCACACCTTAATGGAAGATGAGCTGGGTAAACCTCCTCTGGAGTAGCATAACTTTGAGGTGCCTAGCCGGTGCTTAAAATTAATTTCAGACATTCATGTGTGGACAATTCAGGGGTCTTTCAGCTTAAAGCCCCAAATGCACCTCACAGTTTCCCCACACATTCCCCTCCAGGGTTTAAGAGTTCCCAGAATGGCCCAAAATTACCATGTTACAATGCCCTAAAAATAACTGAATTGTAAAAGGCCTTAGACAGATGCAGGTGTTCTGAGTCACATGTAGTTATTCATTTTATTTTGAAGTGAAATAAAAGCAGCAAACAAAACAGAAGAAATAATTAAAACAAGTTACAGGACAACAAATTCATGGCAAAAATCTTATGGCTTTCAGTGAGTTCCAGATTTCAGCTGTGCCAAACTGGTCTGCTACAGTCCTTGCTAGATTTCACAATGTTTTAATGGATGAAAAAAGAAAGGGACTAACTCTGCTCCACTGTATCCTGCAGGAGGAGGAGCAGAAGCAGGCTGTAGAGGGGAGATTTTCAAAGTCATATAGGAAATATCTGTGAACTGTCACCCAGGGCTAGATCTACCAAAGGACTGTAATTCCCAACTCCTTCTTCACTGTTGCTGTAGGCTCCTAAATCAAAATCAAAATCCTCCAAACCTTGGAAATTCTTGAAGTCCCTGGACACCCTTTTTTTTTTGTCACAGTGAAATTCCAAAGGTGTCTGAAGCTCTGCTTCTGGACATGCCCAGAAATGCCTAAGTGTTAACAGTGTTTAACAGCAAATATGCACCCCAGCTATATTAAGGTCTAGAAACCAGATGTTTTTTTGTCTGCCAACTTGCCAGTTCTGTTCTGAAATGGGACTCCATCTAAAAAAATGGCAAGAGAAGGTGGTGGTATGCCATTTTCATCCAACAATTCACTAGTTAGAATGAGCTAACATGTTAGAATATGTTACTAGTTAGAATGAGCTAACATGTTAGCTAACTAGTTAGAATGAGCTGCTCCCATGACCTTGCCTGGCTGCGTGCTGGCCATGTCTCATGCCCCAAGCAGCCCCTTGCAGGCTGCAAGGGGAAACTTGTGCTTTTGCATGTTTCACTGGCACTTGCTCATGACCCTTTGAAATATTCTTGCAACCCACTTTTGGGTCACGACCCATGGGTTGAGAAATGCTGATCTAGTCCAATCCTTTGCAAAAGACAAACCATCCCAATCAAGTGTTTATCTAACCTCCTTTTAAAAATTTCCCATGATGCAGATTCTACAACCTCTCTGGGTAGCCTCTTCCTGTGCCTAACCACCCTTATAGTGAGAAAGTTCTTCCTATGATCCAACCTAAGTTGCTATTGCTGTTGTTTAGTATTTTCATTAATGATTTGGAAGATGGGATTGAACACACACTTAACAAATTTTCAGATTACAACAATCTGGGTGCAGTTGTAGACACCCTGCAGGGTAGGACTAGGATTCAGCTTGATCTTGAGAAACTGGAGAGATGCCCTGAAATCAATTAAATGAAATATAGGCTGGAGAGTAGAAGTAACTTTCTGACTATGAGGGTGGTCAAGCATTGGAACAGGCTACCTATAGAGGTTGTGTAATCTCTGTCCTCAGAAATTTTCAAGAGCAGATTAGAAAGAAATTTGGCTGGGATGTGTTAGCCAGGAATGATCCTGCCTTCAGCAGAAGGCTAGACTAGATGATCTTGTGAAGTCCTTTCCATCCCTACTTTCCTATGATCCTGAATTCCTTTAGATCAATTCTATGAGGGAATCTGATGAGCCCCCCAGGCCATATTCTCACTTCTTGTGAGTTTTCATGAGAAGTACCCTGGGGAGAGGTGCATGTAAGCAGGACTCTCCGATTCTGACCTGCAGACTTGGGAAATATTGAAGATTATCTTGATTCCTCCAGAAAATTCTTTCTGGAGTCTTTCCTATGTTAGATCTGGGAGTTTCTGTAAATTCTGAATAATTCTAAGTGTCTAGAAACTTTTGCATCAACCTCTGTTACTCAGTTTCAGATCAGCTGGTGATTTTGTTCTGTGCCAAATGTTGATATTTTCCATATTAAAACACTTAGGTATAACCTCCCTGGCCAGATCCAGATGTGCAGGCACATGCAGTTTGCACACCTGGACTGTTAAAACATGTCTCACACTGCAAATTTGCAGCATGGGGGCAAAATCTGCTACTGGGAAATTCCAGTAACAAAAAAAACCTCACCACAAAAAGGGGTGTGGCATATGCCACAGGAACATGTGCTGGCACACAGATGCTCAGTCCTCCCAGGAGATGCTCTGGCTGCTGGCCAGAGTATCTTCCCTTGTCTAGTTCCACCCCAGCTCCTCCAGTATGCCAGGGGCCAGGAAGATGAGGAAAACAGAAGTTTCCCTGAAGCAAGGCATTTTGCCCTACACCAAAGTGCACGTGCAGGGGTGTGTGCAGCAAGAAAAAGTAGTAGTATAAATTTGTGCTGCTATGTTTTTTGCTGCTGCAAGCACACACCCCTGCTTGTGGGGACATGCCTCCTGGGTGCAACTGGGAGAGGCATTCTTAATCTTCTTTCCATCATATATTCTGCTGGATAATTCAGACACAAGGGATGTTGACCATCATGCCAGGAATGATTGCTAAAGTTCTACTGATTTCTTCAGATGTCTTTCTAATAGTTTTTTGCTCTCTTCACCTCTGCGTTGCTTTGGTAATAATATAGCTTACTATACTGAAAAATCAAAGTTCTGTGCAAATCCTAGAAATGTTTTTGAGATAAACTGAAGTCTGTTATCTAACCGCAGGACTTCAAGAACTCCATATCTAAAAACTTGAGTTTCTGAATAATGCAGGCCAATTATAGCTGCATAAGTAAAGCCAACTCAATGTATTTCAAGATATATTTGAGTTCAATAATGTACGTGAATGTTTTCAAGAAAAACATTATTATTTATAATAACAAACTGTTATTATTGCTGCCAAGTTCTGTCAGGTAGTTTTGTGGCAATTAATGATTCTGAATATTTTTTTTTGTTTCATATGTTATATTCCACACTGCTTACTGCTAAAGTCTGAATTTACCTACTCAGACTGGGCCACCATACAGATTGGTGTGCTCAGGCCTTACGCTTCTTCATACATTGATATAGCCCATAGATTTTGGATAGCATCTCTTTGTGATGTACTGAAGGGATCAAAAGCAGTTCATTACCCATGTGAAAGTTGTTTCAGTCCTGCCAATATGATAGTAGGTCTGCTGAATGTTACTGCATTACATTTGTTCCCACCTTCTCTGTCTTTATTGAATACATTTCTGGCAAAACTCATCCTATAGTTATTCATCTGTCAGTGTAGACTTTAACATTTTTTCATAAACACTTTTGTTCTGCTACTGGTGACTGCTTAATTGAAGCTCTAGGTACAGTTTCTGTTATTATAAGTGCTTCCTCTGGTCCATGTTTAATGACAGAAAAACAGTGCATCAGTCAGAGCTGAAAGCTTTGAATCTGAGGTGGAAGGTCTTCCAGTGGTTTTGAACCCAACAAGTCTTGGAGTTTTTTCTATGTTAAAATCTAAGATGAGCAAAAGTTCACCAAACTGTTTATAGACTTCATAATTGCTAGACCTTCCTTTTCTACTAGAGTGTATTGCTGTTTGGTTCCGGTGAAGCTTTTAATATGAATGTAGCAGGTCTTCAGTTTCATTCCAGCTGTTTTGGATCAGAACACTTCTCTGAGTCCATGTAAACAATGATCCTTGCCAAAATAGGTGGAGATGCCAATAGTTATTTTCTTTTATTGAGTGTGTTTGTGTGTGGGTATGCACATGCATATGTGTGCACATGCGTGTGCATGTGTCCTCCCCACTATCTATATATTGTGACCATTAAGGAGAATTCTTAAGGGTTTTATTAAGTGAATTAACATTAGTAAGTATTTCCAGAAATGGGTTACCTTTTCAAGAAGAAATGTCTTGGAATTCAGGTAAAGCAAATAATCCCTGCACTCTATCAAAATCCAGTGGAATTCCCTGTTTTTAAATTATGTGTTCCACAAATTTTTATCTGCTTGTTTCTAAATTCATATTTCTCAAGTTGGCTTGGTGCATCTCCAAACTGCATATTGTCTTTTATCATATTTATTTTTAACTCTGTTTTAAACCAATATGCTAAGCCATCAGAAGAAAAGCAGGAGTTGGGAAATTTGAAGAAAGGGAAATTATGGCTACCTTTAATTGTAGCAGTTTACAATCGTTTGAAAATGTGATGGCAGTTTTCAAATGTTTGAAATACTGCCATAAAGAAGATGGAGAAACATTGTTCTCCCTTGCCACAGAGGCTGCCTGGCATAATCTTAGGCTGAAGCAAAGCAGATCTAGTTCAAGTATTGGGAAAATCTTCCTAAATGTAGTAAGAACAGTAAGAAAGTAAAACAAGAACTCCGGGGATATTGTGGAATCTCTTCAGGAGAATATCTGTCTGGGATGGTTCAGGAAAAATAAATACTGCATTTATGAGGATTGGACAGATCACAGAGTTTCTTTTTAGTCCAGCCCTATTTTCCCTGATTTTGTTCTATTATGTATATCTATATAAAGAATATATATCTATATTGTTAGGACCTGGTTGTAGGAACCTGGTTTACTGGTTAGGCCACCATGGGAGGGCTAGATCCCAAGTTGCCAAATCCAAAGGGAAATTCCACAGGCAATCAAAGGCTCATTTAGGGTTCTGGAGTCAGGGTCCAAGTTATTAAAGCTGAGCAGAGTTTCCAAAAGCCAGAGTTCAAGAGCAGAGCCAAGGAGGGTCAGAAGCTGGCAAAACCAAAGAGCAACAGATCCAGAGAGGCTTGCCATGGCAAACTTTCAAACAAGAACTGTTATCTGACCTGCAGATTGCTGCCACAGGTGAACTTAAATGAGGAGACTGCTATCCTCAGAAGCCAAGCCAGAGGCCCCAACACAGCCAGGTTAGGGCTGGCTGCCATTTACAGCCTCAGGCAGATTTGGCCAACTGAACAATTAGCTCTGTCTGGGATGCCTGACACACATAAAAGATGCCAGGCAATTCTGTCACAAACTTAGAAATTCTTCTCTGGAAATGTTCTGGTGCCAAAGATATGCTGAATGGAAGCTCACTGAAACCATGCCACCAAAACAGAGTTATTGTAAGAAGCCTAGGCCCCATAGAGGCAGATTGATCCCAAAGCCCAGCTGGAAGTAATTAGGGAATTGGGCTGAGTCATCACCTGTCCACACTGGGATTTACATGATCATCCAAAAGTAGGGCTGGAAAGTAGTCCAGCCTCTTGCTCAAAGCAGGATCATCCCTGACAAAACCATCCCAGCCAAGTAAATGTCTAACTGTCTCTTGAAATTTTCCAGGAATGGAGATCAGAGCAGGGCAAATAGCCATCCTGTACCTCTGGCCTGCTTGAGACTCCTAACCCTCACTCTGCTGCTTAATCCTGGTTTGAGACTTTGACTCTGTAATCTTCACTGTAACTCCCTAACCTGAACTGATCTGTGACTTCCTGACATGAACTCCAGGTTGTGACTCCCTATTCTGAGCCCCTGGCTTGTGCCCTCACAACACAGGTGACCTACCTCAGCCACCCACACCCCAGTCCATTACAGTTATGAATGTAGCCAATTGTATAGATTCTTTAGCAAAGGGGTTTTCAAATATCCAAAGTATTATGTAACTTAGAACAGGGGGTTTCAACCTTGTTGTATCAGTGTACTCCCAGTGGCTGGACGTGGAGCGGTGTACCCCTGGTGGCCAGACACCAAGCGGGGTGGGGAGCGGGTGAGGCTGGATGCAAAGCGGCGGCAGCCACCCTGTGTGAGTTTCCCTTGCCCCCCACATCTGGCTGCGTGGGTAGTGCCATCGCAGCAGCACAGGATAGTACATGATAGTACTCCATCCCCACCCATCTGTACCCCTTAGGGCTTTCTCAAGTAACCCTGGGGGTATGCGTACCCCCGGTTGACAACCTCTGACTTAGAACATTCTTTGACTTCTCATAACAGACATCTGTTCAGCTAAAAAGTATGTATCTTTCAACGTAAAGGCTTTTATTAAGTTGTAAAAGGTCCACAGATATAATTTTTTCCATTGGAGATGAATATACAAATATAGCCACATACCATCTTAAAAAAAACCCAAGCAAACACTATTCTCTTTAATTCTTTTTTACACTTTCCCTGGAAACAATATAAAGATGTAGTGTGTGAGCCTATAAGAGCACAGACACTTGGAGATGGCACTATTTTTATTTTATATACCTGGGGGGTTTTGCTAGGTGTAGTTGTTATATTGGTAGAAACCCTGGTAGAGGAGCTGTTAGTCTTCATATTATGTATAGAAGGTAGGATTGTTGCCATGTGGGGTCAGGCCAACTCTCAGGATCTCAATATTGCGCTGTTAGACAGGAGGGTGTGACACAATTGCACATATACAAACACACAAATCAATTAGGTCCATACACACACACACTACCAGCTCTGGCACATACACATCCAAACCAGCCTAGGCACATACATACCTATCACCAATTGAAGCACATACACACTACACACTAAAAATTAGACAAAAATCAATTGTTAATACCCACACACTCAAGTCACTAATTCGTATATCATGCACACAATTATACACACACACACACTCACTAGTTCACACACATACAAGCCACCTACACATAAACACAGGTAAGTTCCTAACATGGACGGTACAGTGTGTATGTGTGTGCTTGGGGTACCTGGGATACTTGGGGGAAGATTCAGGTGAGAGAGAGAGAGAGTTAAAGTGTAGGGAGTGAAAGTTGCTAGAACCAGGATTAGAACCAGTGAACTACAGAGAGCTGACTGAGGAATCGAGGCTTGGGTTTACTTAAGGGAAGCTGGGGCTGGAAACTGAAGCAGACAGCTGAGATATTGGGGGAGGGGGGCAGATAAGTGGTGGCAAGAAGGAGACAGCCAGGAAAGAAACTGAGGCAGAAACCTGGCTGCTCAGGGGAAAAGGAAAAGGCAGTGGGGATAAGACAGTGGCAAAGAAACAGGGGTTTGGAGACAGAGAGGAGCTCAGGACAGGTGTTGGAGGTGGCAGTGAGCCAGAAGCAGGAGAGGGAGAAATGAGACAGAAGTTAGAGGGGCAAGGAGCAGAGATTGGAGCAGGACCAAACCATAGTAAAGCAAAACCCAACTTAGGGGTCTAAATAACAGTTTTATTAAACAGACAACACACTACACAGCCCCATGAAGTTATTAATTCACACACACACACACACACACACACACACTGGCAGCAGGAGAAAGAGACTCAGTGGAAGGGCTGGACTCCAGGTAGGGAAGAGAAGCAGAGTCTAAGTCCTTGGCTGAAGAGGGGGTAGAGGTGATAGCTACCTATCTAGGCTAGAAAGGGGTCCTTGCCCAGTAGGTGTTGTCCAGAGGGGGGTTGCCGGCAGGGCTCTGGGTGGGTGGGTAGGTGGTGTGGCATGGTGCTGGTCCAGAGGGAGAGGGTGTCCCACTGGGTCTGTCTTCACTGCCACTTTTTATAGGGGCAGACCTTGTGTGACCCTAGTGACAGGAGGCATGCCCAGGCAAGGGTCACCCCCTGGCATACTGAGCATGTGTGCTGATGGCCTGGTTGTTACAGGCCATTCACTAGAGGCCTGCTACCATTGTATTTCAATCATACAGTTGCAATACAGGGGATGCCCGGGCAGAGGACACAAGATGGAGGCTTGCCATACCAAATGGAAACTTGACATGACTTGCACTAACTTACATATATAGGCCTAAACCAGTAATCACACAATATAAAATGATTATATTACAAACATAATAATTATCACTTATAAAACAGTGGGTATCAATATCAAAATAGCAGGGAACTTATTTGCAAAGAGGGGAGAGAAAAATAAAACTTACTACCTAAATAAAATGTTAAAGCTTATCCTACATCTTAGCTTACTTATACTTATCTATAGGGACTGGAGAGGGAGAGAAAAAGTAAAAAATGGTTGGGGAAGGGGAGGGAATGCATTTTAAAATAAATAAAAAAAGAAAAACTGGGGGTTTTGCTACAGGATAGGCTCACACCTTAGGGTTTAAGTGGTTCAGAGAGATATGAATTTTCAGAAGTGACAATCTACTTTATCAGATGCTGTGAGATCATGCTTCTAGGTACCACTTAGAGTCTAAGGTGCCCTACCTTAGAAGATTCAAGCAGATGCATGTTACCTGCTGAAGACCTGAATGTGGCTCCGGAGCTGCAGGTTGGCCACCCCTGTTGTAGAACATAAGAGCACTCTGCCTGGCTTCATTTCACACAGCTAACAGTACCCTTGCATTGAATTAAAATTTGAGGAAGAACCTTCTCTAATTCTCTAGTTCTTTCTCTTGTTTCCCAAGGAAATGGCCAGCGACTTTCAATACAGCATAACTAGGCCATTGTAGAATCTTATATGGTCTTTGCAGATCTTTGTGTTGGTACAAACGATAATCTTTTGTCAGAAATGCAGTGACTACTGCTCCAGTGTCAATTTTAAATTTATTCTTTTCAAACATCCATATTAATGTTTGTATAACAGTTATTGTCTATTCCACTGAGGATATAGTTCCTAGAAGTATAGCCTCATTTATATCCAACAATAACACTACTTCTTGGATCATTTCCACTCCTTTGATCACTTCTATTACTCTCCATAACCAGTATACTTTTACAAAACAAGCCTTATGGCATCTTCTATATTCTGCCTCTTTTGCTGGAAACTGCTGCCAGCTGTGGTTTGGTATTTTGCAACATCTTTCACAGATTTTCCATTTTTCTCTCCTGTTAATGTTCTTTGGTCCTCAATTTGCTAATTATGCACTGTCCTGATGCTGCAAGTTCAGTTTGACTGCTCCTTTCACATCTGTTTTTCCTCTTGGCTATGCAAATATTGTCTCATACAGTTACCCCTGTGCTTTAGCATGGAAGTCATATTGCTGTTTCTTTGTGTTTTCTTGCACCCTTGCTTTTGCTAATTCATAACCTGGATTTAATTGAACCTGTACTGATGCATTGGTGTTTCTTATGTCAACAACTGTTCTGTCTCGTGTTAATTCCTGTTTTAACATTCCATATTTGTGATGTTCAACATGACTGATTAATCTCTTTCCACTTGGTCATAGCACCTCCCAGTAAATTCAACCCTATCTGCCTATGACATGGGCAAAAAAATCCTCTTTCTTCTTCCTTTTGTCCTTTCTTTTCTTCTCAGTAAAAATAGAACTCACAGTATGTTACCAGAAGCATCACCAGTGGCAAATATCAGGACTTTTATTTTGGATTCTTGTGTTTTCTCTTTACCCAGAAATCCTGCACTATAACTTAAATTTTCAACTCCAGTGATGCCACTTGTCTGAGCTGCCAAAGTCAAACATTTCTAGCAGAGGTATTTTTACAATGTCATCTACTGTTGTACTGAGATGTTGTACAAGGTGCTATACAAAGCCACTTCCCTTTAACTATTTTCACAGGCCTCTTCTTTGGCATTCCCATTCTCATTCACCTTCTGGTGGTCTAGGAGCCTTTTTTCTTTCTCTTGTAACTTATTTAGAGAATAAGATTCATCCCAACTCTTGACACAATGTACTACAATCACATGCTTTCAGCTACAAGAAAACTTGCCCTCTGAAAGTCACCTATTCATTGCCATTACACTCCAACAACAAGGAGCACAAGAGTTAAATTGAGATTGCCCTAACCAAGGTTAGTGTGATCTAAATTCTCCAGCATGCATGAGGTTTAGGTCACCCAAACTAAACTTCATTCACTAAGAGCTGAAATAAATTTAGACTGTCTTGGGGTTAATCTGAACTAGCAACAGTTAACCTGGCCTAGTGAATGCCTGCCAGTGTTCACAGCAAAGCTCTGAGGCTGAGAAAGCCCAACTACTCACCACAGCCTCAGGGTTGTGCTGTTTTAACTCCCCTTGGCCCCGACTGAGCTTTTTTTCTCCCTCTGACCACTTCCCCCCAGCTCCTTGCCCCAGGGTCCCACGACCTACCCCCCAGAGACCCTCACCAGCTCCCCTCCAGGCCTGTCAGCCCCTTGCAGATCCACCAAGACCCTGGGTCCCACAAGCCCCTCCCCACCTCAATTTATTTATATTAGCCTGCCTGCACCTCATCCCAGTAAGCAGCAGACACTTGCATGAATGAGATCCCAGTTCAGGTTTAGGCAGGTTATACTAATCTGCGCCAAGTCTCATAAACGCTTGTTCATACCCTATGGCTTCGTGTTTTATTTCCAAATGGAAAATTAATTTTTTTGGCCAAGTTACTTAATAAAATAACATAATAAAATAGGTTTCCCCTATCCACCAGAAATAAGCTCAGTAGCAAAGGCCTCCATCTCAGATAAAACTTCCAGGATCTCACTAAGGTAGGTGAATATACTGAAAAAACTATGGGTGAGATTAGAAGTTACTATTAAGCCTTGTTAAGTGTACTTAAAACATGTAGAATCACACATTCATTCTAGTTAACAAGTGTTAAGTGCCCTCTATGGTATCTTAAAGTTATGGCACTTGAAGTGAGGATTATCTTTAAATTGGTGAGGGTTCAGCCAGGATGTAGGTAGTCAGACCTTTGTTAAGCCACTAAGAGTGATATGGGGGTCAGCAGGGTCAGGGTACAGGTTCCCAGAGCCACAAGGGGAAATCTAAGACATAGTCCAAGACATAAGCTGAGGTCAGGAATCAGAGAACTTGTGTCAAGTGCCAGAAAAGATCTGACGTTAGGATCAAGGAAGCCAAGCTGAGTAAAGATGATGGAAAAACCAGAGAGCAGGACCAGTGCTGAGATTCAGGGGAGATTCAAGATGACGGTCAGAGAAAGGCAGAACTGAATCAGGAGACAGAAGAATCAGAGTGCAGTGAATGTGAGGCTTGCCAGAGCAGACTGAGGCTGTGTGAAGGCATTCC
>NW_005842053.1:1613663-1614569 GCF_000455745.1 Alligator sinensis
AGGTATGCTTATAAGGGGTAAGTGGCACTTCAGAAGCCACTCCAGTTGCAGGGAACTTCTGTTCCACCAGAAGTACCTGCCTTTCCTTGGTACTTCTGGTGGAAGTTTTGCACTAGTTTGGATGAGTGAATGTGGTTGGGCAGTTCCCAAGATTATTTTTCAGGGCCATAGCCCTTCCAATCAATCAAATAATGGAACTTGCTTTGGATGCATTTCAAATCTAAGATCTGCTTAATGGTATAGATCTGCTTCATGGCCTTCCCCTATCATGGGTGGGGTATCTGCTTCATGACTTTCCCCTATCATGGGTGGGGGAGTGGGACTAGACAGCCAGGAAAGGGGTTTGAATAGTGGCATATGGAAAACAGGGTGCATTTTCAATGTCTCTGGCAGCTGGAGCTTGAATGCAATGTGTTTTTTTTGTTCCACAACCTTAAATGGGTCCAGAAACTGGCGGTCTCAGGGTCTTGATATTTTTTTGAGATCCAGACCTTGTTGCCGACCAAAATGGTGGGGCTGAACTGACAGTGTTTGGGCACCTTGGTTTCTAGACGTGGACTTGGCTGTGTTGAGATGGGTGTTTAGTTCTTGTTGAACCTGTGGGAGATGGGATACAAGGTCGTTCAACACAGTAACCTGTGAGAAGGTAGGCAGTGCTGAGTGGAACTGAGGATGGAATCCATAGTTGGAGAAAAAGGGGGTCTGGCCTGTGGACATATGGACAACATTGTTATATGCAAATTCAACTAGGAGGAGCAAGAAAACCCAATTAGCCTGGTGAAACTTTAGAAAGCATCTAATTCCACGGTCTGGTTTACACATTCTTGTGGTAAGGGTGGTATGCAGAGGAGCAAAGAGTTTCCATGCCCAGGTTTTTACAGAACTAGTAAGGGGCAGGGGCAGGGG
>NW_005842053.1:1614584-1624823 GCF_000455745.1 Alligator sinensis
TTGCTTGGCCAGCTGGGCGTTCCTGATCAGTGGCCCTGATGCAGCTGTGCTAACCAGCTCAACTTACTCTCATTTCTCATTGTTCAAGGGAGATCAGACATCCAGTTTATAGTTCTCCAGTATCCCAGGAGACACTGTTTCCAGGTAGACTAGCTGTCCTTTTGGACTCTGATGCCCTCTCCCTGCCTCCAGACAGCCTAGAAAGTGGAGCAGCAGCAGTGAGTGGGGAGCGAAGCTGATGGGCTGCAGTTGTGGGGGAGAGAAATGAGTGTACCAAGCAGGATAGGAAGCTCCTGGGTGGAGGGCTGCATGAACATAACAGCACGGAACAGTACGGCACACACAGCACAACACAACAGACTCATCAGCTCACCAGCCGTCTGGAAGCAGCTCAGAGCTGTGCATGTTACAGAGGATATTAACCCTAAACATGCCATTGCTTCCAGCATATGCTAATTTTGATGGTGACCTAACATTCCTTAAAGTTAGCAGGTGCTAACTGTAATGTGTAAACACACTCTGTGTAAATTCAGTAGAGATCTTACGGCATGTCTGCACTATAAATTTACTATGCCTGGCAACGGTGGCCTCAAATATACCATGCAACTCCCTGTGCATGACTTTTAGAACACAAAAGCGGTATCAACACATTCACAGTGTGCTTCAGGCAGACCAATTAGCACAGACTGTCAAAAGCATTAATTAGCCCATCTACAGTACCATGAAAATGCAGCCACACTGCTTCCAGTTCAGGAGTGAGTCCTTGCAAAGTAACATGGATGCTACTGCCTAGCACAGTAAATTTGCAGTGTAGACTTGCCACTAATGTTTTTTATTCTGGGCAATAAGTCCATGACTAAACTCCACCTTTGACCACCACATTTGGGCTTCCTAATTCAAAGAGGATTGGATTTGCTGCTGCTATACCTGCCTACCAATGCTTGATTGGGAAGTCATTCATACAGTGAAGTCACTTAGTCCACTGCCCTGTATGAATGCAAGACATGTTGTTCCAACACCAACCCAGACAAATGCTTATCCAGTCTTTTACTGAAGGAGAAATCCTCTAGTGAAGCTGAATCTACAACTTCCCTGGGCAGCTTGTTCCATTGTCCTACCATTCTTACAGTAAGAAAGGTTTTGGGTTTTTTTTTTCTCCTACCCTGATATTTAATCTAAATCCATTGCCTTATGTCCTACCCTCTGCAGCAAAGGAGAACAGTTTCCTTCCCTCTTTATGGCAGCCTTTCAAATATTTGAAAACTGCTATCATGTCACTCTTAATCACCTTTCCTCCAAACCAAACATACCTGGTTCTCTTAACCATTCCTAATATGGCTTGCATTGTGACTCCTTTATTATCTTTGAGGCAAGGATTTCTTATGGTGATATCTTTTATTGGACCAACTGCATAGTTGGCATAGTTAGTCAAGTTTTAAAATGCAAGACATTCTTTCATCAGGTCTTTCTTTATTATCTTTAGTATCTTTTGCCTCAAGATCTCCTTCAGTTTCTCCACATCCTTCCCAGACCTGAATATAGTACTCCAGCTGCGGCCTTCCAAGCACTGAGTAGAGAGGTACTATCACTCCTTGATCCCACAAGCAGTTGTGTTCCCTTTTATATTTAAATATTTCAATGAATCCTAGGAAGTTGTGTTTCTTTTTATTTGTTTTTTGAGAACTGCATTGTTTCAGTTCATTTGGTATTGAAAAGTCTCTTCCTTTGCCGCATGATCAAAAATTCAGCATTTCTCTATGTACTGACTATGTCTTTGGCCATAGGATCTGGTAAGTCTGCATTATCTGTATCACTTTCTCAAGTCTGCCAGGAAACATTCTCAGATGTTTGAGTCTGGTTGTCTTCAGGTCTCTCACCTCTGCCCACTCTCTCCTTGTTTTCTCACAACCGCTCAAAATATGAATACTAGTGCCCAAAACAGTATTTCCTTAGGCAGCCTGTTTTATCATGAAGCCAGCTTTTCTTTTTTCTTTCTTTCTTTTTAATTTGTAAATTTTTACCTCACTTCTGTCTCCTAGTCTTTTGGCTGACACAAAATATGCAAAAGTCAACCATATGACTCCCCAGTAAAAACGCATCAAAATGTCTTCATTGTCTTTTTTTTTTTCCCCTGCCCTGAATGAAGAAAAGGTATTTGGTGAGATGCCTCCATTTTCTTGGGTTAAAGCAAAAGTGGATTCCTCAGATCTAGCATAACTTTATGTGGGTGCGTATACATGTGATGCTATGTTGCCGTAGTAATGCGCTATGGCAACATAGTGTCTGCGGGCAAAAACTGTGACGCCACAACTATGTGCCATAGTGATGCCCCACCATTATAGTATTTTGTTATGGCAACATAGTGCCTAAAAATAACTGTGTGCAGTACACACAGTGCAGTACAGGCTGTTACTGTGCTGTCTTTTAGTACTTCCAAAAGGAAGTACTAAATGACAGCACAGTAACAAGTGCGCCACAGATGCATGTGTAGATGCACCCTGTTTGTAGCAAGCTGTGAGTGGCTGTAATGTGTCTACTAAGCAGCTGTAAGAAAAATATTAATATAGTACTGTCTACAAGGCACGTGTTTAAATTTTACTTGTTATTTACATGCTCATCCATAGAATGATGCCGTATATCCATGGGAAATCATTAAGTATCCCTCAAAGAAACTTTCAAAATATAATTTGGAATGCTTAGAAGTAGATTAGTTGGATAGATACAACATAGTCATCAGATTTGGTTCCCTCCTGCCAAAAATTTGTTTATGGTTGGAAATATCCTGATGAGGTTGGCTGGAACTTGAAACAACTTTTTGTCTCAGTTTCTTACTTCTTAGTTCTAGCCAAGGACTTTTCTCAAGGAAGGGAACAGTACTGGATTGGCCCATCAATCTTGGCTAGGAAAACTTTTGTATCTTTGCAGGAGCTCAATAATCTTTCCTCATAACAGTAAAGGAGCTTAATTGTGTGATTGCTTGATTATGAGGAAACAATTTATGCGCTTGATTTATTTTTTCTTCATCAAATATGACTTTCTGGCTAAGATATCCATGCTATGGAGATCCAAGGGTGAAACTGTCTATCTGCCTGAAGCATGGAGAATATGCCTTGAAAAATATCAAATGTACATATCAAACATCTGGCAGATGTGCCAAAAATAATTTGGGTAGCCTCATACTGTAAACTGTCCTAACACATTCTCAACTGTTAACCTGGATACATTCCCCCTCCCTGCATGACCTTACAAGCTGCCGCTGAAAAAGACTAGATGCTGTTTCAGACTTCCTTCATGCCAGCGGCTTTTAGTCAGAAAAGATCTGAGTTTGGACTTGGAAATGTGCTTGAAGGCTCAGCTCTCAGCTGGTGGCTATTCTCTGCCTCAGAATATGTTCAGGAGCCACCTGTACTTGGTGAGCACTTGTCAGTGGTCCAGAGACAGCTGTCTGACCTCATGGTGCAGGCCCTCTTCATATTTTCAGCTTCTAAATACCATTCGCAGACAACTGAAATTACATTAAAATGTTTTCTGTGTTAACAATGTATTGACGAGTGCTCATGTGACCTCATCTGGGACAGCCCTGACCCATGAGACAATCTCTACTTGAAGCTGTGTTCCACACTTATGCACATATCTGAGAATCCTGGTCCTAATAAGAAAAGTATTGGTGAAGTACAATACAATACTATAGATGGCTCTGGCCTCTTCTTTATTGAGCCAGGTCTGCAGAAACCCATTATGACAAAACAAGGGCAGTGTTAAGATGCATAGGTTTGGTGGAAAAACAAAAAGGAAGATAGAAAAAACAGGGAGTAATGACACACTACCATTTTGCATGTGCAGAATAAAATGGCAGTTTCTTCTTTAGTGGATACAGAATCCTTTTAGATTCAAGGATACAGTGCACAGAAAATAGAAAAGGAATCACCTTTTAATTGTATAGTCATGCATATACCAGGCAACACCTCTGTAAACTAGTCTTTAACAGCGTCAATCTCGAGATTTACGTATATTTTTTGGCTAATGATGGGCCTTTAGCACCAACTCTTCCTCATTTACACCCAAAACTCAAAGCTCTTATGACGGTGTAATTTTCTCTTATTTAAAGATGCATAGATATGTTTATATGCATTAGTTTAATATGGAGCATTGAATCTAATTCGTTCATCACTAAACACAGTTCTGAGAGGTACTCTTAACATGAGAAAACAGTTTCCAAGTTGAATTCCTCCCTGGGAAAACAGCTAGTGTACTATTTACAAGTATATACTTCAGGATAATATTCAGTCTTCCCTGTTCCCTCTTTTACTTTTTGTAGTGGTTTTTGGAGCCTCGGCACATAAATATGGGTAAATCTAATGAGTCCCCCCACAGACAATCTCCCTCCAACAGAGGCATACTTCTAGCTAGCATGGAGTCCACCTCCTCAGGCTATAGCTTGTTCACTCCCACAGGATCCTTATCAGAGATACTTGAATACTAAAGGTTTTGCTTGGGCTTTCTGTCCAGGCAGGAATTTCACCTGTAATGTATATTCTGAAATGAAATCAATGGAAATATATTTACTTATGTGACCTGGCACTCAAGAGGTTAAGGGACTTTTCTATTACTGATGTTATTTACAGGTGCTGAAGCTTACTTACATACCATTGACCATATTTTACTGGGATTGACCATATTTTACTAACACCATTAGCATCCCAGTTGGGCATTTCTCAAATTCACTGTAAAGCATGTTGTTCATTTTGCAAACACCAGTTTCCTGCTGTAGCAGCTACTTTTGCCATTATATTTGCAAAAGACACATGTGGTGGGGTGGCATGCTTTGATAGTATAAAATGAGATAAAAATCAAGAAGATACAAGAGATCCTTGTAAAGTGTAATGAACTATTTCAGATGACTTTTAAAATGTGGTCCATCTGTAAGTATATCTATGCTCTTTTTTTTGTATTTTTTTTTCATAAATTGGCATAAAGACATCAGTAAGAGACTTACCACTGGAGATATTTTTTTTCTTTTTTTTAATGTCACTTCTGAGGGTTGGGGGAAGGTTACATTTTTGGTCTCTTTCACTGCAGTTGCACATCTCACTCTGCTGCTTCCTGAAGAGACGCAGCCTACAATGATTTCTCAAATGCTACCCTCTGTCATCAAGGTTTAAATGAAATCCACACTTATCACAGACTTGTGACTATAATAACCTGAAGGAAAATGAGATGGTGTCTTCAGCCACCACTGGATTGAATAGACCTTTCTTTCAGATAAGTCTTGGTCTGAAGCAGCAACCTACAGTAGAGCTACATGCCATATAGTTTTGACCCAGTAATACACTGATTTTTACCAGTCATACTTATTCCCCTGGAACAATCAAGGGTTGCATGGAGACATCTGGGGAACTGAAGCAACAGTTAAAGGCATATTGTAAATATGCTCAACACTCCAGCAGCAGAACAATGCTTTCTGCGATTCATTAAGCCTTGATGCAGATTGTTTGCTTTATATGTGATACCACTCCTTTAGCAGCATTTTCACCAGCTTCACTTTGCTCTGTGCATGAGAAGGAATGCATAAATAATAACTCAGCACTTACAGAGCCCTTTGATCCTAAAGCACATTATAAAGGATAGCAACTGTGATTATCTCTGTCCTACAGATGGAAAAAACAGCAGTTTGGAAGGGTTAAATGACTTGCCTGAAGGAACACAGCAAGTCAAAGGCAGAGATGGAAATTCACTGTATGGGTCCTGACTCCAGACCTGATATCCTTTGCCCCAGAGAATGCTGTATCTCTGCTAGCAAGAAGCAAAGATTCAAATAAGAAAGGCATTTCTCTTCATAGCATGGGCAAGTTAGTCCCCTTTGCAGTTCCCCCCATCTGAAGGGCTCACAACAATTTGCTTGCAGTTTCTGTCAGTCTTCTTTAACCACCAGTATTTTCATTTTAGTATCTTCAAAAGTTCCAAACTAAAGGGACTGGGAATGATGATTCAATAAAGGAGATATTAAGATACCACAATTATGAGCCCTGCTTCCATGACACGTTACAGCAGTTTAAAGCTCCATTTAAGGGTGCTGCAGGGTGCAAACACTTAGACATGATTCACAAGATAAACCCAGAAATTGCTAATAAGAATATATAGTGTAAAGAAAAACAGGTTCTGACTTGCTGTGGTCTTGCTGAGTTATTTGCAAAAGAAGAACTGTTGTATTAGTAAAAAATATGTGAAATTCATTCTTGAAATGGAGCACTGCTGAATGCAGAAAAGTTATGGAGTCTAAAAAGGTTGAGAAATGCTGCATTAGAGTGTACTTGTAAAAAACTCACAATGCTCTTCTTCGACCTCTCCTCTGTGCAGGAGAAGATGGAATGAGATGAGGTAGTGGCTCAGTCCAGGGCTAAGTTATGACAGGTACTGCATCTTGGAGTTATGGAACCTTAGGTCTCATTAAAAAAACATGTTTCTTGCCCCCACTGATTAAAAAAAAAGTAAAAAGTGCACACAGAATGTAACAACTGCCTTCTGACTGCAGACAACCTGAGATAATAGCTCTAAAGAGTGTATATGCCCATGCATATTGCTGCTGAAACCTGCTGCCCTTACAAGGGTGGGCGGGGGTGTGGGAGCACTGAATGAGATGTGCTGAGGACTTTGGAATGCTTCACCATAGCCCTGAGTCTGTGGGTTTGTGAATAAAAGAAAAAGGATGATTGAGACGCTTTGCTCTGTTAATAATTAGCATGGTTAAAATGCTTCAAAAACTGTCCCTTGCCTTAATTAATATGTATCATGTGTAGATTAGAAATCAGGAACAGGTAGTCGAGTCCACATTCAGCTTCAGCAAAATCCTGATGAGCAAGAAGTGACTTTATTTAAGGAAGTCTTCTCTGATTGGTCAGTGTCGCCGCCGAGAGCCGCGGCGTGGGGTTCGGGGCTTTAGGAGCCCTAATTGGCGGGCGGGTACTTGTGATGCTTGGAATGGAATCAGGTACTCAAGCGTTTTGGTTAAACAAAAGGTTGTTTACTTACACTGCTCGTACAGTGCAGGCCAGATGCTTGCTTCGGTTACGGTTACAAACTTGGGTCGGGCAGAAATTACAAAGATGTTGGTTGGTCTGCAGATGTGTTCGGGGTGTTCGGGCCGGCAGTCGTCTTACGTCTCAGGTGGGGGTGTGCTAGGCCCCCTTGGGTCGGTGACGGGGAGTCCTTAGTGGTTGATCAGGCCGCTAAGTTCGCTCTGAAACACGCGTGGAGTTTGCTAGGCTCCACAGTGTACTCAGAGTTCTCCACGAGATGTGTGTGGAGCTCTCCAACTTGGGCGGAAACTGCTCAAGCCTTTTATACAGCTAGCAAGCCAATCACTAGCCGCCAGGTAGGAATAATTTAGAACAGTCCAATAGTGGGGTACAAATTTGCATAAGATTGGCGGGAACTCCTTTGCACCATGCATTTCTGTGCTGCAAAGAAGAAATGCACACTGCAAAGAAAGCTACAAATTGGCGGGAACTTTTTCTAGGTCATAACATATAGTCACTGGGCTCTGGAGTTTTCCCCTCGTGACCTACTTACATGACCTACTTACAAAATGATTGACAGACTGCCTTCTGTATCAAACTATGGAATCCTCCACTGTACTATAGGCATATGAACAATGGGTTCTGACAGTCAGAAGCTATCCTGGTGTCTAAGACTGCATACAGATATTTGGGGAGGTTAGATAGAATTAAAAATGGCCACCTCATCTAAGGTAAGTCAGGATGGAAGGTCCTAGCAGGGTCCTAGTAGTAGACCTAGTAGTCTGAGTTAGACTACCTCGGAAGAACACTTAACTTAGATCAGGTTGGCCATTTTTAGACTGATCGAACTGTCCTGAGCTTTTTTACAGTTTACACATAGATCTACCTAACTAGTGTAAAGCCCATACCTGGACAAACTAAGTTAGATTGGACGACCATTTTTAATGCAATTTAACCTCTCCAAATGTCTGTACACAGCCTAAAGGCACAGCTGCAATTAAGTCAATGTATTCATAATTTCATCTCCTTTCACTGGACTGAATTTGGCCCAGTAAGCCAGTCCTTAGATCATGTAAATCATCATTTTAGTATATTGGTTTTGATGCACAGTTGAAAAGTGACCCTTATTTATCTATTTATTTTATATTATAAACTCAGAGAACAGCGTGCATATCTTTTTCACAAGTTTTTAAGGCACGAAGGGGAGACACCCATCCTTCAAAAACTAAATGGAGATATTTTTTGTATTTACTTAAGAGGTTGTCTGTAGCTATGTGGTCTCTTGATTTGCATTCTACTAAGTGCTGCTGTGGATAAATGTGCACAGAATGAATCTGCAACCTGGGTTACAGCTTTTTTGTAAACAGTACGGAAGGAATTCAAACATGTCATTAGAATTATTGTGCATCTTATGTTAATAAATAAATTCACATGCACCAGTCTAAAAGTAGCTTGCACAAAATTATCCTTTCAGCTGATGTTGGGCGATGACTGAGGAAAATTTCATCCAATAATAGCAAAAAATAGTCATTTTGGGGGAAGTGAGTAAGACATCAATACAATTTTTCGAAAAGGCTTCTGGTTATTCCCTCAACAATTAAGCTTGTATGCTTGTCTGCAAACAACACACAATTGGGGGAAAGTTGGTTTTCACTCAGCTTAATTTCTGTATATTGAAATAACCTGCATCCACAAAACGCAATTCTTTGTATGTATTAAATAGTAAGATAATGTGCATTCTATATTCCTATTTCACGGAGCATTACATTACAGTGTATGAATGTTAATTCAGGCTCATCTGAACTGGCCACTATTTTGGTGGTCCTCCAGATGTCATCTCAAACTGTTTTATGTGCCACCAGAACCAACCAGTCTTTTTATCTCTACCACTCAAAGGTCATACTAAACAGCTGCCACCTCCTTGTTAAAATGCTGACATGCAGCCAGGATCAGTCCATATGTAGGTACACGCATCTGGAGTCAGCATCAGTGTATTATTGGTAGCATTATTGTGCTGTAACATTGCACCTGCCAGCTTCTGGATTTCCATTCTTCCTAAGAAAGGCAAAGGTGCAGGAAGACCTTGGAAAGTAACATTCAATAGGGGTATTTATAGGCAATTGCTACAGGGTCACAACCTGGATGCAGAGTAATGACAGAACAAGAACAAGGACCTGAAAGTGGCTTACAAGAATAACAAAGGCTGGACCCTTGAAAGTGCTTACTCTACCTCAGCCTATATTAATAGAAGCTGGACAGGATTTAGTCTTGAGACACTAGCACTGAGTTACAGTAGAGGATAGCAAGGACTTTGGGACCAGCATAGATTCTGATGATGAAGTGGCATCTGAAGAAGAGGACCTCTTTGCAGTGCAAAAGGGTGAGGATACATCAGGTATCTGAGATGAGTGGAAAGATAGATTTCATAGACTTTAGGGCTGGAAGGGACCTTGGAAGATCATCAAGTCCAGCCCCTTGCCGCAGGGGAAGGAAGTCAGCTAGGGTCAAAGGATTGCAGCAAGATAAACATCCAGAAGTTTCTTAAAAGTGCCCAGAGTAGGTGTTTGCACCACCTCTGGAGGAAGTCTATTCCAGGCCTTGGGGGCTCGGACAGTAAATAAATCCAGCCTAAAATGGTCTTGGAGGAATTTATGAACGTTGGACCTTGTCATCGCTTGGGGCAATCTGGTGAACAGGTGTTCATAGATTCATAGATGTTAGGGTTGGAAGGGACCTCAATAGATCATCGAGTCCGACCCCCTGCATAAGCAGGAAAGAGTCGTGGGTCTAGATGACCCCAGCTAGATACTCATCTAACCTCCTCTTGAAGACCCCCAGGGTAGGGGAGAGCACCACCTCCCTTGGGAGCCCCTTCCAGACCCTGGCCACTCTAACTGTGAAGAAGTTCTTCCTAATGTCCAATCTAAATCTGCTCTCTGCTAGCTTGTGGCCATTATTTCTTGTAACCCCCGGGGTGCCTTGGTGAATAAATACTCACCAATTCCCTTCTGTGCCCCTGTGATGAACTTATAGGCAGCCACAAGGTCGCCTCTCAACCTTCTCTTGCGGAGGCTGAATAGATCCAGTTTCTCTAGTCTCTCCTCGTAAGGCTTGGTCTGTAGGCCCTTAACCATACGAGTGGCCCTTCTCTGGACCCTCTCCAGGTTATCCGCATCCCTCTTGAAGTGCGGCGCCCAGAATTGCACGCAGTACTCCAACTGCG
>NW_005842053.1:1625175-1625574 GCF_000455745.1 Alligator sinensis
TAGATTTCATAGACTTTAGGGCTGGAAGGGACCTTGGAAGATCATCAAGTCCAGCCCCTTGCCGCAGGGGAAGGAAGTCAGCTAGGGTCAAAGGATTGCAGCAAGATAAACATCCAGAAGTTTCTTAAAAGTGCCCAGAGTAGGTGTTTGCACCACCTCTGGAGGAAGTCTATTCCAGGCCTTGGGGGCTCGGACAGTAAATAAATCCAGCCTAAAATGGTCTTGGAGGAATTTATGAACGTTGGACCTTGTCATCGCTTGGGGCAATCTGGTGAACAGGTGTTCATAGATTCATAGATGTTAGGGTTGGAAGGGACCTCAATAGATCATCGAGTCCGACCCCCTGCATAAGCAGGAAAGAGTCGTGGGTCTAGATGACCCCAGCTAGATACTCATCTA
>NW_005842053.1:1626201-1637052 GCF_000455745.1 Alligator sinensis
TTTTGTAACCTGGTCATAAAAAGAAACTAGATTGGTCAGGTACGATCTGCCTGCCACAAACCTGTGCTGGTTTCCCCTCAGCATAATTTGTCCTGCCGGGCTCTCACAAATGTGAGCCTTGATAATTTTTTCAAAGACTTTGCCAAGGATGGAGGTGAGACTGACTGGTCTATAGTTGCCCGGGTCCTCCTTCCTCCCCTTTTTGAAAATGGGGACCACGTTGGCCCTTTTCCAGTCCTCCGGGACTTGGCCCGTGTGCCACGAGCTTTCAAATATTCCCGCCAGTGGCTCTGCAATGATGTCGGCCACTGCCTTCAGCACCCTCGGATGGAGCTCATCTGGGCCTGCCGACTTAAAGGCATCCAGTTCTTCTGACTTAAAGGCATCCAGTTCTGTTGCCCCAGATCCTGATGTACATCCCTTATATACTTATAGGCTTCCACCCGGTCACCCCGAGCCAGCACTTTTCCAGGATGAAGAGTCCCACTTAAAGGCATCCAGTTCTGTTGCCCCAGATCCTGATGTACATCCCTTATATACTTATAGGCTTCCACCCGGTCACCCCGAGCCAGCACTTTTCCAGGATGAAGAGTCCCATGGCTCCCAGCCTCTCATCATAAGGCCTGTTCTCTTGTCCTCTGATCATGTGCGTGGCTCGCCTCTGGACTCTGTTAAGCTTCTCCACATCCTTCTTGAATTGGGGAGCCCAGAACTGGATGCAGTACTCCAGCTGCAGCCTCATCAAGACTGAGTATAGCAGGAAGATGACATCCTGAGATTTTCTTGAGAAGCATCTATGGATGCAAGCTAGAGTTTTGTTCACTTTACCAGCTGTGACATTGCGTTGGTGGCTTATGTTCATCTTGTGGTCAATCATGACCCCCAAGTCCCTTTTGGCTATGGTGCTAGCAAGCCTAGCACTGCTGAGCCTATAAGGATGATGTGCGGGTTTTTTCCCGAGGTGGAGCACTTTGCATTTATTCATATTGAATGTCATCAGGTTTTTATCTTCCCACTTTCTAAGCCTATCAAGGTCAGCCTGGATCACCAGCCTATCCTCAGGTGTGGACGCTCTACCCCAAAGTGTGGTGTTATCAGTGAACTTGGCTAGTCTGCTTCTGAAACCAGTGTCCACATTATTAATAACCATGTTAAAGAGTACAAATCCAAGGACAGAACCTTGGGGGACACCACTGGTCACAGAGTACCATAATGATTCACTTCTTTTGACTATCACTCTCTGGGTCCTACCTCAAAGCCAATTCCCCAGCCATGACGGCATGCACACTCAACCTTTCAGCCCAGTATGTACCCCATTTTTTGCCCCTGGGGAGAAGAACTGTTTTTCTTTTGACTGACTGGATGTCCTTTTATCACAAGGAATTGGTATTACATGCTATGATGCATATGCCAGTTCATTCATAGTATCTGACAAAGCAAGCTGTTGCCTATGGAATCTCATGCCTCTCTGAAGCAACTAACTGGTTTCTATGCCACTAACCTGACCCGATGTCACTAACCTGACCCTCCAATGGCACCCTGATCTACCTTCTGCCATGATATGCTATACACATGGTCATTGTTTCTCCTGCACTTGCACTGGTAGATGTGAGCTAACCTTCCAAGTTCTAGCCCTCCCATTCCTGCAAGCTGTGGTGGATCCAGCCAGGCTTTTTCACAACCTGTCCTCCTGCCATCTTACTGTAGCAACCTCCATCTTGACCCTATCATGGTCAGAATGGTGACCACACTGGGAGAAGGCTGATTCAGAATATTGCAACATTGGGAATTCAGCAGGTCATTCTCTCTCAAGCGCCTGTCCACACTCCCTCACCTTTTCTGTTTTTTAGCTCCTACTCTTGAGTGTGTGCTGTGGGTACCTCTTATCGGCCCAAAATGCTGACCTTGCTCCCTTCTCAGAGTGCCAAATTAAAAATAAGCCTGTATAAAAGAAATACACTTAAGTACGGTGCCAACTTAGGACAAGATTAATTACTGTATCTATCTCAGAATCTGATCAATGCTCCTTTCTGAGGCAACAGTTTCATAGCACGTGAAATACATTTGAAAGCACTGTATCATAGCATTGTATTTCCTAAGCACTTTTCAAGTGGAAAACAGCTTTTCAGAAGCATGCTGGTATTTTCAAAGCACTTTTGGCCTGCACAGAACTTAATAGTGCAGGAGTAAGAAATCTGAAACTGCATGCAGATAGTAAGGCAGCCATAAAGCAAAAAGGTCATTGTTAACCCTTCTGAACAATGATTGCAAAACTCCATTTATTGCACTACAAGCCCTGAGGATGTCTGCAGGGGATATAAAATGGAATGATACAGAAAATGCTCTGTTTTGCACTACCTTGTCACTCTTTCTAGAAAAAGTAACTTTGCCTTTCCAGTCTTGCAGAATGTCAGACAGGACTTTTCTTATGAGTAACATCAAGGCATGTCTTACTGGGTTTCCTTTAGCCTTTCTAAACCTGCACTTTTTTTGCTTCCTGGTCACAGAGATCAGCTCTATCCTTTCCTCCAGTGAAAGCATTGCCCTCAGTATGCAACTACAATCACTAACCTGAGCCTCCCATGCCCTCCTTTCCAAAACTAGATCCAAGGTTTCTAAAAACCTTGCCTGCTACCCCCTTCCCTGAACTGTGGCATATAAAAAACCACTATTATTTTCACAATCTACAAGAATCAGCCAATCACTCCCCAAATAGTCTTGAAATACTGAGAGGGTTAATAACATCATCATGACAAGATGCAGTGGAAGCAAGTTAAAAAATTACCAGCCATCTCCATGACCCATAATACAGGGAAAAGGCTATGATAATGACCATGTCTCCAAATTGAGGAAAAGAGAACATTGCTATTTTTCTTTCTCTGCACAGGATCTGCACTTTTTTCAGACCAGTCCTTTCAAGGACACTGCCCTTATCAACCACTCAACATCTGATAACTTTGAGTCATAAGAAGAGAAGAACAGAGGAGGAAATGCTTGGCTAACCTATAGAAATCACAAGGAAGTGTAGCTAAGTGAGTCAGGAGCAGAGGGAGTGTCTTGGATCTGAGCAAAATAAGGAGAGAGGAAACCATAGTACTGTTAGAGAAAGGATTCTCCATGACTAGGGAAGAAAACAAGCAGAGATGATAGAAAAAGGACAGGGAGATGCAGATTGTAGAAATCACAAACAGAAACATCTTTGCTAGAAAAAGTGCTCTAATTAACCTCCCTTTCCCTTCCATCCCTTCCTCCAGCAGTCCAACAGCCTCAGTTTATAAAAAAAGAGCTGCTTATATAGAGTAGCTGGCAATAGGATGTGCATTTGGGAAACTGAAGGGAAGATGGTTCAGGCAGAGCTGTGGTAGACTGAGCGTGGCAGCACCAGGGCCTGGAGGGGGCCAGAGTCTTGCAAGACTGCCCCCCTCTCTCCCCAGCCTCGTGGTCAGTATCAGCTTTCCCCACCCTTGCAGCATGGTCCTCCCCACCAGGAAGATGTTCATGCTCTGGGAAACTGTGACGGGGCTCCTGCCCCCATCATGGTCCCTGCCCCCTCACTGTTCCAGCAGCCAGGTGGGGGTCGGGGTGAAGCTAGTTGCCTCCGGCAGAGCCTCTTGTGCAGGGTAGGGAGCAGGGTTATTCCCCACTCTGTCCCTGGGGCAGTGCAGTGGGATCTGCCCAGCCTGGCTGCTGCTGCCGCTCGCTGTGTGCCAGGGCAAGGGATGGGATAAGCCCCTTTTGCCCCCTCCTTTCCCCACTCCCTCCAGGGGCTTATCCTGCTGCTTTTCTGGAGTACAGACCAAACAGCAGCAGCGAATGGGCTAGGCAGACCCTACTGAGGTACCCGAGGTGCAGAGCGGGGAATGAACCCAGCTCCTGCCACCCCCCGAAGGGGCCCTGCCAGCAGTGTCTGCCCCCATCCCCACCCCAATCCAACCACTGGAGCAGTGAAGGGGGAGTGACTGTGACAGGGACAGCAGCCCCTTTTACAGTTTTCCAGAGCACGAGCCTCTTCCTGGAGGCAGGGTCAGGGGGGGCACACTGCAGGCCAGGAAAGCTGCTACTGACCATGGCACTGGGGGTGGGGGGTGGTCTTGGAGGGCTCTGGCCCCCTCTGGGCCCTGGTGCTGCCACGCACAGTCTACCACAGCTCTGCTGGCCCCGTAGCACAGTGCCTCCTCCAGAAAGCAGCTCACACTCCCTGACACTATGACAGGATCTGCTGCCCCCCATCAAGGGCCCTGCCCCCTCCTGCTGCAGTGATGGGATGGAGGCATGGCCAGATGCCAGCCAGCAGGGCCCCTTGTGCGGGGCAGGGATGGGAGTTATTCCCCCTCCCTCCAGCTTCTGGACTAGGAGGGATCTTCTTCCACTGCCCAGTGGCGATGGCAATTGGGGCAGGCAGACCCAGCTGCGGTCCCCTGGGAGCAGTGGGGGTAGAGTGGAAAATAACCCCCCTCTCTTCCCCTTCTGCCTCAGGGGCCAAGCCAGCCTGCCACTGCAGCAGTGAGGGGGGAGTGCCCAGCAGACCTGGGCCGGGTCCCTGCCAGTGGGACAGGGAGGGGGGAATTCAACCCCTTCTCTGGCCAGTTCAGCCCAGACCGGTCATGCCCCTTCAGCACAGCTTCCCTGAAGGTGAGGGCCTGCTCTAGCACACCCTGGCTATTGGCCTGAGCAACTGCAGGCATGTGCACTCATTGACTCAGTCCAGAGGGAATGCCTGTGCTGTTACAAATCAGTTCAACCTAGACAAGTTAAACTAACCTCCAAAGGCTGAATCAATTCAGGCTCTGGCCTTTTGAATATCTGTCCCTAGCCCCTTTGACTAAGTCAATGTAATAATAATATGCAGTTGTAATTCAGAGCACGGGCTGGGGGCAAATCCAGGGGAGATGCAGTGGTGTAGTTGAACCACCCTTTGATTCCTGGTCCACCCAAAGTTTGAAACAAACTGTCTGGTAGTGACTGCAGCATTTTTATGCTATCAGCAGTGAAAAAGTCACTTGACTTCATGATTTATTATAATCTACCCGATTCCTTCAAAACTCTTCATGTCTTAACTGTTAGTGACCCTCTCTCCTTTTCAATAGTGTTAATGTTCCAGTAATCAAGCTATTCTTTCCTCTGCAATTCTGCTGTCTCTTAGTTCCTCCTAGTAATATAGCTCCTATTTCACAGCCCTGCAGCCTACTTTAACTCTAGCTAAAAGCACAAACTCAGGTGTGGAAATAGGTTTCAGTGAAATATTAGATGCACTATCAAGATGCTCAAGAAAGCTTGATTATGTTTTATGAATTTGAGGGAGATGTACATTCTAATGATTACAGAACTAATGAAACAATATATTTGCTTTATTTTTGTTTAATTTGTTCTGTTTTTAATACAAAATGTATGGTAAATTAATATGCATTCCAATAAAGCTATATTTGTTTTTGCCTTGTTTTTAAACTGCCTAATATAGCCCTAGGCTCACAGCATATTAGTAACGCTTCTTTGTTGTTTTTACCTGGAGAAAAAACATGTATTGCGTTATATGCGAGCAAGCCTGGAATATGTTAAGGGGTAAGAAGAAATGATTGTCTGCTGCTTTATATTGGGTTTCTTGGCTGAATCTTAGCAGAGAGATTCAAGTTGGGCCCTTCTACATCTCCCTTCCTGTAAGGCAGGGGAAATGACAAGCCTGGCACCACAAAATGCATGTGTTCCACGTTAAACCATTCAGAGCGCTGCTAATGTGTAGTGCAGGGGCAAAATTTGCTATCAGAAAATCCTGGTAGCAAAAATAAACCCTGTAAAAAAAAAAAAAGCAGCGCCAAGCATGCCAAAATAGCATGCTCCAGGTCAAATGTGGAGACCCTGTGTGTCCTCCCCACCACTCACCCTCACACTGAAGCACACTGTGTCCCGGCCAGCCACGGAGTGCAGGATGGAGGAGCAGGCAGACCTAGGCTGGCTGCTCCCCTGCCTCCATGTGCTATTCCCTGGATGGTTGGGGTGCAGGGTGCCTCAGTGTGGGGGCTGCCTGCTGGCTAGCTCTGCGCTGTGGTACCCTGTAACTCAGCGTGCCCCTACTGCAGCACATGGAGGCTGGTCAGAGCAGTATGCTGGGAGCCAGGAAGAGCTGATCATGGGCAATTTGCCAACTATGGGACAATGTGTCCTGCAACAAAATGCATGTGCAGGGTCATGTGCTGCAGCACAACGTAGCAGCACAAATTGGCACCACTACTATTTGTGCCATTGCAAGCATGCGCCCCTGCTCATCTGGACATGGCCAAAGAGGCCAAAGTCTAATGAGTCCTAAATTGAGAAAGAACTGGTGGATGGAGAAATGGACACCAGATAAAAGTGTGAATTCTTGTTATCCTGACAAGAAAGATGCCAAAAGATAGATGGACAGGGAACAAAAGGATTTCTACTCAAGACTTGGTCGAAAGGTGGTATCTGGGGCACTGCTGGATCCCCTTTCATTTCCTCTGAGATGGTTTTTAGGCTGCATAGTGAAGATAGGTGGAAGAAATCTACTTGTTGAGTTTGGAAAGAACAGTTTTACTGAATGGTCTATGGCAACCTGGTTACATAATTCAGTAATTAGTAAGCCTATAGCCAAATTGTGCTTTCAGGTTTTAGCAGCTTAAGACCAGAGCAAGCTCAACCCAAATCATTATTATTTGTGTTCATCTTGCTTGCCATGTCTTATGCACAACATTTAGCTCTTTGCCTCCGGCTTCTCAATGACTTTTGTTGCTCTTCTGTCTGAACTTGTATTGTGTCTGCATCTAACTTAGATCTGAAATACTCTGGGGGAGGGAAAATGTCTGCCTTTGTACTGAGCCAAGAACTAGCAGTCAGCAACAATTCCTTCCAGTTTGCCTACCACTTTCAGAGGTAGAAGTGCCCAGAACACAACGCACTATTACAAGTACAGAACACTTACACATTCTATTGCACAAAATAAGCCAAATACCCCTGATACAGTGGTATAAAAACTCAATTCATTTGAATACTATAGACTTTCCCAGTCCCTTGAAGTATGTCTAAGTAGAAAAGCTCTCTGTTAGGAGTTTAGTAATGTTTATTTTTCATATCAAATAGTGGTGAATATGTAATACAAGGGACTGAACTAGCACAGCTGGTCTCCTAATTTATGGTCCCTGTTTTCTTCCTTGATGATGTGGACATATGACTAGTTCTGATATAAAGTGAAGTTTACAGGTAATGGGAATAAGAACTTAATTAGAATCAGTAGACTAAAATAAACTGAAGCACCTAAATCAACATTCAGGCAACTAATCAAGGCCCTGATCCTGCAGTATGATTGATGAGGCAAGACTGTTGCGGTGCCCAAGCTTCACTGGCCTCAATCAATGGGATTCCCTGCAGGTGCAGCTGCACAGCTGTGTGGATTACAAAGCAGCACTGGAGCCTAAAATGGTCTGTTTCCTCCAATGATGTGTTCAGACCCCACTGCTCGTACTGACTTCAGTGAGGTAAGCAACCATGTCTGAAAACTTCACTTTGAAGTCTGTTCCTAAATAGGTTTTTCCCTCCTCTCCCCCCCCAAAGCTTCTGGTTCCAGCCAGAAACAAAGAAAAACATTGGTTATTTTAAAGTAATGGGAGAGATGGTACAAAATTAAACCATTTGAATTTGGGTTCATTTCTAGTTTTAAACAATCCTTCAGTTTGCTCCTCTTTATTTTGATGAAACTTTTACTTTCTAACATGTACCCTTATATTTTCAAAAACTTGTATTCTAGTTCCCAGGTCTCCTTGTTTTTTGTTTTCTTGATGCTTCAGCATAACAAGAGGCACTATATTGTTATAGCACCTGAGTATTCACTTGCTTTAGGCTTTATGCTACTTATTGGTGTCTCTTGTTTTAGTTTGGACTTAATTTGAAGAGGTAATTCCTGTTTAGCTTTCATCCAGTATCACTACAAGTGCTTTTAACTTTGAAAAATAAATTTAGAAATTAAATGGTGAAGTGGTCCATCAAGTTAGAGTAAAGCCATCTTGCCATTGAATTTAAATAGATAGTTAGTTAGATATTAAACTGGAGTTATGGCTGTCTCCCTTAACAACAAAGTGAGGCTGGGAATGAATCCTTGATGATGAGTATCAGGTTCTGAGTGTGCTCCCCTTATCCTGAAATCCATAGTTGGATGAAAATAGCAAGTGAGATTTTGCTTGAGAAAACCTCTAAATTGGAGTACCCACAGAGATGATGTTAGAAAAATTTCAAATCTGTAGTGAATCATCCTACACTACTCTGTTTCAAAGGTCTTTTATTTGAGCAAAACTGTGAGCATTTGGAGAAACCTGCCGGGAGAGCCATTTCTTTTGCTTAAACAAAAAGAAGTAAAAAGTTCCTCCTCTTCCAATTTGTGAGCCCAGTGAGAGCTTAATTAAAGTAAGTCAAAAGGAGAGATATGAATGGGTGGGGAGAGATATTAAATACTTCAATATGTTTAATAAATCAAGCGTTTTCTTTCTGAGCTTGCAAAGTCTTTCCCCTGAATTCTCTTGCATTCAGATAAAATGATTGGCTTTCCAAATATAAATAGATAACTATTGGCAGCTTTCTGGCTTGCTTTTTTTTTTTTTTTTTATCCTGAGCATAACGATTGAGCAGTAGTGAGTATGTGAGCTTTTCTTAGTGAGCCTAGAGGGACTTGTTCATCGGAGTTTGAAACTCTAAGCAGCTTGTTGCAGCTTCCCTAAAGAGGGCTGTATAAAATATAAAAGGGTCTTTCGTATGGATTTGGTTTGGAACAGAATTGATTTTTCTTCCCTGATTCAGCTGGAGATGTATTGCTCTTGCTCCCATTGAAGTCATTGGCAAAATTCCCACTGATTCCAGGTAAAGGAGGATTTAGCTTCAATGTAACTATCTGATTCGGCAAGCCATTCTGATATAAAAAACACTTGATCATACACTTGACTTTAAACATATGCTTCAATGCTTTGCTAAGTTGAACCGTGAGTGCACTGAATATGCAATATATGATATTTCAGTGCTGCCACTTAAAAAAAAAAAAAAAAAACAAAACAAAACAAAAAAAAAAAATCTATCCTGTGTCGCAAAAAGCAAAATTAGTAATGTTGATACTGACAAGAGTAGAGCAGAATGCAGAAGAATTTTAAATCTTTAATATAGGTTATATCCTTAGGTCCTTGCCTGAAGCAATTCAAAGAAAGGAAAAGAAATCTAAAATAAAAATGCAGAAGCAGCTATCACTTGAAGTAGCTAGAGCTGGCAGGTATAGCCCACAAAATATTTAGGACTGGCTTAAGGAGAGGGTCGTTTTTTTTTGTTATCCTAGTATCCTTTTATTCAAAGAGAAACCTTTGTCTCTTGGGGTACTGTCCTCCATGGTACTAAGTAGAACTAGTTGGGGGTTTCGTGATGACTTTCTTGATGACATGAAACCAAAACCTTTTTTGGGGGATTTTATGCAGTTTTCAGAGAACTTCTCATCACAAAAGGTTTCTCAGTTCTATGACTGAATTTCTTATCAAGACAGGAGAAGTCCTGATATCAGACTAGCCAATTGCCAGTGTTCAGGTGATCATCTGGTACACAGAAAAATCTAAGCGCACTTCCCTACGTTGCCTTTCTGCTCCTATTCGGTAGACAAAGAGTTGGTCTCTATAACCATGTCCAGACAAGCAGGGGTGTGTGCTTGCAGTGGCAAAAATAGTAGCGGCACAAACTACTGAACTACTTTGCCGCTACTATTTGTAGCCTCCATGCATGCCCCTCAACACATCTGCTTTGGACAAATTGTTCTGCTGTGGGCAAACTGCCCTTGACCAGTTTCTCCTGGCTGGGAGCAGCCAGGATGCAAAAGGAGCATAATGATTTGCTGGAGCATCTCAAGCACCCATTTATTCTGGCGCATGCTATTGTAGTGTGCTCTATGCCATTTTTTTCCTGGTAGGGGGGGAAAAAAAAAAGACCAAGAAATTCCGGTAGCATACTTTGCCCCTGTGCTGTAAATTTGCAACATGAGGCATGTTTTAATATTCCATGCATGCAGTTAGTGGCACCACAAACCAGACTCCCCTTTTCATCTTGATGTGGCCATATTGTCCTTTGGGCTTCAAAACCATTGGGCTATTGAGCTGATTCTAAGACTCTCATCTTGAATGCAGGAAACCCAGGTTTGAGTTCCTGCTCCAATGACTATTGAACTAGTCACAAAGTAGAGTAGCTCCACCAGGAAAGATGGAAATAAATTCATGCCTTATTGGCCAGAAGGTGTTGGCAATTGCAACTGCAGCATGTGAGAAACTAAAGTCTCTGGCCTAAATGGGACAGAGTAGAGATTTAAACCATGGATTCCATATTATAGGTGACTGACTTAATCATTTGGCTACTGGTTACTTTGGAGTGATGTGATTTGGTCTCTGGTTTAGCTTGGTAAACTTTGAAAGGATCATACTGATCAAGAACAGTTTTCTCAAGATAAGAAAGCAGTTTCCTATCCAATTGGGCTGAGGGTTCTTAACTCTTTCAGGTGATGGAAGTTAAGGATTTTAAACAACTTCATGGCTAAGTACAGAAGTTCAAAAAGTCTGAGACAGGAAAAACCTGTGAAGATTGAATCAATTCTAAGCTGTGTAGCTTGAACCAATAACGAACTGAACTGACATTCAGTGTTTGGGTGGCCGAGATGAGCGGAACTTTGCAGTGGCTCAGGCAAGGAGCCTGCATCCTCATGGCCAGATGCCTAATGCTGCTAAACCAAGCCCAATGGCAGCCCAGGCCTGATTGGTTGCTGGACACACAACACTTCCCCCGCCTCACACTTCCCTACAGGGAGAGGAGCACCACCAGAAAATCTTTCCC
>NW_005842053.1:1637083-1637668 GCF_000455745.1 Alligator sinensis
GCTTCTGAGTGGGGTAGGGAGGGAGAATGCACCATCTGGCCCTGGCCCCCTGGCTGTGGTCTGCCTGGCATGGGAAAAGCCCCCACAGTGTAGCTTTTCACCCTTAACAGCCTGGCTAGCAGGGCTCTGATTGGTTCATCCCTGCCCCCTCCCCAGCCCTATGCCTTTGAGAGGGGGTTGGGGGAAACACCCCACTGGGAAGTGGGGTTGCTCTCCTGCAGTCCAGCTTACTAGGCTGGGATCAGCTCAGCCTCATCCCCTTCCCAGCCCTCCATGTCCAAGAGGGGAAGTGAGATATGGGGGAACACACTGGCCCAGCCTGGCACTGCCCACCCCCCCCCACCCCCCTGCAGAAAGGATCTACCTAGTGGGGGTGGGGATAGTGGAAAGACCCCCACTGGAGGCTTTTTACTCTGACTCAGCTTGGCTTGCTGGGCTGGGATCAGCTTAGTCCTGGCTTCTCTAGCTCTGACCTGGGAGGGGGGGCAGTGGCAAATGCACCAGCCCAACTGGGTACTGTTTCCCCTCCCCTGCCAGCCAGGGTCTGCCTGGGGTGGGGTGGGGGAAATGACCCCTACTTGGGGG
>NW_005842053.1:1637699-1645076 GCF_000455745.1 Alligator sinensis
GGCATAGGTTGAGGTCCAGCCCCACCAGTTGTGAGAGATGGGGGAGGAAGGGGGACACAGTGGCCTAGTCTGACACTGCCCTGCCCACAGCTGGGGTTGCCCAGCTTTTCAAAGCACTGCAGCTTGGTGAACCAGGTGGGGATCAGCTTCACCTCCTCCTGGGGAAGGGGGTGAGGCTAAGCTGATCTCAGCCTGGCCTACACACGCACATGGCTCCCCCTGCCTGTGACCATCCTCTGCCTGCTCCCTGCAGCCCCTCAGTCCCAGGCTGCAAGGCCAAACCCATGGTTTCCTTTTGTTTGTTTCCTTTAATGGGGCACATGTTATTCTATGAATTTGAATAAGAGATGTACATCTAACTGTAATGACTGCAGGACTAACGAAACAATCTTTTAACATGCACAAGAAGCTAGGTAAAACAGAGTCAACTTAATATATTTAATCGAGCAAATTAGTAAACATTCCACTAAAGTTTATATTAGTTTTTTGCTTTATCTTAAACTATATTATTCAGTGCTAGGCATATTGGAAAAGCTTCTAGTTTTTCTTTAACTAGAGGAATCTGTGTTGTATTAGGCACCACACCATCTGTGCCCACCTCTGCAAAATCCTAGATTTGTCCATGCTCAGTAATTTAACCATTTTTTCTTCTAATGCCTAGTATTTGTGCTTTGGTGCCAATATCGTTCTTTTTGGCATCATGTTGACTTGTGTACCTACCATAAGTCCAATAGATGATTGTCAATTCTAAAGTTTCCGTTGAGGTTGTTAGTACAAACACCTTCTGTTATCATGCTGTCCATTGCTGTCATGGACAACTCCGTAAACTAATGGTGATATATTATCATCTGTGTCCCCTCTGTGTTCACCGTGCTTATGGTTGCAAACTCTTTCAAAGTAACGTAATCTGCCTCAGAACTTGTTTTTTGGCTTATGATGCTCACCATATGTTGCATTTTGTGGACTATTACTTTCAGCTCTACAACTTTCTAACTCGGATCTCTTGTCTGGCAGGTTTTCTGGATCCTCTTTTAAGGTCCACAGTATCCAAACACTCTATCCTCTGTGATCTTCAATCTGGACTGAATGACTTCATTTGCTTGGCACATTCAAATTGCCTCTGTCAAAGGTTAACCTTGCATCTACCAGTACTGTCTCTGAGTCTTTTTAACCCAAATCTCATGTTCTATTCTCTCGTCTGGAATCAGCCTTTCAAAATTACAAGATTATACCTGAGGCTGGAGAGACGGTTTCTCTGCTTTCACCTTCATCCAGACCTATAGGCCTTCTCTCGAAGGACTAAATATTTTCTGACATCTGGGCATCTCTTCCCTAACCAGGAAAATTTCAGAGGTGGAGGAGCTTTCCTTTCCAGCCACCTGTGCTCCTGAGGAAGGAGGAGGAAAAGATCTGCCTATCACCAAATACTGTGAGCATGGGGACTAGGTAAACATGCTTCTCTAGGACTTTTGCTGATGCTACAAGTAACCCCTGGAGCTTTGCTCCCAAAGGAAGGATACAGTCTTGGCAGCTGGCCATGTCTCTGCTCATCAGACCCTCTAGTACAGAGGCAGGCAATTATTTGGGCCCATGGGCCACATTGGCAGTTCTGGGGAACTGCTGCAGGCCAGTCAGTACCCGCACACCCTGTAGCTTTTTTTTTTTTTTTTCCCCCTGCCACCACCACTCGGCAGCAGATGAGTGCACAGCCTCAGTCCCAGCCCTGGCCCTCCCTACACCTGCTCCAGACTCACCCTGGCTGGAGGGGACCAGCTGGAACCCACACACATAGACCTGACCCCAGTCACCATAAACCTGTTCTGGACCACCTGCCCATGCTGAGCAGTGGTAGTGGCCAGGCAGAAGCTGCTGTTAGGCATAGGGGCTGGTGGGGAAAGGCAGCTGCCTCCCCTTCACCACTGCCAGACCCTTCTTGCTGCAGCCACCTGGAGCCCATACCTGAGCTGCCCTGTGGCTCCTTTCTGCTGCCTCTGGGCCATCCAGTGGGCTCCAAGTGGCTGCATCAAGAAGGGCCTGATAGTGGCAGGGGGAAGGCAGCCACTTTCCCCTCCCCCCCCCCCATACTGAGCAGTAGCTTCTGCCTGGCTTCTGATGCTCAGCATGGGCTGGTGGGGTGGGCCATGGGTGGGACTGTGTATGAGTTCCAACTGGTCCAGAGTTGGTCCGTTCCAGCCAGGGCAAGTCTGTAGTGTGCGCAGGGTGGGATGATATTGTGGCTGTTTGCACTGGTCCTAGCCAGTACCATAGGACTGGAGTCCAGTGGCAGCAGCATCTGGAAGGATCTGCCACTGCCTGATTGGCCTAGAAATGCAGTCCAGCTATGGAGCTGCCCCAGCCCTGCTGTACTCCCAGTGGTGGTGGGACAGGCCACATGGTCCCTGGGCCAGGTGTGACCAAGGGACTTGCCACAGGCCAGACAGAGTCCCTCTACGGGCCAGATCTGGCCCCCCAGACCCTATTTTTCCCACCTCTGCTCTCATGGCAAGTCACTTGTACAGGTCAGAGATGGCATTAAACCTTAACCTACAACTGTTTGGAAACTTCTAACTTTAACAGTGCCCAACATTCCACAGATTTAGGATGGTTTCAAGGTAACCTGTAAGAACAGCCTTAGAAGACCTCATGTCTCTATGACCATCTTGCAGTCATATCAGCTAAGCTGATGGTAATGTTTTATTTCTGATTCATTGGCAGGGATCAGTGTCGATGGAAACCCCACTTCAATTCAGGAGCATTATATAAGCAGAATTCTGGTAGCTGATGGAGAGAAATCATTTCATATTTAAAACAAAAAGATTAATTTGGTTGAGCTACAATAGTTTTACATTGGGCTGGTCGCAGTGTACAGATTGCTGTAAAACTAGTTTGCCAAGCCATGCAAACCATAGCTGTACTATGCTGACCTGGGATTAAGAGGATGATGGATTAAAAAGCAGCTTGCATTCTTTCCTCCCATTCTATTGAAATGAACAGTGGCCAGAGCTCTTGATCTTGCCTGAAGACTTGCTTGTAGTGCAACAGACTGCTTCTGATGAAGGCATTTTTACACATGGAAGCACTGCAGTACCAGGCACTCTGAAAAGTGCCTGGCACTGCGATGCTTGCAGTTGTATAAGCAGTGTAATGTGCATCAGCACTGAGAAAATGACACTTTAACTAAAGCACAAAAGTGCACTGCTGCCATTTTCTGTGTGCTGACATGCATTTTGCCACTTGTGTTGCATTGTGTGCAGTTGTACAGTGCACGGTAGCTCACATGCGGAGCGGCTCTCCAGTGCATCACAGGACAAAAAAGTATGTGTTTTAAATGAGTTGGCAAATAAAGTTGACTACTTTAACCTAGGATTTTAAGATCTTTGGAGCAGGGACTATCTTATTCTATTTGTTCAGAACCTAGCACAATGTATAGGGGTCCTGGTTCTTGAAGCGGTCTCATAAGCACTAGGTGATCTTGCTGATGATGATATTTACATAGGTATTGCCATATTAGGTATCAGATTGATAGTCCATTATCCCGCCTCTTCTAAATAAGAGGTCACTGTCTGTTTTGGAGAAACGCCACTGTAATCCACCTAACCAACCGTGCTGTAAAGCGAAGAGATTGTTCCAGGCCTTCAAGTGTTTCCTCCATGAAGTATGAGAGTTATTTTGCTATTGGGTTTACAACTGAGCCTTTAAAATGTTCTACTAATCATTGCTGCTTAATATTCTCACATTTGCACAATAAATAGAATATCTTTTTGGAATGAAATGAGACCTGAGGAAGCCCAACATCTAAAGAAACAAATTTAATAATACAAGAATATTGTCATCAGACACGAACTTTATTGCTGCCCTCGGCCAAGATACTGTATATCTCCCCTATGAATAGCAACAAATGTGGATTATAGAGCTAGAAATCTCAGCATAGCTGTTAAGCCTATCTTTCTGAAATGATTATAAATACACAGTGTTTATCAAACAAATATTGATTGTGTTCAAGGGCAGTAGAACATTTGTTCCAAGGATGATGGCAATATTCAGCCATGCAGGGAACTCTTACCTTGAGGTTCCTTTTGTGGTGGCTATATTCTTAACTCCTCAAAAAAGGTAGGCTTCAGTATTTTTTTCTTCATTACTTACTGTTGAATGGCCTGGAGTTTCCATCTTTCTGGCCTCCGCTTTTTCTCAGCTGCCCTGAGAACAAAGTTCCATGGCCTGTAGGATGCTACATTTGGTTACAGTGACAGCTCCTGTACAATGGACATCCATCTTTAATATCAGAGTGTTGTTAGACATTGTTCTTTCCCATGCATCTTAACTGATATTAAGACAGGAGTATCTATGCATTGAAGGAGAAAAGAATGTGCCAACTTTGAGTGTCTCCAAGTTGTACCTACTTGAGTGAGTCTTACTCCAGGTAGTATAAAGGTAGCTCATGTTGCAGTAACATCAACCTGCTCCATGGGGCTAATACGAGCAACTTGTGGTCCTCCAGGATACGTTCCTAAGCACTTCCAGAGTGACAGAGGCAGGGAGAGTCGGGCAGCTGCAGGTGAGTGAGGAGGCATAGGGTGAGGAGGTGGGTAAGAGGACAGGTGCTGGGGAGCCACAGGTGAGTGGGAAGCTGCTGAAGAGACAGCTGGGCAGTCATGGCTCCTAGCTGTACACCTACTTACCAGCCTTCTAAGCTCCAAACCAGCTGTACATGTTAGAGAGGGTTTTACCCTTAATATGCAACTGCTCACAGTATGTGCTAACTTTATTACTACCTAGCATTCTTTAAAGTTGCATGTTACAATTTAACCTGTGTTAACAACACTCTCAGGCTGTCCTTCTGAATGTAAAAATTTCTGTATTTCCCCCATACTTATGCTTAACCACAGAATGAAACATGTTCTCTCTCATCTTGGCTACCCCAGCTTTTGTCTGTGTGCAAGGGTTGGTGTCCTGAAAAGGGTAGTTCCTGGATCTGTGCTTACAAAATCAGTTGTGCAAGTTAAGATGGTAGTGGAAGTGGGTCACCTCCATAATGAGCACATCTACACTGCTATTTGCATGCAGCAATAAACTCTGGCACAATATGTGCCGGAGTTTATTGTTCCCAGGTGCTGTGTTTTAAAGATGCACCTGGGACCACCAGCACACTGAGCTGGGTCGGGGCAGCCACAGCTAACAGGAGGCCCAGAGGGTCAATCTGTGAACCCAAGACGACTCTGACCTGGCTCAACATGCTGCGGAGGGACTGGCTGGGTCACAAAGATGCTCCAGTGCTGGGCTAGCAGGCAGGTGGTCCCTGCACTGAAGCATCCTTGTGCCCTAGCCAGCTCTGTTAGCATTTACACGTGTGCTGCAGCAGAGTGAAAAACTGTAGCAAGATAATACTTGTATGGACAAGTATTATCCTCCGGCAGAGTTTATTAGTTTCCTGTACCTAATAGGGCCACATGTATAAATGTGAGATGTTTATTACAGAGCTAATTGGCCTACTCCACAGTAAACATCTTGTGTAGATGCTCCCAGTAAGTAGTAGTTTTTTGTGAACTAACCTTGAACATGCATTCTAGTTTCTGGGCACCTGCATATGCTATCAAATTGTTATGCAAGTAATATGGGATTGCTAGGAGTGATAGTGGAGGCTTCCTGTTCTTTCTTTTCGGTGCTCACTGATTTATCACATGCCACACTGTGATGTTACTGTTACAAACAGAGAGAGAGGCTGACTAGTTAATGCATCCAACTAGTATACATTCCTAAAGTAGACCTCCTTCAGGGCTCCTCTTCCCCTACACCCTGGTTTGTCACTCTTCCCAAAACGGTTCCTCTGAGCTGCAGGTCAATTCCCAATGAGGGTGTTGTTTGGTTGGTTGGGGTGGGGGGGGGAGGAGGGGGGTTGTGCCTACTTCTTTTGGGATTTGGTCTCCCTGATGTTACCAGAATTTGATCCTGACTCTGTCAATTAAAAAAATAAATTTTAATTGTATACTCATTTAACAAAAATTAATCCTCAACTGGGTCTGGTATCAACCTCAGTCTATCAAAGCATTGTAGCCCCAGTCTCCTTCAGAGTAATTTGGACCCTTCTTCACACAAATTGGCTGCCTTTGCCTGTCAAATTCTTCCTGGTTAGGCCACAACTGGCAACTAGGCCTCAACTAATGCAGCCACACTGAGATTACTTGACCTCCTTCCATAAATTGGCTCTGACAACTCTAAATCACAGGTTTGGTAGTTTATGCCCCAATTGATCAATCTTCATTCTTAATTCACCTTCAAACAACTTCAGCTTCTCACATACCCACAGCCCTCTTTAATTAATTTTCCCCATTCCTCAGTCTTCAATGGGTTTCAGGGTCTCTTGTAACGTGGGCCACAGTCTATCCTAAGTAATCAGTTCTCACTTCTAAATCGGCCTCATTCATTTTTACAGCCACATAATGCAGTCCATGCTATGATCAAACAATTTTTGTCCCTTACTTGGCCTAAATTGGCTTCAGTGATCAGGCTTGGCATTAACACTTACCCTTCTGCTTTCTTTTATTCTCCCTCCAGGCTCCATACACAGTCACCTGGGAAGAAAATCAGAAGTCCACTCATTTCCTTAACTGAGGAGATTATTTCCCTACTAGGATAGAGTGAGCCTGTTCAGTGGCAGTTGCTGGACCCATCTCCCACCTTCTCCAGTGACTGGAGCTCTCTTCTTCCCTTCTGGACAGCTTGTCCATGCTTCCACATGGAATCCCAGGTAAGTTCCCTTACTTTCCCTTTCCATGGGAAAGGTGAGCCCCCAGTGCTCCCAGCTGACTTTGTTTTAAAAGAGGGCCAGAACTCCTGTGGTCTCATGGGAGCCAGTCCCAGCCATGCTATACCATGGTGTACTGGCTTTAACTCCCTTGCCACTGGCCTGGCTTTCATCCATGGCTGGGTTTCTGGATCAGGCTTGCTTGGAGAAGTGAGCATAGTAGGGTCCGAGGTAGGTCCCCTGCTACACAAATGAATCTGAAAAGATAGGATGCTGTGCCCATTTTGTGTGCGACTGTCTTAAGTACCAATTCGAAGAAAATTTTAGCAAGGAAATTTAACTGTATTTTCTCTAACCAAATATTTAGCATAGTTTAAAAAAAAAAATGGGGGGAGGGAGGGTTAAGCAAAATAACTCAATTTTAGATTTAGCCCCTCAAATAAAATATTTATCTTTTGTTCCTGCATCATTGTCTCACTTTTTGTTCCATTTTTGGCCACCTTTTAATTTGCTTATTAATTATCTGATCCAGCATTTACTGTAACATTACACGTTTCTGGATAGCTTCAAACAGCAGACATTTAAAAGCAGAATGGAAGTGGTTTGCTTTTTTTTCTTTCCCTCCACTGCCTGTA
>NW_005842053.1:1645101-1690455 GCF_000455745.1 Alligator sinensis
CCCTACACTGCTTGTATTGCGCTGAGATCCAGAAGGAGCTTTACTTGATTATTGGGTTATTAACTATTAGATCAGTAACAGGTTTAAAGTCTAATATTTATACCACTGGGGGGATGCTTTGTATAGCTGATGACTATATTGGGATCATGTTTTATGCAGATTAGAGGAACGTAACACACTGAACAGTGAGATGATAATATTTTCTCTTGTAGGGGCAACTTGTTCCAAGCGTCAAAAATCCATGGCAGTGTTAACTGGAGGAAAGTCTCCTCTTTTTAATTATAGAATTGTCATACCTTGCTTATCATTAGTGTTTGAATCTAGCAGCTGATTTCAACAGATTTAAAACACTTGGTGCTACTTAGAATTTAACTTGTGCTACAGAATTATTTTATATGCAGTTCCACAAAATTGTGATACATGAGAATGAGGACAGATATATTTGTTACAAAAGTGAGAGAAATCTTTACACATTTCCTGCTTCTAGTATGAATAGGCTTATTGAGCATTACTTTCCTCTTCTCCATTCCCTGTCTCTCTTTTAAGCAAATAACTTTCATAGTAATAACAGTTTGCATTTCTCTCTTAAGGTCCTGTAAAAAGCGACCTAAAATAAACTTTTCTCAAAGCTTTCTAAACAGCAAAGGACATTTGAGTCTTTTATTTCCTGCATTTTTAAATACGGCAGTAAATCTAATGCTAAATGCTTCCCTCTCCTTAATTTTTCTCCTCTCTCTCTCTCTCTCTCTCTCTCTCTCCCTGTCCCCTTCTCTCTTTTGCTTATCTGTAATAAAAACCCTACTCAAGATTATCTTAATCACCAAATTGCTGATGCCTACTTTAAAGACGACTCTTGGATTATTTTACTTAACATGGTGTGCGGCTTTTGGGGGGGGGGGGGGGGTTTTTTTTTAAGTATCTAGCAATGTCTTTGCCCTTGAATTGCACATTTACGCAAAAGAAAATTTCTTCTGTCTGGACAATGCTTTGCTAAACTTCAGAGTTGCTGATCAGTCAAACCTGGGCAGAATGATAGGACATTTACCAGTGATCTGGCTTCCAAATGCAGAGGGCTGCTTTTGTGCTTTCTTCATGTGCTAGTAGTGTACTTCCACATTCTGGATCACGTTTATGTGTTTTGCTATTGTAAACAATGTTCATAACAGGCAACAAAAGCCCAAGATGATAGCAGAGAATGGTACAGTTCAAAACTTATCCATAGTTTGTTTCTGTTACATTTAGGCATTTACGTAACTGGCTTGATATACTTTTTCTTCTTCCCCAGAGAGAATTAGCTTTCCTCCATCAAAGCTGATATAAATAAACTAGATATAAATTTTGGACTATTGCCTATTCAAGTGAATCTAGTGTGAGTGGGTTACTTGATGTCTTAGTTTGCTCCTTTAAATGTTTTGGATACTTGGATTTGAAAACATTGGGTATAATCTGTTTTGGTCTACTGAAGAGCTGATAGGTCAATGCATTTTGAGTTTTAAAGCTATTTAGGCTCGCTCTTTCTTCTCTTCCCCAAAAACAAACAAACTTTTCTATGTACAGATTGCGATATCCAAGGAGCTGCTTTATTGCATCTTCAATAAAAGATGATATTTTCTTCTTGGTCATAATGACGAAATTTACTTCTTGTTCTTGAAACACTTGGATTGTCTTGGCTTGATCGATATTGACACTGGCTGTGTCCTGCATATCCACACCTGTCTGTATGTGATGCTACAGACCTGTCTGTGATGCTACACACCACAATGCAGGTATTCCCTGCGCTGCTACCCTGCAACAGGGGGCAGGGTTGACCCCAGGAGATCCTGGGATCAACGAAACCCATGCCAAAAAACAAAACAAAACCAGGGCTGTACACATGACAGCAGCATGCACCACCCCAAACCAGAGCCTGGCTGGCTGGGGCCACGCTCTAGCTCCTGGCCAGACTTCCTGCCATGGTTACAGCCCTGGGAGGCCCCCAGGACCTCGGTTAAGACTGGGTGCAGTTGCTGGCCCCAGCTTCCCCTGCTCTACCAGGGCAACCTATCGTATGCCAGATCACACATGGCACAGGTGTCCCCAGGGACAAGTAGCCGTGGCACTAGGTGCTGCTACTTGTCCCCAGGGAAACAAAAGTCTGTGCTCATCTGGATGTGCCCTGTGACTGCTTCTGCTGCATTGTTTGTTTAGTTTTTTGTTTGTTTGTTTGTTTGTTTGTTTGTTTTTAAAATGAGGAATATTAAATATGTACTTTGGATTCATGGGAAGACATTTCAAAAGTTCAGAAATAAATTTATATGTAGGTGAACTGAGAAAGGTATATGATTATTTCTCTGCATAGAACAATTTCAGTAAAGTTTTATCAAAAGGGATGAATGTAGAAAGCAGATAACCTGACGCCTCATCTTTTTACAGATGTTAAATGCATCCTTTTGGCTGTATATTAAAGAAGGCTAAACAGAGTAGTTTTCACAGTAAAAAGAGCGATAGATTTAGAGTAGGAAAATCCTACAACTTTCTGGGTGACCTCGAGCAAGCTGCATAGCCTCTTGTTCCTCCATTCCACATCTGTAAAATGGGGATGATAATGCCAGTTGGGTTTTTTTCTAAATAAACAAGTTAAAAAATGAGACTATAAACTGAGGAGGGGGCTATCTTTGTGCTTGTAAAACATCTAGCTCCCTATTTCAGACAGGACCTCTAGGTGCTACTGTAAAACAAAGAATAAAACTTAATGAGTGCACACCCCTTTTCAGCTAAATTGAACCAGCTTTTGCAAGTCCACCAACTAAATCACAGGAGGCATAAAAATGCAGGGTAAAAAGAGACCATAAGGCACGTCAGTCCACAGCAGACTTTGCTTAGTCACTTCTGGAGATTAACAGCGTGTGCAAATCTAACAAGAGGATTTTGCCATAACAAACAGCTGCAGTGTGAAGTTGGCAAACTGTACTTTTGTGAGCTATCTGCTTGATAGAAAGGGTGGAAAGACTATTTGCTTACATTCCCAAAGAAGACACTTTAACCTCTGGCAGCTTTGTGACTCCACATCCTTAGTTTTCCTAAGGGATACTCTGAATGATTTTTTTCTCTAGCTGTATAAAATGTTACACTACCTCCTGTATCTTTCTAGATTGTGAAATCTCAACATTTTATAGACATGAATTTTAATAAGACTAAAAATTCCTTGCAGATTTAAAATAAAAGATTTTTAGGTTTTTAAATCTGTAAGAGCACACAGACACTTTTTTTACATCCCTGAAATCTCATGCACTTGCTCTTGAATCCCATATTTAATTCATGACAAATTACATGCTTCCCAAGCCAATGGTATGGGACTGACTACTCTTATGCAAAATTGTTTGACTTTTATTTTCTACAGCCTCATAATATATTTTTGGTGAGGTAAAGTACATCAGTCCAGACTTGGTAAATAATTTTCTGCCTACCCACAACTTTTAAAAATAAATTTGAAATCTGTTAAGAGAAATGTGACTTAGTAAAATAACTGTCTTGCATATCAAGCAGGTTTGAATTCTGTTGAGATGAACATCAAGTTTGATTGAACCAAGTGGTAAAATTATAGATTAAGTCAAAACTGAGGTTAATATTAACCTCAAGGGTCAATAAAAGTTGATGTTCATTTAAATGTGAAGTCAATATATGTATTGTTTAAAACATTCACAATGTATTAACAAAAATATCTAGAGATCTTTCCATTATAGCCATAAGTGTCCCAAGTAACACTTTTCATCAAGTAATACTGTAAAGGATAATATTAAGTTATAAATCCAGTAATGGTAAAGTGCAACTTAACTCTGAAAAGCCAGTCCTGAAACAGATTTGCATGTTATCTGACTGCTTGTTCTGTTTCCCCAACCCCATTACAAGGGTTGGGGAAATGGAACTTTCTTGAGAGTTGTCCAAATGCCTTTTTGAAAACTCAGGACCAGCTTAGGGGGGTGGGGAGAAAAAAAACAAACCCTCACTGTCCCCTACACCAAGTACAGGGCACTTCATTCAATCCTCTAGAAACACCTAACTGTGTATGCATGGCAGAGAATAAATCCTGGGGAAAAAAATCCTAATGTGCATTTGCTCACTCTGGGGGGCTGGAACAAAACACATGATATTTTTGTCATGTTGCCTAATGCATTAAAATAAAGTATTCAAGTACTACAGTGATTACTAAAATGTAGGAGTCTCAGTGGAATAGAACAGACACGGTTCTTGTCGAACAAGGATTCATCCAATCAACGTGGTGTTAGTAATGAGAATGATTGATTGGCTACCATCAGGACTGGTTGAAAAACAAGGGTCTCTGTAACTTTTTTGATATAACACATTTTTAAAACGTTAAATTTCATTTTGAGTCTATTTGAAATAAAATAATCAAATCAAATGGAATTGAAACATTCAGGTGGGCTTCTTCCTTTATCACTCTTTCAAAAAAGTTAGCACTCCTGAATACTACTGCAGTGCTGAGTCTTTCTATTTTACACTTTATTTTCATGTGTCTGTTTCCCAGTTGGACAGTAAAATATGGATGCTAATAGTATGTGCCTAGCCTTTCAAATATAGATTGAATGCCACTGGTTTTTGTCCTGCCTGCAGAGCCAGAGGATTAAGTGGCATAGAGCCAGTCTGTGAGATGGATCTAGTGCAGGAATGAGGCATTGGAACTGATCTCTTGTGCCAGATACGTCCATAGAGCAACCCTACATGCTGACCTGACCATGTACTCTAGCACATGGGGCCATGTCATCCAGCCCTCAAAGCTCTCTAGAGGACCAAAAATTTGGCAGCAGGGGAGCAACAATCTAATGCTTCTGCAGGTTCCCTCCCACCAAAGTTTTGGACTCATGAGGAGACCCATGGGCTAGATGACGTGGTTCTAAGGGCTGCATCTGGCCTCTAGGCTACAAATTGAGTACCACTAGATTAAACTTTCCAGTGGAGTTGGACACCCAACTCTTTAAATGGCCCTTTGAAAATATCAGCCTAAAAGCGCTGCATAAGTATCATTGACCAAGTTAAAAAAGGACAAAAGGCCAGCTACAACTTGTCACCTTATTTATTTGAAGCTAATTGGGAAAACTTATAAAGGGACAATATTCACTGGTTTTTTTCCCCCTCCCCCCCCCCCCCCCCCCTTCCTTTGAAAGTGACTTTACATGCACACTTCCATAGTTTTTAAAAAACTGTTATTAGACCTCTATAGACAACTCCCTCAGCAAGTTGGTTTAAGTCCTAGATTCTACTTTGTATAAAAGCGGACAATAACTTAAGCATTTAATGTGTTTTATGATAACTATTATGTCCTATGAAGCAGAAATACCACAAATCAAATTGGGTTTATTTCTGTTCACGATACTATAATGATTTAGCAAAATGCTGCATAGGAAAGGAAATTAAACTTTAAACTTGCATGAAAATAACACTTCTTTTCTGAGTAAATGCAAGGAAATTTAGGAGTTAAGCTTTTCCTGGTTAAACTGTGTCTAGATATTGAAGAGTATTCACTGCCATACATGGGCACAAGGGAAGAGTTAAGAATCAACTTTTTAGATGTGAATATACTTTGCTTTTAAGGTTAAGTCAGACATAAATGCTATCTTAATTCACATGTTGTGTTTGATGCCATTTAATTTGAATGAGCAATTTAACTATCCCTTTTATTACATCACTAGCTTTTCCTGCTTATAGCCATACTGCAATTAGATCACTTAAAATAATAAAATACATCCATAAGTTGTAGTAAAGGAGAATGAATAATACATTAAGTCAACATTTTAACATCTATGTAGTTATGCTGCACCAAACTAATATAGAATTCCATTAAAAGCAAGAACACTTTTTATCAACATATAGCAAAGAGAATGCTATTTTGACAACTCCTACTTTTCAGCTTGGAACAATTTAATGCAAGAAACCTCAAAACAAAAAGCCGGTACTTCTGGGAGGTGATACCCAGGTTTCTTTGGCAAAGTAACATTGGGGAAATCTTTACCAAAAGCTAAATTGTGGAGATTTGTAATGTAATATTTTAACCAAAAAGTCACCAAATAATTGGATCAATTTGGGCGAAGCATCCAGTTTTTATTTTGGGGGCTTACAGATTTTTATTTCAATTCTACTAGGAGATGAAAACAGAATTTGCCCAAAGAATTGAACATGGTCAATGGGACTACAGCCAAACCTTTTTTTTTAAATGTTTGCTAATCTTCTATTCTACTTATATGGGTTAAATGATCTTAGCTGCTGTTGGTAGGACTATAAATTTTTAGATAACGTGCTAGGTAACTTCAATGCTGGGCTCTGTAACTTTATTTTTAGAAAATGAGGTGGCGACTTTGCCCAATTTGTTCCTGTGAAATTATTTTGTTCTTTCTCCAAAAGAACTATTTTATCATAAGAACTAGCATTATATCCAGACAATAGATTTCATATAATACTATGTTTTGGGGTTTTTAGTTTCTCCCTTTTTTGACTAATACTTCATTATAGCCATCCTAGACTTGTCACTTTTTTCCAAGATGCAGGAAAAAAATGCTCTTAACATGTAGTTCAGGACTAGGGTCAGAAGTTACATACACCCATTTAAGTGACCAGAAACCAGTACAAATATGTAACACAACAAAAGCTCAGTGCACATAAACTACTTTTTAAAATGGCTGAAACTCTTTTAAGATGAACCTGGATGGATATAGTATCATATTTAATGGATTTTGGTTAAATTGGTTTATTGAACTTCTGTCCCAGATCTGCTCCAGATTCAAGTTAACTCGCAGTCCCTCAGCATCCCAAAATGTTTTGCATGGTTTTTCCCCACTCTTTCACAGGGTGGGTGGCCTAACTTTGGCACAAGCTGTCTGTTTCAGCCAAGCAGGGAGGCATGCTCTAGCACCCTGTGGCTTCTAGCCTGATCCACTGCAGACATATAACTGCATTTCCAGAATCAACAGTAATGGCAATTGCTTATTGAACCAATCTACACAGCTTAGATTTATCTGTAAGGATTTAATTGATTCGGTCTCAGGTTTTTGGCTCTCTGTATTTAGCCCAGATGTTGCATCAGAAACTTTTTATTTTCAATTTAATGACCCAAAAGTTGGGGGTCGGGGAGTAGCAAGCATATATACTCTGAACCTGTTTAGATGGCACTGGAGATGGTTGTACTCACCTGGTGCTGGATTCTGTAAGCTGTTGTACAAACAGTCTGATCTAGCAAAGCACTTTTTCAATTTGGGCTATGTGATCCCATTGATTTTACTGAATTGGTGCCACAGTAATCAACATCCTGTAAGGTTAGAGTGCTACTTAATGTTTCTGCTATTTCTGTAGGATAAGGCTAAATATGAACAAAAACGTGTATTTTCCCCACTTATTCTATTGCAGACTAACTATCCATGTTGCATCCCGCCAGACCCTGTTTCATGGCTAACACCTCTTGGGGTCAGTGGAATTTATTGTATGAATAAAATGAGATGTCATGATTCACCCTGCTTCCCCAAATACTTAATTCAGTTGCTTATAGGTACAAAATGATAAAGTTTTCTCTTGGAAATGGAAGACCCTCTAACAACAGTAGCCTTTCAAAGATATAGCCATCTAGCTCAGATGCTGCTTTTCATGGGTAATCTTAGATAGGCCACCTTAATTTTGGTTAGACCTCTTTGTAAAACTTCATAAATATTTTTTTTTCTCTTGCTAAGAAATTTGAATTATAGTTAGGTTTCTAAACTCTCTGCCAAAATGCATTCGGAATGTGTCTACCTTTCTGTAAGTGGCAAAGGTCAACAATACCAAAATGAATAAAATAGAAACCTATAAATGCAACATCTCCAAGACTGAGGTTATAATGAAAATAGGGTCCTAAGAGCAACAAGGTTATATGGCCACACTTCTGTTGATTTCTAATGGCAAGAATAACTTTAAAGTTCAAGTGTGTGTGTGTGTGTGTGTGTGTGTGTGTGGACACATCTACATGAGGTACTTAACTGAGCAGTAGCATAGTTTACTAAGTAAGCATGTGCATCTACATGTGCACATACTTACTACACAGTAAACCTCACTAATCACAAGTAAATTTTCTACCTGCAAATTGCATTCAATTAGTAACAGTGCAGTAGCACCTGTGTAGACAACTGAGAGAAGGCAAATCTGCTCCTGGTCAGCCATCCACCAGGGGGTTGGAGATTGCTCCTTGCCCCCAGGAGCTGCCTGTTGCTGGGTCAGGCTACACCACCAGAGCCTGGATGGGGACTATGTCCCTCTTTCCCAGCAGCAGGGAGCTTCAAGGCCCCTGCTTCCTGATCATGATCAGGGAGCGGGGGATCGGGGAACTTTATCTCCCAGTCTGAGCTCTAAGACTATGGAGCCAGTGTTGGGAGCTCTCTACCTTGTTCCCCACTCAGCTCTGTGCTCCTGGAGCTGAATGGGGAACAGGCTCCCCAGCCTCTAACCTGTATGTAGAGTAGGGGCTGGGAACTGTCCTAGTCAGGGGCAGGTCCCAGCCCTGTGCTCCAATTGGGTGATCAAGGAATGGGACTTGGAAAGACCTGCAGAGATGCAAGTTTGCTGCCCCACTGGGGCAGGGGGCTAGGATCTAGCCATCCCCTGCAGCTCTTTCCAAGTCCCATGCCCCTGATCAGGGAGCCAGGGCCAAGAACTCCCTGGTGCTGGTGCAGGGGGATATTGTCCCTGCCCTAGCAGCAGGCAGCCCCCAGGGGTAGGGTGTAATGTCCCAACTGGCCAAGAGGTGGCTGTCTCCTGGCCTGGTGCTCCCTGCCAGTCCTTGGGCTAGCACCCAGAGGGAGCCTAGAGCTCTTCTGATGCTGGCAGAAGCCCATTGCAGGGCCCCAGGAAGTGGCAGCAGTTTGCTACCATTAGCAGCAAATCTGTTCCCACTTTTCTGCATGTGTAGATGCTTGCCTGGGAGCGTTTACTTAAGTAAATTAATCCCAGATCAAAAGTATGTGTAAAAGTACCCATGGTGTGAAATCTGAATGGCTAAGTGGTACCCAAAAATTAAATATTCCATTCTGAAAAGTCAAAGGTGGTGGTTTTTTTGGTTTTTTTTTTAAATAATATATTGGCTAATAATGAGTGAGACTTTTTTTTTTTTTTTTCTTAGAGAATTCTGCTACCTGCCAAACAGTTGCATGTACATTCTGGTAAATCTCAGGTGTGACATTTTTAGATATGAAAATCAAACTCATGTACATCATCCTGAACACGCACATGCACAAATGTATCCACTAGGCCTCGAGCCATACACATGCGTGTTCAGTCTTGTTCTCTCCTCTCTCAAATTATTAAAAAATTGTCTTAATCTCATGGCTCCTTGGAATTTTAGTATATTTACCTTGAATGCTTGATTTAAAAACTCTTTGTTAATAGTCTAGCATATTTTATTAATAAATTAAGTAAAAGATTGTTTAGGAACATAAGAATATTAGCAATGTAAAACTCAGTGGATCATATGCATAAGAGAAGGAACAATATGGAGGGGGTGAAATGAGAGGATGAATATAAAATCACTTATTGCAAAATGGAAGTATGGAGAGGGAAAGTAGAAACTAACAGTCAAATTTAACTCTTCAGTTTGTGTACAGATGGTGATTTATCACAGAATTAGAGAGGTTAAAATATCAAGGCCTTATCATTTTGTACTAATGGAAACTTTCCTTCATTGTCAGTCTTGGCATCAGCAACTTCCCATAGTTCATTTTTCATAACCTTGCTTCTCTTAGGGGAAAGTGGGTGCATCTACATGGGATGCTATGTTGTCATAGCAATGCACTATGGCAACATAGCATCCACAGGTGTCTACATAGGACCAGCAGCTACTTCACCATAGTGGCATGCTCCCCTGTTTTATAGCACACTATTATGGTGAAGTAGCTGCTAAAAATAACTGTGCGCTTTGTGGGAGGCTACAGCATCATGCTTTAGTACTCCCAGAAGGAAGTACTAAAGCACAGCACAGTAACAATATCACTGTAGGGCATATAGATGTACCCAGTAACACCTTTTTTTTTTTAGTTCCACCTCAAATCACTTCCAGTAGAAGCTGAAAAAGACCATCTGAGATGGGGCAATTGTTGTCCGGTCTGTACTTTTGATAGAGAAAATCCTGCCTAATGAGTCTAGTTGGAAGATTGGCCTTCCAATCTCAGGCATCACATTGGTGTCTAGTGCCTGATCTTCAAGAAAGGGAGGGAAGTGGATCTGCCAAACTACAGGCCCATCAGCCTGACCTCTATCCCAGGCCAGGGAAGGTCTTAGAAAAGATTATCAAAGAGGCCATTCTTAACAGACTTGGTGGATGGCAACATCCTGAGGGATAACCAGCACATGTTTGTTGTGGGTAGGTCCTGCTTGACCAATCTCATTTCCTTTTACGACCAGGTGACCTATCACCTGGACAAGGGAGAGGAGATTGATGTTGTATATCTTGACTTCAAAAAAGCCTTTGATCTGGTATCCCATGGTCACCTCTTTGCAGTTAGCCAGTTTTGCAGCCTCAGCCTCAGTACAATCCACTGGCTGGGGAATTGGCTCTGTGGTAGGACCCAGATGGTGGTGGTTGACAGAAGTCAATTGTCGTGGTGTGTTGTGACCCAGTAGGGTTCCTCAAGGCCTTGTCCTTGGGTCTATACTATTCAACATCATTAATGATGTGGACATTGGTATCAGAAGTGGACTAGCCAAGTTTGACGATGACACTAAACTCTGGGGTAAAACATCCACACCTGAGGACAGGAGGGTGATCCAGGCTGACCTTGACAGGCACAGGAAATGGCCGGGCAAGAACTTGATGGTGTTTAACACAGAAAAATGCAAGGTTCTCCACCTTGGGAAGAAAAACCTGCAACTTGCTTATAGGCTCGGCAGTGCTACGCTGGCTAGCACTACAGATGGAAGGTACTTGGGTGTCATGATTGACCCCAAGATGAACATGAGCCATCAATGTGATGCTGTGGCTAGTAAAGCGAGCAAAATGCTGGCTTGCATCCATAGATGCTTCTCAAGCAAATCCCAGGATGTCATTCTCCCATTGTACTCAGCCTTGGTGAGGCTGCAGCTGGAGTACTGCATCCAGTTTTGGGCTCCACAATTCAAAAAGGATGTGGAAAAGCTTGAGACAGTCCATAGGAGAGCCACGCACATGATCAGAGGTCAGGAAAATAGACCTTATGATGAGAGCCATGGGGCTCTTAAGCCTGGAAAAGTGCAGGCTCAGGCGTGATCTGGTGGCCACCTACAAGTTTATCAGGGGTGCTCACCAGGATCTGGGGGAACATCTGCTTACCAGACTGCCCCAAGGGATGACAAGGTCGAATGGTCACAAACTCCTCCATGATTGTTTCGGGCTGGACATGAGGAAGAACTTTTTGTTACTGTCCAAGCCACCAAGGTTTGGAATAGACTGACACTGGAGGTGGTTCAAGCACCTACTTTGAACACCTTCAAGAGTCATTTGGATGTTTATCTTGCTAGGATCCTATGACCCCTGCTGACTTCCTGCCCCTGGGGCAGGGGCCTGGACTCAATGATCTTCCGAGGTCCCTTCCAGCCCTAATGTCTATGAATCTATGATCCTAGCAGGGTGCAGGGTCTGGACACAAAAGCCAGTGGTGGGAAGAGGGATGGGGGTGGCAAGCGGCTGGATGCGTAACTGCCAGTGGCATGGAGTCGCCACCACTAGGTGGACCCTGCAGAAGGGGTTGCAGCCACTTAGTCCAGCTCCATGGGGCCCCTGAAACATGAAGCCTGGGGTGGTTACCCCATTTCACACCCCCTCCCCTCCCCTCTGGGACAGCCTGGAGTCTAGTAATATTCTTTCAGCTTCTGTCTAATAGAAAATGGCTACTGCTAATTTCCAAACAGCAGTGTTGGGTCTGATAGCACACTCAAGTTCTAAGAACCTCTCTGAGCTGCACTTTAAGTTCAGTTGGAAGGATTAAATCAGCTTTTGCATAAACAAAAATAACTCCATAAGCTCTTCAAATTTTTGTATGCCCTGAGGCCATGTGGACAGAGCCTCGGAATAGCCAACAGAAAAATCATTTCACATTACTGTAGGGGATAAAAGCAGCCTAAAGTAGCCTTTGGTGACATTGAATCTACAATTGTTCTTTTACTATATAAAGATCAGTCTGTTTTCAGTCCCTTTTGGATTAAAGGCAGCCTTGACCGGTAAAATGTATTTCAAAGTTAATATTCATTCAAGTATAAAAGGCATGTAGAATTTATAGTAAAATCCTTAAGAGTATGGAATTAGTCTGGTTGTTCGATCAGTTGAATTTGGCAAGAAGACTTCTAGTCAGAGGGAGAAGATTGGATTGGGGCAGGAGGAAGGATAATGGTGGGTGATACTGGATAACTAAGCATATTAGTTTGGCTTTTTGGCTCAGATCAACTACAGTTGAGTCATGAAATAAGCAGTGTGATGTAGATGGTCTTTGTCTGAGTAGATCAGTATAGAATTTTTTCTCAATATCTTTTGAATGTCATCTGCCAAAATAAGGTTTAAAAAAAAAAGCTACATGCTCCTGTCTGGCCAAGTTACCTCGTAACAAAGTTCCCTTTTTTTCCTATTGATTCTAGGGAAAAGTGAGTTTGCTACTTTTTTTTATGAATTTACTATCCAGCATTAAGATGGCAGCTTCCACTGTCTGAAATAGGGTCACATGGCAGGCATATGAATCGCAAGGCTTCAACAGATTATTTGTCAAATATGTTTTAGAAATAATTTACCTATGAAAGGTAGGATGATAAATGACTAACTTAAAAGGATTATTTTAAAACATGGCCACTTCATACAAATGATCTAAAATGTTATCTCTAGTCTTTTGAAAATTGGCTGCACACTTAACTGCCAAGCAAGACTTCCCTACCTCTGTTCAGTGAATCTAATTTATAATGGAGAAACTGCCCCAAAAGCTCCTAATCATCTGAATTTTGTGACACGGTTGTATTAAGGCACTATAAGAATACCAAAGATATTTACTATGTGAAGTCATGATTTGAGCAGTCCACCTTTCAGCAGTTTGACAGTTTTATACCACAGTAACCATTGCAATTGTTAGATATTGTTGTTATTACAGAATGGCTTTGGGAGTGTGTATGTAACAAATGGAAAATTGCATAAAGGTTAGACTGTCTTTAAGTTTGTGTCAGAGTCCTAAGGGATGCACAGAATAATTTTAGGATTGAAGTATCATTTCTGGAGGAAAGGATGGGTAGATTGCTTACAAGCCAGGCAGGATCATTTTACAAAAAAAAAAAAAAAAAAAAAAAAAAATAAAAAAAAAAAAAAAAAAAAAAAAAAATGCAGCCACATATTCTACAGACTTGTCTCTGGTATAGGTCATTGTAGTATTTTTCAGTAATTAAATTTGATATACACAGTTATATGAAATTTAATGTATAATGAATTTAATAACTAAAAGCATACATATGTATGTGAATATGCACTTACAGTGCCTTCTCAAAAGACTACTGAAGAACATTACTAGTATCATTATCTCTTCTCTCTTTCCTCCCCCCCCCCCCCCCCCCCCAAAAAAAAAAAAAAAAGGCAGCAAATTTCTATCGGTCAAGTGAGTGGGCAAGCTTAAGGACAAGTCAAACTTTCTCCTGTGCAAAATTTGAAAACTACCCTAAGTGCAGTGTCAATATGATTAAATACATGCTGAATCTACTTCAGTTGCTCAACACTTATGTCTCCATAAAAGTGCAGATCTCCATGGAAAACAAGTAAATTCTCAGTAAAATTTTATTCATTTATTTATTTATTGCAAAAACACCTCCAGTACTTCTTATCTGTCTGGTTTCAAGCCCAAACAGGTTTAAGGAGCTGTGAAAAATGTTTCTACTGCCTCAGTAAAGCCATCCCTCAAAAAAATTTAATGCAGTTTCTCTAAAGCTCCAGACAGAGGAGTCTGGCTAATAACAAGATCTCACAAAGAACAAACTGAAGCAAAAACAAATGCACACAAAAACTTCCTTGTCAGAATTTGGGTTAACTTAATTTTTCGTTTGTGAAATCACTTTTTGTTTTTAAATTAGTGCAAACAGTAGGAGAAATCTAACTCCATTTTGACATGACAGTATTTAATTAAACTCTTTCTTTACTATCACTACCATTACTTCACATACAAAACTCAAAGCACATTTCCCAAGTGTGGGGGAGGGGGGAGAGAAAGTTGCCTCTCAGAGGAGGAAAAGGGACATCTAAATTATTCCTGCAACCTAGCCTTACTCAAGACAGTAACCCTGTTAGATAGTTCCTATGCTCACATTACTTGAGGCACTGTAGTTTTCGTGATAAAGTTTTGATAATCATATGAATCCTAGATTTGTAACTTATAAATTGGACCAAACTAATCTAATATAATGAAGTTACCCAAGGGACAAATTTGACTACTTATGTAAAAATGCCTACAGAAATTGCAGACCTGAATCTGGAGTCTTCTTTTATTTTATGGGGGGGTTATTTATTTATTTTCGATTGACCAACATTTGTGATTAAATAAGGTTTGTGTTTAGTAGTTACTAGGTGCATCTACACATGTGCTTTTCTCTGAGGTTGACTAATTAGCTCTGCCGTAAAGCAGCACCATCTATATGTGCACCCATATTAAGGCACAGTAAATTTAATTCATTCTGCCATAGTACTTGTTCCAGACCATACTATCCTAAGACCACTGCAACACACATGTAGGTGGTGACTGGGGCACAAGGGTGCTACAATGCAGGGGCTGCCTGCTTGCTAGCCCTGTACTGTAGTACCCTTGTGCCCCAAGCAGCCCCTCTGCCACCAAATGCCACGGCCTGGAACCTGGGCTGACCCCTCTCCCTCCCTCCCAAGCCTGCTGCCAGCTCAGGGGTGCTCTGCCCTGGCTCAAACTGCTGTGGTCCTGGGTGCATGTGCAAACTGCTGGAGTTTACTGCTCTGTGCTAATTGCACATATAGATGTACCCACTGATTGGTACAGATAAGTATCTATTTAGTATGAATTGGTCAGCACCATCCACTGGTGTAAGTATCTATTACTTGCTTAAAAAGCTGTACTGTGTCATATTCATGTGATTTATAAATTTAAATTTATCTACACTGGATTGTAGCTAGAATTGTTTCTTGCCTGCCCATATATTTTTTTGAACTTGACTAGTGGGAATAGTGACAAATTCATTAATTTCACTGAGGCTTATTTTTCCAGAATTTGTTCCTACGCCTTAGTGAAAAAGCAGGGTTACTTTGTGCTACTTGTACATGGTGCACAGGAATTGTTTTTCTTTCATTAAGTTGTTTCATACTTTATTAAACACTAGAAACACGGCACTATTAGAATTGTTTCATTCTTACTCTTCTAATTCAATGGCACAAAATCCAGTACCTCCAAGGTAAGGTAAAGTAGGAGCTCTTACAGGCAGGGTTGAGATTCAGACACTGCAGATATAATCCATCTCCCTGACACATGCAGTGCTTCATTGTGAGACTGCCAGACAGTCTGCTGAGATGAGAATGTCACAGAATACCAAAATAGGGGAGATGCAGTTTTGTTCATCATTACTTTTATCTATGAATATCCATCTAAAGATCTATATACATACCTCTTGCTAGACAGAGAAGTATGAATGCAGCATCTAGACATAGATACTAGCATTCAAAAGGCAAGAATATAGTGTATGTAGAAGCTGCTAGGTATCTGAATGTAATTTGAATAGCTAATCAGGGTAACTGCTTCCATTTGAAGCAATAGTTTTGTTGCAGACGCTGAGTCACCACTTCAGCTGTCTAGCAGAGATCAATGACATGCCCGGTTGCCTGCATCTGCTGGTGTTTCTGAACTTAACTGACAAAGAGAGCCTGAAGGAAAAGAAAGTGCATTGTCATCATGGGGAGGGAACAGATCCAATAACACATAGGAAAAACAGCTCCTTAGAAAATAAAAAGTGCTACCTCTGTTGTAATTATCCCCAAGTTATTCCCACTCACATATGCATATAAGGTTTGCCTGTCTGGGCTGGGGGGCGGGTAAGAACATTGACAACAACAATTAAGCAATGCTCTCTGTGACTGGCACTCCACAGTAAAGTAATCGGCAGCTACGGTGTCTGAAGTTTGGCTTGAGCAAAAGGCAGAGATGCATGACCATGTCAAGCTAAATTACTGTTGTTGTTTACCAGTCCCACTTAGAGAGAGGTTATATTCCAAAGTGCTTTACAAATGCAGAACCTGGCTCGGTGCGTACTGAAAACCTGCAGAGAATGCAGAGCATCTTGCAGGTCAGGCCTCTATGCAAAGGCACAATTTCATCAGTTGCTAAAATGCAGCTCCAGCTTTGACGAAAAAAAAAAGCAGTTTAACAATGCACTGCAACATGAAGCAGCAGTTCAGATGAGGAAGTGACATATAACTTACCAGATTACAGATTCAAGAGGAAGCTAAGTGGACAGACTATACCTCAATTGATGCTCTGTAAAGCCAGTGGCATTAACAGTCCTAGGCTGACTACGTTTTTTGAGTAAATCCAATTATCTTTTATAAGACTAATAATGTAATCTTTTATTAGACTAATAAAAGATATCAGATTTATCCAAGGAACCTTATCTGCCGATGTCCCTAAACCAGTATGGCTACAACCTATACCCCATTAATAATTCTAGGCTTGTGAACACAGGCAGTGGGATCATACGCTATCTATACCTAAATAAAATGAAATAAAATATTGAGGTGCAGGATACCTGGGAAACTTTGAATTGAAGTTTAGGTTCTTTAGGCTACTACATTATACCCTTAAGGCTCTGCCCAGGTTGTGTGAGAACCCGTCTTCCTACTGTTTATCCTACAATTTCGCTAGTCTTCCAGGTGCTTTCTACCTACAGCATTCCTAATATAAAGATCCTTCCATCTCGAACTGGGATCCACCTCGCTGTGTTCACTCACCCCCAATCCAATGTGCCCTGGTTCCCCAAACCTCATTGTAATGGGGCCCCTACCCCATTACAGAGAAGGGGAGCAAGCCCCAGGGCCTGCTGGCCAGCAAAGCTGTACCCTTGGGTGAGGACTTACGGGTGGAAAAGACTTGAGTAAATGCTTACCGCAGAGTCAGTGGTGAGAAAAACATCAGGGGCTGGAGGCTTGCATGGAAACACGCAGGGCCCAGTAGCAAGGGGCTTCCCTGAAATTGCTCCAGCAAACCAAAATGGAATCTGCCTGGGAGGCATGTGACCAGCAAGGGGGCAGGGCCAGGGAGTCATATATACATAGGCTCTGAGCTAGTGCCTAGTGGATGTCTGAGCTGTCTTGGAACTACCAATATGTAGTATTGGTAGTTCCAAGCTACCAAGATAGCTGACAAGATAAGCTTGGTAGCTTGACAAGATAAGCTTGGTAGCTTGACAAGATAAGCTTGGTAGCTTATCTTGTAAGCTACCAAGACAGCTTACAAGATAAAATAATTCAGAGCTGGGGGTTATGTTGGTACCCATAGAGGGCTGCCTTGGGTGTTTGCCTACCTACCCTGATGGCAGGGGGTGGAGAAGGGGGAAGGTTTTTCCCTTTGAAGTGGTAGTATGCATTTTTCCTTTTTTCTTGATGCCTGTTTGCTCAGAAGGGAAGGCTTATGTTAACTGGTTGCTAGCTCTATCCTGGTGGTTTTTGGAGGTCCCATTAGTGCCCTAAGGGCATGTAATTGCCTTGCTCTGCAGTGGCAGGCTCAAGGCATTCCAGTAGAGCAGAGCCCAGAGCAGGGCCAATCATGGAGCTGGAGAGCCCAAGACTGAGTGTGCGGTTGGGGCAAGGCTGGGACCTAGAAGCCAAGTCCAGTGCAATGAGCCAAGGTTGCAGGAACCAGCCAAGAGAAGACGGGGTGAGGCTGGGAAAGGCTGTGTCCCAACAAAAATATCAAGACTTGAGGCAACCTGGTGTTGGGTTAGGGTGAAGTACTCCAAAACATGCAACTAGCCCGGGGAGCTAGAGTGAGAAACCAGGCTTGGGAGGCCCTGGGCAGCCTTCTTTTCTTTTAAACACTACAGGTGTTTTTACATGTGCTCTGGGGGTGGCTCCAAGAGCCATTCTAATTTAAGCACCCTTGCATCTCGTGTATCAGTGTTCCTGTGTTTCAAAATGGTGGTCCTCAAATGAACTTTAGTTAAAGCACCTCTGCCAGTATTTTGAAGCATGGGGACACTGATACATGAGATGCAGAGGCTGCTGGAGTGCATTAATTAGCATGATCCAGCAGCCTCAATTAATTGAGGCTGTTCTGATGCACTGTAATTACAGTGTGACGAAGCAGCCGCCTCGTGCATCTACAGGCACCCTATAACATCAAGTCATGGCAGGTGAGTGGAGGGGCGTGTGAATGAACAGGGAAGACCAGGTAAGGGCTGAACAGCCACCAGGAGGCATCATGGCGACCCTCTGGGATGAACATCTGGATATACATATCCCAAAGCTGAAAATCTGTCAGCTCTGATTATCCTGCTCCTTTTTTTTTTGCTTGAGCTATTTATTTTTCTGCATTCTCTCTCCCTTTTACCATTCTTCTGTAATTCCAAGTTCAGAAAAGTTTTGTTCCTCTTGAGAAAAGATGTGTTGATTTGCTTCAGAAATATTGGGAAGGAGAGGTATGAGTTAAAGGGCTGTGGAGGTAGCTTCTGTGAAATGCTCATTTGGCTGGCTGCAACTAGGCTTATAAAGAGAAGGAACAAGTTGAGTCAGAAGACCAGGGTTTTTTTTACTCACCAACATGAGGCACTGATGATGCCATTTCTGCTGTGTGGTGTGAATCTGGGAGGTATTCCTGTCCTTCCTTACACCTTTCTGCTCCCTATATGGTTAATATCCTTTCCTTTAGCTCTGGGTCACTCAGTGAGATCAAAGCTTTCCTAGAAGCAGCCAGAAAGTTAAAGCCTGGGAGAATGGGAGGCTGTCAGCCTTCCAAATTTCTTTCCCCTGGAGTACCAACATGGTTTTAAAAAGGTTGTAAATAGTTCTTTTCATCTCCCATCTGCTCTGACTTTAACTGTACTTGGGATCTCATGACCATAAGAGTGACCACATCACTTAAAGCACAGCAATTTTCAGCAGCCCCAGATTCAGCTGCCACAGATTCAGTCTCATGTAAGAACGAGGGCCACCACATCCTGAATCACTACTGCCACTTCCTCTCACACTTAGGTATGCCTTCAAAGTCATTCTTCTGGCCTAATCTGATTATGAAAGCAGATGATTCAAAACATGAAGTGGCATCCAGAATTCATTTATATCCTTCTCTCACTAAGAGAGAATGTTCAAAAAGCCTGAAGAGAAATCTATTTAAGTTATCCAGTATTCTTAAGCAGGCTATTATAGATTGGGAGTAAACAGATTACGTGTTTGCCCTTGGGGAGAGTGGGGAGCAGACGGCCTGCACTGGCCAAGTGTAGGGGATACTCTTGCATGCCTCCCTGAGTCCCCAGGCTGCTGGAGACTGCCCAGTGTACAGGCCATCCCTGACTGCCTGCTAGATTTGGTCAAGCATACCCCCAACCCCCAGCATGTCACCGCACTCCTTCCCCTGTACCCTACCCTGAGGCTTCCAGAAGCAGCAAGTGCCCTCCCTTGTAAATTGCATGTGCCTCTGTGTCCCAACCTGTCTGCATGATGCTATGATGCCCCACCACCCATGCCCAAGCATGGAGACTGAGGAGTTGCAATGTATTTTGCTGGTCACCCTGGGCAACTCTTGAAAGATGCTGTGAGACATCATGTCCAGATGGGTGTACAGGATGCAGCCGCTGGTGACCATGGGATGCAGCTTCCTGCCCCCAAGCCAGCAGCTGGCTATCCTATGTGGCATTCCATACTGCACCCTGGGCCTACAGAGCATCCTCTACCGGGCCACCCACTTCCATGTGGATGATGAGGATGAGGCCATCTAGGAAACCATGGACACCAGAGTGATCTGGCACTACCTTCAAACCACTGAGCACCAGTTCTGGGCCTGTGCCACCAGCAGCAACTGGTATGAGTGGATTGTCATGGATACCTGAGATGCACCTTCTGCATGCACTGGGCCACCTTCAAGGACATCATCACCCAGTTGCCCCTGCCTCCCCTCCCCCCCCGCAGGCACACTGCGCATCAGGTCACGAGCATTTGAACATCTCTCATTCCAGAGAAGTGGATGGTTATCGCTGTCACAAAGCTGGCTGCCCCCAACTGTCTCTGGTACATCACCAACCAGTTCAGCGTGGGCAAGTCCATGGCTGGAGAGGCTATTCAGGTGTGCCTGGTCATCCAGACTGCTTCATTTGCCTCATCTATCCACAGGAGGTGTTGCCAGCTTCTCCTGCATAGGCTCCCTGACCTGAACGGGTGCTGTGGATGGTACCCATATCCCCATCCCCTGCCCACTCCAGTGCGTCCAGGCATCCATCAATTGCAAGGGCTACTTCTCTATTGTCCTGCAGGGTGTCATTGACTACCAGGGCCACTTCACCCACATCTTTGCTGGCTGGGTAGGTAGTGTCCATGATACCCATATTTTCTGCAGCTCCCTACTCCCTGAGGTGATAGAGAAGGGCTCTACATTCCAGGATTCCCCAATATAGTCATCAGTGCCATCATGGTCCTTCCCCTCTTCATCACATACCTGGCTCACTGCCTTCTGCCCTGGCTCATGAAGCCCTACACAGAACAGCTGCACTGCTGAAAAGTGAACTTCAACCAATGCCTGAGCAGGTGCCATGTGACTGTGGAATGCCCTGACACCAGGTTATGGATCCTTGGGCCCTGTGTCCTAAGAAGCACCACTCACAACACTGGCTGCCTGAATACCATTTCCCTCCCCCTCCTTCCTTTTTCCCCTCAGGGGGACAGACTGGGATGTCAGGGAATGTAGTGTGAAGAAAGGAAGTGCCTCAGTTTACAATGTTGCAGCTGCCAACATTTTCTTGTTAATAAAGAAAACCTGTTGAATGGTGCCCATGGCTCAACCTGGTCCCTCTTCCTATTGATGCAAACCAGCACATTTGGAAGAGGGCAGGGGAGGTTGGGTGCCAGGCTGTGGCTTCTGAGATGTGATGGACGGGTGCCAGGGTCAGGGTCCATGGGGCTGTGCCCAAGTGTAGGGCCTTGGGGGGTTCCCTGACTGGGTGTGCAGATGCAAGGGTTGGGGTTTGTGGGGCTGTGTCTGAGTGTGGGGGTTCTCCTGGGCTCAGTGTTGGGGTCTGTGTGTATGTTGTGGGGTACTTCATGGCCGGATGTTGGGGGTTCCAGGGCATGTCCAGTGGACACAGATGCTTCCCTTCCCCCCACTGCCCGCCTGAGGCTGACAGATGGCAGGATGCAGAAAGCAGGGCTGAGGGAAAGGGCTGTGCTTGCTCAGCACTGAAGCAGCCCAGGAGTGGGGCCTTCTGGGTACTTGCCTGGAGCAGCAGAGTGCAGACCAAGTGCTAGCATGCCTCCCTGTGAAGGAGGGGTAGCAGGAACCACAACGGCGGCTTGGATGCCAGAGGATAGCAATCTAACTTGAAGCCAGCAGTAAGGGGTCATTCTGTTGGGACATTATATGACAATTTTTGTTTGTTTTTTACTGCATCTTTATTTTTATTTTTACTGCTTTTGAGGACAAGTTAAATTTAAATAAAAACCAATATGAAATTTCAATTAAGACTGAAATAGTATATTTCAAAATTAGAAGAAAAAATGTGGAAGTTAAAATGGGAGTTTTCTTTTTTTATTTCTTCCTGCTTTTGACTAGATGTAGAAGGAAAATCTTTTTGATATTTCCAACCAGCTAAAACTCAGTACTACAGGAATCTCATAAGAGTTTGATTTTTTTTTTTCTCTCTTGCAAGGTTTCTTGTTCCGCTTGCAGACCAAACTAGTTCAGATAAGCATTCATCCCTTTGGAAAAGAGAGAGTTTTCATTTGAATTTGATTAATACAAATGGAATCAGCTGCAAAGATTTTTAATTTGTGTTGGCTCTGCAAAAAAAAGTCTTTGTAATTTCTTAGTTCCTTTTTCTTTGTTGCAGAAGAGAAAACTAGTTATAATATTGATAATACTTTACACCCTATAATTCTTCTCATGAAAAGATACCAATTCACATTTTAACCCTTACTAAACAGAAAATGTCAAATTTTGAAAAATTTCCATTTTAAAAAAAAAAGGATACAACTTTCATCAATAGTTTTCAAAGAAAAAGTAGTTCCGTTTTTCTAGCTGTTAATTAGATTTTGTACTATGTTCTCTCTTACAAGTGAGAAACTTTAGCAAAAAAATTATTAAGATTTAATATCTGCAAACGGAGCACTGACTTCAGCTGAAATTGTTGGCATTTGTCACATTCCAGCATTAAAGCTCAGGGTCACAAATTTTCTTCTATCCCTAAAAATTGCTTTTTCAGGCCACAATCCTGGAAGCATGCATTGAAACTCTACTTGTGAGTCATTTCATTGAAACACCAGAATTCTCTATAAGCACTTTCATTCTGATATCGACACTTTCTCCATTACCATTGACAGAACCTAGTGCGAGGGGGCTCATGGTGACATGGATTCCCAAATACATGTGTAGAAAATGGGAAGTGAATTCTGACGACCTCTGAAAGTCAAGATGCATGTTTGGGAGACTATCACTGCAGACCTCTGAGAGTGGAAACCTACCATGAAGCAGGGCCTATGTCACTTTGAGATGGAGAGGGTCAATGATGAGCTAGAGAAGCAGCCTCAGAGGCAGGCAAGACAAAATGGTACTTGTCATGGTAGTGCAAGCTTAACTGAGTTTGTATGTACAGCTTGCCAGAGGGTCTGCCTATTGCGCATTGGATTCCTCAACCACTCAAGAAGCTATGGTGGTACCTGGTAACCTACCAAAGGCACAGTCCCCATGGTCTCCTGAGACCAATGGTTGCCAATGGTGATAGTTGGGAGCCTATCATTATATTTAGGTGCTTAATTTTTAGACAGCCAAGCTTGAAAAGTTTTGTATTGGTATTTAAAATCAGGCACCCATTGTTAAGATATTATAACATATATTATAAAATATTATAAAAATGTAGGCCTAAGTAATTCATCAGGGTTGCAGAAAATCTACAGCAGCACTTAAATTAAAATCCAGATTTTCTGAGTTCATTTTATTCTAATATAATAAAAGCCATGCTACTTCCGGTTGTGCATCTGTCTATCCATAACATTCCAGGGCCAACTGATCGTGCGCCGCCCAAAGCCTTATTAACACATAGATACACAGGTGAGGTGAGGCGAGGTGGAGGCAGAAGGGGCCAAGGTGTTCTCTGCCATGCAGGGGGGAAGGTAGGTGGGGGGAGGGCAGGTGAGGTGATGGGGGGGGTGTGGCTTGCAGCCCTGCAGGGCAGCATGGCACATGGCTGAGTGGGGGGGTGGCATGTGGGGGGGGGCTGGCACATGGCCACAGGATGCCATGAGGGAGCAGGCCCAGGGTGCACAGACAGACCCTGCTGGCTGCAGCACATGGCTGCAGGGTGTGGAGCACCCCCCCCCTGCTCCCCACATGGTGTCATGCCCCCTGCGTGGGGTGCACCTGCTGGTTGCACTTGTGAGGCATGCAGGGTGGGGTGTGGCACATGGGCATCACCCATCAGCTGCAGCATGTGGCCGCAGGGTGGGGCATGCCCCCTGCACCCGCTCACCATGTGGCACCCTGTGGCTGCCCCCTCCTACAGGGAGCAAGTGCCAGCTGCAGCCGTGGGTTGCACAGGGTGTGGGGGGGCGGTGCATGGCTGCATGGTGCAGGAAGGGGATTCCGGTCATGGCGGCCCACCGGCAGAAGGGCTGGGGGGACTGGGGCTGAGGCTGTCCTGGGCTGAACCCAGTGGTGGAGGGGCTGCACTCAGGCCAGGCCACTAAGCTGTGGGGCTATTGGAGCCTGGTGGCTCCTCCAGGGCCAGGGGCGAGTGGCTCCCACCACTATATGCACCATGGGGGAGCTAGGGGGAGGGAGGCCCACATCGCCCCCTGGGGTCTCCAGTGCCATTCCACTGCATGAGCTGCGAGGCTCCGATGGCCCCACAACCCAGCCCGGCCAAGGCCCCAGTGATGGTGAATACGGCTGGGGGGGGTCTGGGCCATGGGACACTTGGAGCCCAGCGGCTTCTCCAGAGGCAGCACTGGGGAGTCTGCAGGACACATGTCCCCCACTCTGTGCATGGGCAGGGGCAGCTGCAGCTGTGGCCTCTGCTTCCAGCCTCACTGCCTCTGCTCTGACAGCAGCGCAGTGCCACGCAAGTCCTGCCGTGGGGCAGGCCAAGCTGGGCAGGAGGCACATGCATGTAGTGTGGGGCTGGGTGGTTGGGTGTGTGCGGCGTGGGGCTGGGTGGTTGGGTGTGTGGTGGGTGGATGTGCGTGTGGGTGTGCATGCATGTGGCTGGCTGGCTGGCTTGGTGTGCATGCATGTGGCTGGCTGGGTGAGCAGGTGTACGTGCATGTACATCTGTGTGGCTGGGTGGGTGTGGTGTGTGGCTGGGTGGGTGGATGGGCATGTGGGTGGGTATGTCAAGTGTGGGGGGGCACATGGGGCTAGACACAGAGCAGGGAGGTGTTGCATGCAGCTGGACATGGAGTGACAGCAGCATGGGGCGGTGGGTGGTGGCACTCCATCCATGCTGCCCACCCATCATTCTTGACAGGTACTTTGCTTGTGTGTGTGTGTGTGTGTGTGTGTGTGTGTATGTATGTGTATGTATATGTTTATATATGGATGGATAGATAAATAGATAGATATTTATATCTGTCATTTAATCCACCCGTCATTCTTGATGGGCACTATGCTAGTATCTATCTATCTATGGATGGATAGCATCATGTTTTAATAGTATGGCTGTCTCTTCTCAGGCCAGTAGTCAACACTATCTATGTTGGATGTCAGAAAGGGAATACGTACTAAGGAATCCTGTGTGACATTCTGGCAGTGTTCTGATATAACCAAGCTGTTGTGATTTGTGAAAGGTTTGGGCATACTGACTCTTTGCTATATACAGGCAATATAGCAAAGTCTATAGCTAGAGACAGAATTGGAAAATAAAAGCTTTGGTCAGTAGCATAAACCTAAATGTGCATGGGTGTTAGGATTTGCCAGCGAGTTTGCTCTTAAGGGTGAATAGGGGTGGGTTGAGTTTTCTAGTCTTGGGGTGTCATTTGGGGAATCCACTGTTGCTGTTTATCACATCTTGTAAGCCACTCTGCATCTTTCTGGATAGAGCCAGGCAACCAATAAGAATGTATGTTTTACAGATTTTTTTAAACCTCATTAGTAAGGATCAAGAAAAGCCTCTGAGGTATCATTCATAAGTTTAGTTGTCTGTGACATTGTTTTGGTCTATCACTGGTATGTTGGAGCAGGGAGTTAAACAGTTGAGTATTAATAACAACAACAATATTTTTCTTTTTCTGTAGAAATGAATATGGTAAAACTTAGCTCCAGTTTCTGCAGTCAGAAGTATGAAGGCAGACTTCTTTGCCTCCTTGACCTATGTAAAGGTTACAGGGTCCATCTGCTCAGTTTAGTTTAGTTTTTCATACATGAAAGCCTTGTGTTTTTTCCTTTTGAGTTTATTAAAAGGTGTATTAAAAGATCCAGAACATTGGTGAGATTATGTTTCAGATCAATCTTCAGATATGTCTTTCCTGTATTGTATTGGAGAATAGGTATTATTTTATTTGATTAACTATTGCATTTTATTATTTTGTTTGGTTTTTACTATTGAGGTAACATTTTTCTATCTTCTCATTTAATTTTATTCTTGACTTTTACCTTGAGGGGAAAATGGTAATACAAAGTAATCTCTTTGGTCCTATTCTACTACAGTGATCTTTAGGAATTAGTTTATTAGTTACTTTGGGGGAAAGAATAGCATATTTTAACCTTATAGAAAATTCTCAGCTGTTTTATCTATATAACCTGGGTTGTAAGAGCAAGTTCAAGAAGGCTGTCATCCTTTTGAGGAAAAATATCAGTCTCTGTAGTGTAGACACCATCTGGCTAATTATTGACTCCTCATTACCAAGACTTTTCATTCCATAATTTGAGGTTATGTTTCTGCCAGTTTGTATGGGGACTTGCTCATTTTGGCCCATGCAGTCTAGTTTTAGAACTCAATGGTTATGTACAGAGAGTCAAAAAGCCTGAGGCTGAATAGATTCAGTCTTTGCAGGTTAGTTTAAACTGCAGAGATTAAACTGAAAAATAACTGGATAGACATTTACCTTTGATTCAGGATATACAGCCACATGCCTGCAGTGGCTCAAGCCAGAAGCAGGGGGTTGCTACAGCATGGCTTTCTGGCATGTAGCCAGCATGGGCTGTGTGTTCCTTTCCTCTTCCTGTTCCCCCTGAGGTCTCTGCAATTTGCAGTCCACAGTCACAGAAGCGTTGCTCATCACTTCCTCTTCCTGCTTCCAGGTGCCTCTGGGATTTGTAGTCCATAGTCACAGCCAGCAGAAAGTTTGAGCAGGAGAAGGGGTGTTTAACTCCCTTCCCTGGCCCCAGACTCTGGCTGGGTTTTTCTGGGGCAGATGGGGAGTCTCAGCCCTACCCCCTCCCTGACCACAGGAGACCTTGATCTGCCCCCGCCCCCAATCCCTTCCCTCCTCCCTCCTCTTCCACCACAACAGACTTATCAGCCAGAAGCTGCTAGGCTGCGTATCGGAAATTGGATTGGTATTGTCAGAACTCATTGTTCATATGCCTATAGTACAGTGGAGGATTCCATAGTTTGATACAGAAGGCAGTCTGTCAATCATTCTGTAAGTCCCGCCAATTTGCAGCTTCTTTGCACGGTGCATTTCTTTTGCATCTAAGAAAAGCTCTGTGCAAAGAGTTCCCGCCATTTGTATTCTAATTCGAGCCCCATTATTGGCTTGCGTGAAATTATGCACACGTGGTGGCTAGCGATTGGCTTGCTAGCCGTATAAAAAGCTTGAGCAGTTTCCGCCCAAGTTGGAGAGCTCCACACACACCTCGTGGAGAACTCTGAGTACACTGTGGAGCCTAGCAAACTCCACGCGTGTTTCAGAGTGTGAACTTAGCGGCCTGATCAACCACTAAGGACTCCCCGTCACCGACCCAAGGGGGCCTAGCACACCCCCACCCGAGACGTAAGACGACTGCCAGCCTGAACACCCCAAATACCCCGACCACCCCGACACATTTGCAGACCGACCAAACCAACTTTGTAATTTCTGCCCGACCCAAGTTTTACAACTGTAATCGAAGCAAGTTTCTGACCTGCACTGTACGAGCAGTGTAAGTAAACAATATTTTGTTCAATCCAAATGCTTGAGTACCTGATTCCACTCCAAGCGTCACAAGTACCCGCCCGCCGATTAGGGCTCCTAAAGCCCCGAACCCCGCGCCGCGGCTCTCGGCGGCGACAGGTATCAGCCGATATGCCTCCTTAAAAATCAGCTCTTGGTATTAGCCCCAAAAATCTTTATTGATACACCCCTACCGCAAAGCATGCTGGGGGACCCTGATTTAACTTGAAGCAGGAAGGGGTCTGGGACAGAAGTTTCATAAACCAGTTTGACCTAAATCAGTTAAGTCTGATACTACATTCAACCAGGCTTTTCTTAAAACAATTTCAGCCATTTTGAAACTGGTTTATGTGCACTGAACTTCTATTCTGTTACAGGCTTAAACTAGTTTCTGATTACTTAAACTGGTTTATGTGTAATTTCTGTCCCTAGCCAACAAGCCTAATCTAGGATTAAATGTTTAACGGATTCTGTATCACAACTTGGTCCCCTAACCTCTTCCATCACCTGGCACAGACAGACTGTGAATTTGGCCCATAATTTTTAAAGCACTTTGAGATCCTTTTAATTAAAGAATATTAAAAAGCTTAGTTTTCCTTAAAATAAAAATAGTGAAAATGACACTGAATCCAAATACTTTACATGTTCCAAACAAAACTTGTCTATGACCTGGGTACAAAAGCTGAATGTTATTGTTGTCCATGTTTGTAAAAGACCTTGTAGAATAAATACTTCACGGAGTACTTATGCACTATAATAGATTTTCCAGAAAAATGCTAAATATTTTTCCTTCAAAGTTATTGTTTGATGTGCATACTGAATGGCTCTGTGGCCAACATAAATCTAAAATATATTGCAGGAATATAGTATAATCATACTAGATTAAAATAAAATTTTGCACTAGATTAGAGTCCTGTTAATTGCTGAAACTGTACTTTTAGGGTGTGCACCAAACCCCTGTGAAGTCAGCTGGAATCTTTCCAGTGATTTCAGTGGGCTTTGGATAACAGTCGTGGACAATGATTGCCCTATTATCCTATTCTAATTATGACTTAAACAGACTTCAGTATTGTTATTGTGAGTATTTTTCAGAAGAGATATAATGAAAAATTTAATAGATTTCACAAGCATTAGGGCTGGAAGGGACCTCATAAGATCACTGAGTCTAGCCCCCTGCCCAAGGGGCAGGAAATCAGCTAGGCTCAAAGGATCCCAGCAAATTAAGCATCCAAATGCTCAATGTATTTCTACACTCTTAGAAAGAGACAGGAAAGGTAGTAGAATTATGGATCAGCAGTTTGCAACATGGAGCCCAGTATACCAGAGCAGAGTAAAATGCTCCATCTTTATGAACCAGTGCTTACCTGAGACTATCTTTCTGGTTCTTATGAGGTAGTACAGCTCAGCAGCTTATTCATATAAACACCATGATTTATCTCATGTCAGATATCAGCATTACACATTTATACAGCACATCACCATGTACTATATGTTCTCATAAACGGAGACAAAAGAGGTCTGTCCTCTAAGCATTCTGTAGGATCTGTTACTTAGATCACCCTGCATTTTAAGTAACAAAACCCTCATTATATTTAGCTGATTAAACAAAAACACAGTATTAAAGCTCAACAGGATTACCTATTAGATCATAATTGAAATTCACATAATTTTAACTAATGCCATATCCAAGGGCACTAATTTTTATCTTAAGAAGAGTACAAATCTGCACTAATCCAGCAATAAGTACATAGTTTTTAATTATATAAATAAATAACATCCTTACCATCATATCTCTTGGGAAATATTACGTTAAGATGTGATCTTTTTTAAAAGAGCTAAAACTGAGTAGGAATACAATGTCCAAAATATACTCTTAACTTTTTAAGAATTCATATACTTTATAAATTCAAACAAGCACTGAATCTCACTAACCTCATCACCAGAAGCCAACTTCCTACAGCCCAAAACACACTGAATGGATCCAGGCCATGCCATGACAAGATGCGCAAAACCTGCCAACGCTATCTCCAGTATGGAGCTATCTTCACAATACATGGAGACACCAAGCAACAACTGCACACCAGAATGAGCACACACTGAAAATCTATCAAAGACAATAACAGAACACCACCTGTCCCCAATCTGTCAGGCTTGATCCTCAAAGGGAATTTACAAGCCACTTTTCAAAGATGAGCCTATGAACTTCATCAACCTCCTAGGTACAGAAACTCATGGACTCAATATAGACATTGGATTTATGACACACTACAACCTGCCGGACATCTGACTCCACAGGTACCTCTGCACTTTTACCTGCACTGCTACATCCCCCTCCCCCCCGGCCCCACCCCAGCCTGTCCCTCACCCCCTGATGCCTTCATTTTCACTGACTGGCTTTCTTGCCTGCATTGCCTCTGGCTTCTTTACTATTCCTCCCATCCAGGAACAGCGCACACACCAACTGCAGGTGCTTCCTCAGCCCAACAAAGGGTTTTTCAACCTGAAAGCTGGCATTCTAGGCAGCTAAGCTGAGCTCACCTGTAGTCTCACAACTCCACTGCAACTAGCAAGCCTCAGGCCTGTCAAAGACATAACGGGTCTGGGCTTTCCCCAGCCAGGACTGTGTGTGTGTGTGTGTGGGCGGTGGGGGGGGGGTGTTGGCTGGAGGTTACTGCACCTCCTACCCCCATTTCAACAGGGGGATGCTTGGTCCTGACATTTCCTGGGGCTGCCATGCTGCCAGCAGCCCCACCAGGCCTTCTGACCCTGGTAGAGTGCAGTTTTAGTGTTCAGGACCTGGGGCCTCCTCCTTCCCCATAGCCCTAGGCCATACCTCCAAGTTCATCCTGGCATGGGAACTCAGCAGGGACATGTTCTTCCCCTCCTGGCTGGAGATGCAGGGAGTGCTGCCTCCAGCTCTGAGAGCAGGGCACTAAATGGTTTTTAAAAAATGGAAAAAGGAAATAGGTGTGAATGGAGTGAGGAGGGTGACACTCACTCCATCTGCACCTGGAGCTTGGGGAACCCCAGCAGTGGGAGGTTCACCTTGAGGAACACCAGCTGCTCCACCAAACCAGGATCCAAGTAGGTGGGGGGGGGGGGTGTCACTATAGTCCCAGCAATGCTGAACACCCTCTTGGAACACTGGTTGGTGTACAGGAAAGGTGTTCCCAGGTAACTGTGGCCAGATCTGGCTGCAACTTGCCCAGTAGGCCAAGGGGCCCCACAGCAGCAGCTCCACGTCTTCAGCGAGATAGGCAGCCATCAAGGCCTCAGTACTACCTGCCTGATGGTGGGAACTAGTGCCTCTGAACCCCACCATGGAAGCCATGCCCTTGACCCACATTGGCAGTGCCTGTGGTGGAGGAGGAGACTGGCTGATGGATGGCGTGCTAGCATGGGACAGTGGATTCCCCTCTTCCACGTCCCCCTGCCTCCGCTGTTCTACCTCCCTGACTTTCTTCACCAGCACCTTTATCCACTCATCCAGGCTTTTTCTGCTGCATATACTACCCTTCACCTTCAGGTCACACACGGCAGCCAGCATGTGGACCATACTAGACCGCAAGGCCATTAAGACATTTTCTGATGCCCTCCTTCAGCCCCCTCACCAGTGCCTGCACATCTGGTGACAGTGGCTTGCCTCAGCCAGGAACATTGATCTCCTGAAAGCTCTGCATTTGACTCTGAATTCCCTCACAATAGGGATCACCTGGCTGAGGAGGGCATTGCCAGCGCTGAGGGTCTCAGTGGCCTTGAGGAAGGGATTGAGGATCACCAAGATCTGGGATATGGTATCCCACTCAGCATTGTTAAGGGGGCTACTGATCCTAATCTCCCTGAGCGAGGCCATCTCATGGATGACCTTCTGTTGTTCCACCAACCTCTCTAGCATCAGATATGTGGGGTTCCACTGAGTTTCCACATCCTGCATGATTTTGTGCTGTGGGATGTTCAGCTGTATTTGTTTGTCCTGCAGGATCTTCCACACACCCCCTCCCCCGCCCCACCTTGATGTTTTGGTGGAAATAGCCTGCCACCTTCATGCATTTTGAAATGAGCTTGCTGGTGGTGCTGGTGCCATCACTGGAAGCCCTGTCCCCCTCCAAGTCATCCCTGTCTATGAGGTGGAACTTGTGTGCCACACAGTGGAAGTCAACAAAGTTAGCATCACGGACTGCCTTGACCGTATTGGCCCCATTGTCAGTGACCATGAACCTATGGGTGATCTCGCCCTGCTCAATGAGCTACCCCTGAACCAAGCGGTTCATGGTCCCCATGATCTCTGTTGCTGTGTTGGACTCATCCATCACCTCAGCTTGAAGGAGAGCCCACTGATGACCTGACTAGTCTCACCCGTGCCCTGTGAGGGAGAGGTATGCATGATCTCCACCCCACCTGCTGCAGATGTCCAAGGTGAAGTGTGAAGCCACCTGCAGACCTGTCTTCTGCAGCTCCTCCCTCAAGTACTCCCTGGATGCCTCATACAGGGAGGGCACCACTGTCCTGCTCAGGGTGGTATGTGCAGGCACTTGGTATGATGGGGCCATGAGCCGCCTGAACCCTAGCCACAAAGGAAAAGGAATGGCCATCCACAGCAAGCATCTCCCCAATGCTCTGAATGATCTCGCTCACCCTTGCAATGTGCCCCCGCTTTCTGTCTGCCTTTCTCCCACTGTTTCAGGGTGGCCTACCTTTGTTTTGTGGGGACAGGGGCTTTGGAGCAAGAGGGGAACTTCCCTTTGGGCATGCTCCTGCTGGTGCCAGGCTGAGGAGGAGCAAGGGCAATGGAGGTAGTGCCTGAGGAGATGCATCAGCATCCCTGTGGTGCTCATGTGTTTGGTTCCCTTGCCTCAGCTGGTTTTGGCTTGGCAGTGCAGGCAGATAGCATATGTGGGATCATCTACCAGCTCAAAATGATCCCAGACTACGCTACCTGCTCGCTTCTGGGGTGCGGGTGCATGAGTGGATGCTGCAATTTCCCCCTCCTCATCAGGCAGAGGCACACCAACAGGAGGAATGGACTCAGCTGAACCACTTGCCTCTGCAATCTCTACCTCAGCCTCCCCTGAAGTGCCTTCTGGAGAAGGAGATCTGGCTCTAGGGGAAACTTGAGAGGTGTGGAACACAAACTCAGATGATTCTCCCTCCTTCCCCAGAGTTTCTCTTGCTAGGGCACTGAGATCCAGATCCAGCTCATCCTCTGGCATTAGAAGGCTCAGCATGGGAAGTGAAATGGGGGTGGAGGAGACTGTCATGCTGGTGCTGCGGCTTGTTGTCATGGGGGGGGGCTTATGGCTGGTGCAAGATACATTTATATATTTTTATACATTTATATATGTGCCTTCCTATATACATTCTATAGTATAATATCCAATATAATTATGAAATTGAAAAAAAATAATCAGTGAATATAAAAATAAAATAAAAGGGTCTAGAAAGAAAGCAAAAGGTATTGTGGAATCCCACTTGCTAGGTTAGCAAGTAGGAAACCAAATCAATGGTAGTAGTAGCCTTTGTTGTCTAATGTTCCTGAGCTTCTATAAGATAGCTCAGTAACTGACCCCTAGGCAGAAAGCAGACCAGTTCAAACAATGCTGCCTTTTATGCTGTTTTTCCGTCCCTTCCCCAGAGCACTGGGATTGGAAGGGACCCAAGGGAAGAATTATAGTCGCTGGCCAGCTACACAGTCAATGTCAGAGCAGTCCTTCTCCCTTCTTCCCCCCCTCCCCCCCTTACTTTCTATTTCCCTGCAGGCAAGCCCAACTTCAGTTTTGAAACTTGAAACATTTTGAAATTTTTTAAATGTTTTGACTGCCCTCATTTTGTTTCAAGGCTGTTTTGAAGCTCTTCATTTCATTTTGATTTAGCTGTTTTGAGCTCAAAATGAGTTGAAACAGCATTGAAATCAAATAGCTGGCGAAAAATTGCACACCCTACTGCACAGCATCAGCACTGAAAGCTCTCTGCTCTTCAGGGGCTCGGCATAAAAACATCTGTTTAGAAGGTCTCTGGGTAAGTTTTTTTTTTTCTACCAGGAAAACAAACCTGGGAGAATTTTCTCAGATCATTTGAACATGTGCATACTGTGTGAAGCAGACCCTATTCAATTTGGATTCAGATCCGGCATGAATCAGGGACAGTGATTTGATTAGTTGATTTGGATCACTGTCCCTGATTTGATTCGGCTGAATCTGAATCTGAAGATTCGATGCTGATTCAGAGAATCAGTGATTCAGACAGATATAGCTTTAAAAGTTTTTTCTACAAGGTTTTTTCTTGAGGTACCAGCGTGGCTTGTGAACGCTGCAATGCTGGAGCGCATGGAGCTTCCCACAGGAGTGTGGGGGGTCCTCCACATGCTTGGTAGTGAACCCAGAAGTGGACCCCCCTGCAACCCCACAGCTCAGCAATCAGTCACAGGGGGACCTTGGGTGCCCCCCCAGACCTAAGAGGCACCAGCCACCAAGCCATGCGGGAACGGGGGTCCCCCCAGGCGTGCTCCCTGGCAGACCCAGAAGTGGACTGGAAGTGCATCTGGTCCACTTCCGGGTCTGCTGCTGAGAGCACTGGGGACCCCCTGTGCTTCTGTGGGATGCTCCACGCACCCCAGCATCACAGCATTCACAAGCCGCATACTACCTAGAGGTATGTAGAAAAAAACATTTAAAGGTGTGTCATGTCCAAATTGCTGAACCTTTCTGAATCTCTCCGAATCAATTTGGAGGGTTCTGATTCGATTCAGAGAGATTAAAGGGTCCTCTGATTCAATTCAGATTCAGAGATTCAGCCACCAAATTGGGCCGAATCTCCGGTGAACTGAATGAGCGACCAAAGCTTCGCACAGCCCTAGCATGCAGCCACATACTGATAAGGTACTGGAGTGGGAGTGGAAAATTTGGATCTATTCATGGCTCTGACACTGACTTGCTGTGTGAACCTAGGCATGTCTCTTGTTCTTTGTGCCTTTATTTCAGCTCCCTCTTTTGTGTTTTCTGTTTAGATCCTGAACTCTTCAATGCAGACCCTGCCTCCCCACCCTCCACAATGTACAGTTCCTAGTCCAATGATCCCTGGTTTCTCTTTGAACCCTTGTGCGTTATAATACATATGCCAATAGCAGGTGAGCTGTGAGGGGTTTATTATTATGATTATGATTATTTTATGTGGGTTTTTTTCTGCTAAAACAAACGAAAACCTCCAATTTATCAGGTCTGTTTCTTGTGTACTGTGCACTAACTGTCCCCCCCTTTCCCTGTCCTCCCCCCCCATGTCACTGTTGATGATTAATAGCTCCATGAAATTAAAATGGAAAGCACAATATTAAAAAAAAAATCCTCATTCTGGGGAGGTTATTTTAATAGAAACAAGGTTTGGAAAAGAACAGAAAGGGAAAGACAAAGCAGCATGATTCTGTGTGTTTTGAAGCAGCTGTTCTGTCACATGAGCCAAAAGCAGCCAAGGCTAGTTGACTCAGAGGAATACTGTCATAATTATCCTGACTAATTATGAACCTCACCTGGTTTTAATTTAATAATATGAATTACTGGATATTTTTTCCATTATGATGTATATGCGGTAGGCACAGTGGGGATTCATCTTGGTACATCTTACTCTTTCGTCCACATTCCTCTGACCTCAGCTTTTTCCTCTTCTATCGTATTATGTTAAATTGCACTGCAATTCATGCAGACATACCTATCACAGCTTTATGAACACCAAAATAATTTAGCATGATGTTTTTAAAACAAATTATGAGAGAAGTAATAATGACTTGCTGCTCATTGTAAAGTGTTGCCAATTGAATTATTTGTCTTGCTCAGAAGGTTTACATGGGATTCTTACCAAGACCTTAAACAGCATAGCTAGCATGTACAACATAGTTCATATACTCACCCATTTTTTCTGCCCATTTCTGGGAACCTTGACTCTTTACTATTCAAGGTTTCCATACACAATGTTCCAAAGCACATGATTTACTAAAATGCTGTTTGATCTAAATAACAATAGTTGCAATATACAATGAACTTGTCTGGGGTATAACCTAAATCATTAATCTGTGCTTTCTTCTTGCAAGATCAATTATGGCATGATGTGTTTAAAGTCATATACTGGCTGCCTCTTTAGCAAACATTACTATTTTACCCAAACGAAAAACCTCTACACTTTCACAGCAATACTTGGCCAACAAATTATTTTCATAGTACTCCTATCCAAAGAAAAAAAATACATTTTAGAGGTGTGACATTGGGCAGACTTCATTCTCTATACAAGATACCCTAACCCAAATAATGACATTTATCATTATCAAACAAATTTGCAGAAGCAAAATTTTATTTCTAGCTAAAGGGGACATCCAAGTCTTGCTTTAACACAAAGGTATCAAACTCTATTGGCTCCCTAGGTTGGATCAGGACTATGGCACTCCTCAGGACATATCTAGATCCAGCAGCAGTGGCAGGACAAGCAGTTATAGTGGTGGCATGGGAGCTAATACAGTCCAGAGCTGTGTACCCTTGATACTCCTGTTGAGTTGTGGGTTTAGTTCACCGAGGCAGAAGCCACTTCTACAATAAGGTTTCTTTATAGATGCCAACAGCATTAAGCTAGCCATGACGCGCTCTCAGTTCTGTCTCTAACTCCACCTATCTCCAACTATATGATATCCAGAGGGGGAGTTGAGTGATAGCCTAACTCTTAGAGACATATAGTCCTCACATGTCTCCATTTCAAGTAAAAGCACAACCCATTTTAACCAGTAGTGACATATATGCAAGAATTCAAATTTTGAATAAGCTAACAACTGTCAGTCAGTCTTTGCAATACTCTTTGCAGTCTTGCAGGTCCACAAGGCATCATATTAGTCTCTGCATAGTTTTGCTCAGTCTGTGCTTTATTTTCCTCCATGTCCTTCTCCAGTTTGGACACTGTTTGTTCTCTCTCCTGTCCTTTCTGGATGTGCTGCAAGTGTTTCTTATTCCTTCTGTAGGCGGTTCCTTCGCTGTCTCCCCTTCATAAGATCTAGGAGCTACCTCATGAGTGACAACTATCTCCTCCATGTTTTACAATCATGTATGCATGCCCTGTTGCAGGGTAGCAGAGGTTCTAGTTCTCGTGATCTCTTGCCATAATAAAACTTATGTTTATATTTATTCTAAGCATTTATGACAATTTGTTGTTTCTTATCAGTGTTTACCAGATTAAGCAGTCTCCTTCTAAGTTTCCTGTTTAAATATTTGGTCAAATGGCAAAAGGGGTTGTTTCAAAAGACATGCTCTAAAATTTATTAATGCCAGAGAAGGATCTGTGTGAGACTCTTGTGCTTTGTTTAGCAGCCTTTTTTCTTGTTTTGACACCATTTTCTACAAGTCCATTAGACTGTGGTAATCTTGGGCTAGAAGTAATGTGTATAAACCCTTATTCCTTTGTAAAGAACCTGACACTGGTGCTGTGTGGGAGCAAGGAGGGCAGACTGGAGCAGGCACCACCCCATCTGCACATGCCTGACCCAGGTCCTCCTGAGCAGCGACTGGAAGTGTGTGTGTGTGTGTGTGTGTGTGGCGGAGGGTGGGGGAGTAGGTTGGGCTGGGCTAGGCACTGTCTGGGGCAGGGTGGGGTGGGGAGATAAGCAGCCCATGCTCACAGCACTGCTGTGTGTATGTATATGTTCGGTACCTCCCTGACCACAGGCCCCTGGAAAGTCGCATACATCGCGCACCCCTAAGACTGGCTCTGCTTTTGCCTTGTTTTGGCAGCAGCCTGATGTCTCTTAACAGATTGGCTACTGAACTTGGGTGTTCTGCCATGTTTATAACATTCAGACTGATTGTTAAATTCTTCTGATATATTTACTCTAGGGAGCATAAACAGGTAGGCAAATCTCCTGTCCAAACAACACCATATATGGTGTTTATCCCATAGATGATTGCACACTGCACTGGTAGGCCATCATGGCATAAGAGAGTATCTCATCCCACTCCATCTGACTGTCTCTGAGCAGGGAGGACAGCATGTCAACTAGAGTACGGTTGAAATTTTCCACTAATCCATCAGACCAGGGGTGATATAGTGTGGTGCAGGCTTTGTTGAATTTCAAAAGGTTACGCGCATGATGGAATAGTTGAAATTCAAAATGTCTCCCCTGGTCAATGTGTAGGAATTGAAGTACACCATAGCAGCATACCTATCTCTCAATATATGCTTTTGCCATAGTCTGAGCCTCCTTATCAGGAAGAGGGTATGCATCTTCCCAGTTGGAAAAATAGTCAGGCAGTACTAGAACATATTTGTTTCTTTGTGAATATCTATTGTTATCTTCCCAGGGGTTGTCCAACCTGCATGGAAACTATGGGAGCCCTGGGATTACTCTTTATTCCTTTTTGGGCATTACACATGACCTACACCACTCCTTAACAGATTTTTTCTAGCCTAACTAGACATACTGAGACTAAACCTTATGAGAGACTTCTCAATGCCCAAATGTCCCCTGGCATTGGAATCATTCAGAGCTTGGAGAATTTTTGGTATTTCCTTCTCTGGTTCCACTATGTGAATAAACTCAGGTCTCTCGGCAGATTCTGGAAGTTTTTGTACCAGTACTACTTGCCTAATGCTTAGTTCAGGCCACGCTATCTGGTACCTCTTCAGGCATGGATGGCATTGCTCTTCAGGGAACTTCTTACTGTTGATTTCCTTCCACCTTATTAGTTTTTCAATGTCAGCATCTTCCTGTTATGTTGTACACCAATCTGCCAACCTTCTGGCTTTTTCTGTATTTGGGGCTGGTTTACCCCGGCTGCCTCCATTTCTGATGGTGGTTGTATCCCCACTCCTTCAGCTTCAGGTTCCATTTTCATTGTGACGCCTATGGGAAAAGGCATCAGCATTCTGGTGCTGTCTCCAAGGATGATGCACTATTTGGTAGTCAAATTCAGTGAGCTGTTCTAACAGTCCACCCAGTTGACCTTTGGGTTGTTGGAAATTGTGTAGCCACTGTAGAACAGTGGTCTATTTTTAACGTGAAGCATCTTCCCAGGAGAAAGAGTAAAAATGTTTGGTAAAGGTCACCACAGCAAACAATTCCTTTCTTGTAGTTGTGTATGGACACTCAGCTTTGTTTAAGGCTTGGCTTGCATGAGCTAGTACCTTTTCCTGGCATCCTTCAACTTGTGAGCTGAGGGCTGGGTTATACTAAGATAGGAGATAACATCAGCCATCGCTTTAGCTCTATAAAGGAATCGTGACATTCTTCAGTCCAGGTGAACTTTGCCTTATCGGAGAGCTTATGTAAGGGACTTACAATGGTAGCAAAATCTGCCACACATATTCTGTAATAGGAGGTTAAACCAAAGAAGCTGGACAGTTCTGTTACATTTTGAGGTACTGGCTAGGCCTTAATAGCCTCCACCTTCTCTGGATCTGGGCCTACCTGCTCTGTAGAGATCATTTCCCAAAAATTTCGTCCTGTTGAAGGTTGTTTCCTGGCTCTCTAAGGTTTTGGTTTTTATATGAGCTCAATACTCTCACAGCAAGCAACTTCACTGATCCAGGGTCCTCTTGCAGGACAGCCACACCTGTCTCAAATGTCCCAATTATAGTGCCCTAGTATGCAACCCATGGTTCTGTTCATGTGTTAGCAACACACACTGGAATTTCACCCCTGTGGCTCTAACCCATTGCAGTTCCCACTAGGAATCCCTCATTCATTGATGATCTTAAGTTTCAATAAGCCCTCCCTTTCTTCATGGTTTCATCTCTACAATTTGCTAGTGATCATCTCACTTCTAGATGTTAGATTCTTTTCACTACCACTTCACATGCCCTCAATTGGCCATCTCCCCTTGCATGTCTGTTCTGGGACTAGGTTTCCATTCTCTTTGTGAGCTGGTCCAGTTTGTCTCAGATCTCTCTCGATGTCTCCATCACCATTTGCTAGGCTGATGACTACAGGGCTGGACTATGTGCTTCTGGCATGCATGTGCACCCTTGCCTCCATGCCTTGGATATTTAGGGCCTCCAGTTTTTTCACCACTTTCATATCAGCTTTATGGCACCATTCAAGGCTATGGGGCCTCCTCAACCATTGGCGACGTGTAGGGGGTGCACGCGGGTGCACATACACCCCCTGAGAATGGCCACCACCGACACTGCTGGTGGTGCCTGTGGGAAGTCACCATATACCGCACCCTGGCGCTTTCGCTGCCAACAATGCTGGCAGTGTCTGTAGGTGGTCGCCAATTGCCACTGGCTGCCACCAACACTGCCAGCAGCATCTGTAGGTGGTCACCGATCACTGGTTGGTGCTTACTACCCTCCTCTGCCCCTCACCACTGACACTGCTGTGGCCACCTGCAGAAGCTCACCACCGCCACCTGTGTGTGGTTGCTGTACCCCCCCAGCCTTGGGAGGCATGCAATGTTCATGTCCCCAACCTTAGCTAAGCCGGCTTCTTCCCACTGAAGCCATTGTTAATAAACTCATCATGGACCAGCAGGTCCTGTATCTCTGGACTGACTTGTGGGAGGGCCTTTACAGTTCATCATGTAGGGTGGTGGCAAACTCTTGCACGAACTCTGCTGAAGTCTTCCTCTGATTAAAGAAGCTTCATGGTCCTAGTCAAGACCTGCACCTCATTCCAAAGCATTGCTGAAGGCCACTTTCAGGTACTCGTAATTTTGTTTGGCTTCACTGCTGAGCCCACGATAGACCTCCCTGGCCTTCCTTGTGAGCAAAAAGCGCAGGAATTTTAGCTTAGTAGTCTAATACCACCCATCAATTTCAGCTGCCATTTCAAATTGTTCATGCCAGACACCCAATTCTTGTTGCTCCCTCCCCTCTATAGAGTACTGGATTGAATATAGGCCTTGAGACACTAAATGGGGATATGTGTGTGTTCCCCTCCCATTGGGAGTACCCCCTCTGTTGCACTTATTCCCTGATCAAATGCCCACACAACAAACAAAATCTATGGACTCACTTCAGCAGTTTGCCCTGTGCCTGATGGCCTATGACCACTAATCCCAGTTTGCTTCACTTGTGGGATAGCCCCCCTTCAGAATCCTACCTCTGCCATCAATTTGTGCCAAGCCTGAATCCCTGGAAACTGGCACAAGAAGCAAGGTGGAGGAGGATTATCACTTTTATATAAATCATAAGAGTTAGGGTCACAACCCAATGGGCCAAAGTGAAGAAACAAGTAAAAAGTAAAGAAATATCAAATCTGTGATAACATATACTCAAGCACTTTAATTTCTCCCCCACACCTCCAGAGATGTCCCCAAACAAGCCTCTAGTCCCTGGAGTGCTCAAACAGCAGCCTGCAGCTGCCCCTAAGTTAGTCTAGCTCCTTTGCTCCATAGCCCTGGCTGACCAAGACAGTAATATTTCCAGCTCTGCTGTGCACTCCTCTGTAGGTTCTATGTGCACACTGATCTCTCTTCTTACTCCAGCCTTCAACTACCTTTTCCTTTTTCCTGCCCCCAACCCCTGGGGGTTTCTGGAAGTTGCAGTCCAAATTAACAGTCAGCGTTGATGTACAAATTAGTGGACTACTTAATTAGCCTACAGTGATATAAGTGAAAGTGGTGGGTGGCCTGCTCTTGCCAGGCTAACCCTACTGCCTGGCTCTACCTGGCACTCTATAATAATTAATTAGCTGACAATAAACAAACAACACAATGAGAAAAGGTAATCAACAATTTATTATAATATAACACAACACAATAACAATGATTAATCAACAAACAAGATCCAATAACAACAAGAACCATATATACTCCAATACAGCCCCCAATACAACCATGCCAATAATAAGAAACAAAGCCGTGCCCCTGCTAGGAGGTTCTTGAAAGCAATATGAGCTCTCTCATCATCAAGTCAGCAGGCCCAGATGAGCTCCATCCAAGGGTACTGAAGGAATTGGCCGGTGTCATAGCAGAGCCACTGGCAGAACTGTTTGAGTGTTCGTGGCACTCGGGTCAGGTCCCAGAGGACTGGAAAAGGGCCAGTGTGGTCCCTATTTTCAAGAAGTGGAGGAAGGAAGATCAAAGTAATTATAGGCCAGTCAGTCTCGCTTCCATCCTTGGAAAATTCTTTGAAAGGATTTTGAAAGATCATATTTGAGGGAGTCCAGTGGGTAAAATAATGCATCAGGGAAACCAGCATGGATTCATAGCAGGTAGATCATGCCTAGCCAATCTGGTTTCACTTTATGACAGAATCACAAAATACTTAGACACAGGAGTAGAGGTGAATGTCATTTTCTTGGATTTTAGCAAGGCCTTCGATACGGTATCTCATCCCACTCATAAATAAATTAAGAGTATGTGACAGAGATTTACACAGTCCAGTGAGTGGTAAATTGGCTTAGCAGTCACACCCAGAGAGTGGTAGTAAACAGGTTGGTATCAACCTGGAAGGATGTGGGTAATGGGGTCCCACAGGGTTTGGTCCTTGGACCTGTACTCTTCAATATCTTCGTCAGTGACTTGGATGTGGGTGTGAAGTGTACTCTGTCCCAGTTTGAAAATGATACTAAATTGTGGGGTGAAGTGCACACTCTGGAGGGTAAGAAATAATTGCAGGCAGACCTGGACAAGTTAGAAAAGTGGGCAGTACACAATAGGATTCAGTACAACAAGGACAAGTGCAGAGGGCTGCACCTAGGATGCAAAAATATCCAGCACATGTACTGGCTGGGAAGTGACCCTTTCAGCACCACAGAAGCGGAAAGGGATCTTGGAGTCATAGTGGACTCTAAGATGAACATGAGTCATCAGTGTGATGAAATCATCAGCAAAACTAACTGCACTTTATCATGCATCAGCGGATGCACAATGAATAGAACCGAGGAAGTGATACTTCCCCTCTATGTGGCATTGGTTAGACTGCAGCTGGAGTACTGAGTCCAGTTTTGGGTGCCATACTTCAAGAAGGATGTTGATAGACTTGAAAGGGTCCAGAGGAGGGCGACTCATATGATTAGGGACTTACAGGACAAGCCCTTTGAGGACAGACTGAGGGACCTGGACCTCTTCAGCCTCCGCAAGAGAAGGCTGAGAGGTGATCTTGTGGCTGTCTACAAATTCATTAGGGGGACACAGCAAGGGATCGGAGATGCTCTATTCACCAGGGCATCTCTTGGGGTAACAAGGAACAATGGTCACAAACTGACAGAGAGCAGATTTAGGCTAGATATGAGGAAAAACTTCTTCATGGTAAGGGTGGCCAAAATTTGTAATGGGCTTCCAAGAAAGGTGGTGCTCTCTCCTACCTTGGGGGTCTTTAAAAGAAGGCTGGATAGTAGTCAAAGAAGAAGTAGAAGTGGGGACTCCACCTATGACTGGGCCACAGGTATAGATGGCTATACCCTGTACAGGAGAGATCGTGCAGATAAACAGGGTGGGGGTGTAGCTCTCTATGTCAAGGAAAGTTACACATCCCTGCAAATTGACATTGGCACCCAGGGAGGATAACTGGAATCCCTCTGGGTTAAAATACTTGGGGAACATGGCACAGGGGACAGCATGTTAGGAGTCTACTACAGACCTCCTAACCAGATACAAGAGCTGGACCAAGAATTCACCAGGGAACTGGCTGAGGCTGCACACTCTCGGTACATGGTTGTCATGGGAGACTTCAACTACCCGGACATCTCATGGGAAGAGCACTTGGCCAAATTCAGTCAGTCTCAAAGCTTCCTCATGTGCATAGATGAGCTCTACCTGACTCAATAAGTCTATGGGCTGGCAAGAGGTAAAGTGTTGCTGGACCTGGTACTGGCCAAAGGGGATGATCTAGTCAGTGACCTAAGAATCAATGGAAAGCTAGGTGATAGTGACCACAAGCTGATCACCATCACTATCCATTGCAAAGCTGGCAAGTCAGTCAGCAATGCAGAAGTCCTTGACTTTAGGAAAGCTGTCTTTGGCAAGCTCAGGAGGCTCATTTTCAAGACCCTAAGGGACCATTACTTGACAGGAAGAGGAGTCCAAGAGGAGTGGTTGCGCCTCAAGGGAGCAATCCTGACAGCACAAGCATTGTCCAATGTAACAAAAGGGCTTGGCAACCCCCTTAACTTAATAGGAAACTCATGGATCTCTTGCATCTAAAAAGAGAAGCTTATAAAGGATGGAAGACAGGAAACACCAGTAAGGAGGAGTATTCAGCACTGGTCCACACCTGTAGGGAGCAAACTAGGAAAGCCAAGGCTGTAACTGAACTCCAACTGGCTACATGAATCAAGGACAATTAAAAAGTCCTTCTTCAGATATGTGGGAAGTCAGAAAAAAAACAAGGGCAACATTGGACCCTTGCTAAACCAAATGGGACAGCTAATAACTGACACCCAGGAAAAAGCCAACCTGCTGAATGGGTACTTTACATCAGTCTTTCATCTGCCCAAAGGGACTCCCCTGCCTAGCATGATGTGGGACGGCCAGGGTGAGGGTGTATTTATACCCAGCATCAGTGTAGAACTTGTAAAGGAACACCTTGAGAGGCTGGACACCTTCAAGTCAGCTGGTCCTGACAGATTACACCCTAGAGTACTCAAGGAGCTGGCAGGTGTCATAGCCCAACCACTGGCAAAAATATTCAAAAACTCATGGTGCTCAGATGAAGTACCTGAAAACTGGAAGAAAGCCAATGTTGTACCCATCTTTAAGAAAGGGCAGAAAGTAGATCCTGGGAATTACAGGCCAATCAGCTTGACCTCAATTTCTGATTAGATTTTGGAGAAAATTATCAAGGAGACCCTTCTTGATAAGCTGGCTGAGGACAACATCCTGAGGGACAGCCAGCATGGGTTTGTCATGGGTAGGTCCTGCCTGACCAATCTCATCTCCTTCTATGACCAGGTGACATATCACTTGGACAAGGGAGAAGAGATTGACATCATAGATCTGGCATTTAAAAAAGCCTTTGATCTGGTGTCTCATGATCTACTCATGGAAAAATTGGCCAACTGTGGCCTCAGCTACATCACAATCCGATGGCTGAGAAATTGGCTCTGAGGTCGGACCCAGAGAGTAGTAGTAGATGGTAGCGAATCATTATGGCACTCTGTGACCAGTGGTGTCCCCCAAGGCTCTGTCCTTGAACTGGTTCTCTTCAACATCTTTATCAATGATGTGGACATTGGTGTCAGAAGCGCACTGGCCAAGTTCGCCAATAACAGTAAACTTTGGGGCATAGCGTCCACACCTGAGGACAGGCTAGTGATCCAGGCCAACTTGGATAAGCTTAGTAAGTGGGCGGATACAAACCTGATGACGTTCAATACAGTTAAATGCAAGGTGCCCCCCCTTGGGGGGGGGGGGGGAAACCCCCGCAGCATGCTTATAAGCTCAGCAGTGCTACACTCGCTAGCAGCACGGCTGAAAGAGACCTGTGGGTCATGATTGACCACAAGATGAACATGGGCCACCAATACAATGTCGCAGCTGGTAAGGCAAACACAATTCTGGCTTGCATCTATAGATGCTTCTCAAGTAAATCTCAGGATGTCATCCTCCTGCTGTACTTGGCCTTGGTGAGGCTGCAGCTGGGGTACTGCATCCAATTCTGGGCTCCCCACAATTCAAGAAGGATGTGGAGAAGCTTGAGAGAGTCCAGAGGAGAGCCATGTGCATGATGAGAGGTCAGGAGAATAGGCCTTATGAAGAGAGGCTGAGAGCCATGGGACACTTCAGTCTGGAAAAGCGCAGGCTCAGGGGGGACCTGGTGGCTGCCTATAAGTACATACTGCCTATAAGTACATAAGGGATGTGCATTAGGATTTGGGGGAACGTCTGTTCACCAGGGTGCCCTAAGGGATAACTAGGACTAACGGTCATAAACTTGTCCAAGACCATTTTAGGCTGGACATAAGGAAAAATTTCTTTACTGTCTGAACCCCCAAGGCCTGGAATAGACTCCCTCCAGAAGTGGTACAGGCACCTACTCTGGACTCCTTTAAGAGACATTTGGATGTTTATCTTGCTGGGATCCTTTAACCCTACCTGACTTCCTGCCCCTGGGGCAGGGGGGTGGGCTCGATCTTCAAGGGCCGTTCCAGC
>NW_005842053.1:1690504-1697382 GCF_000455745.1 Alligator sinensis
CTCTTTCCTGCCTTGGCAGGGGGCTGGACCTGATGATCTGTTGAGGTCCCTTCTGACACTAGCATCTATGAATCAGCAGCTCCCTCACACTGTTGCTCAACACCATGGCCTGTATAGTCATTCAGCCACACACACAGGGGATTAGCTTCCCCTGCTTGCACCCACTCTGACCACACAAAGCACAAGATATTGGCATTCCACCTGCCCTCACTTTGCCCCCAATCACCTGCCTCACTGCCAAGCCACCCTGAGTTGTGGTGGCCTTTGGCTTTCCAGGCCCTTTGGCTACACACATAACCAAACACAACTGCAGCTCACACACTCCTGGAGGGGACAATACTCTCCTCAGATCAGGCAGGGGCCCCAAACTTCTGAAATCATCCCCTTTTTTAAGCCTTACTCATTGACAGCTGTCAATCATGGCCACAGCCAATCACATGTCAATGCACACAGCACTCACACCCCTTGCACATGGCACATGTTAATGCATCCAGCATCAGGCTGTCTCTTCCAAATATAGATATATTGTACCTCAGAGAGTTCCTGCCAAAAATTTGGCCTCAACTGAGCATGTGCTCATCTCAAAAGTAGGTCACCAGTTCAAAAGTTCAACCATAAGTGACCCAGGCCAGGGGATACACTGCCTTTTGGCTCCAACAGTCAGCACAGCTTTCAAATTGCCCCCTGGTTCTATCTGCTATTATACACATCACATTCACGTTATATTTGTATTTCTTGCAGTGTTGTCCAAAAGCAGGATACTGCTTTGATTTATTTTTGCTACCACAACATGTGGTATGCCACCTTTCTTAAGCTCTGTCTGATTGCATTTTTAAGGCCTCCCCTTGCAATTTCTGTATTGTCACTCTTCTTTTCTGGCAGCATTTATTACTCTGTCAGCCATTTTGCTATCGAGGTTTCCTTTCAAAGCCTTCATTCTAGTCCGGGTGATCTCTGCTGCTTTGCACATCCTGATTGCTTTCTGTAGCTTGAGGTCAAGATCCTCCAGCAGTCTTTTCCTGAGCTGCATGTCTTTGATCCCTATTATCATCTGATTGGTAACATGGAGTCTGTGAGTTCAGAATTGATTCAGTACTCTGAGATCCTTTTCACATTTCCCAAAGGATCCTCTCTCTTTTTGTAAATTCAAGTGGAACTGATAACTTTCAAAAGTCTCTATACTTTTTTGCAGTGCAGTACTCCTTAAACTTTTTGAGCACTGTGTCATAACCGGCCTGCTCTGCATGGCTCAGTTGCATTGTTATATACATCCAGTACCTCAGCACCTGCTATGTTCAGAAAAATAGCTATCTTTGGGTCACGTGGCTTTTCAGAAGCTCCTCTTAACCTCATGTACATGTGGAAATGTTGCTCAAACCTCTTCCTCTTCTGCTATGTAGCTGAAGAGTTTCAGCTTTGCTGGAGTCCATAGTTGCTCCATTCATTTTCTTAAACCTGACTCCATGCAATGCATTCACTTGCTTTCAACAACTTCTGGTTCCATGTTGTGTTGTAGGTTCAGTTTCCTGAGGTAGTGATCAGTTTTATGATGTTTCTTTATTAATGCCAAGAGCACTAAGACAGCCATGTGACTCTCTAAGCTCTGACTCTTAACTTAGGCTATCTCCAGCTATGTCATATCCTGGAGGGGAGCTGAGTGACAGCCTAACTCTTAGGCTAGGGACAGAAGTTACACATAAACTGGCATAAGTGTTCAGAAACTGGTTCAAATATATAACACAACAGAAGTTCTGTGCACATAAACCACTTTCAAAGCAGCCAAAACTGGTTTAAGATGAACCTGGATAGTTTTAGTACCGGACTTAACTGATTTGGGTTAGATCAGTTTATTGAAATTCTGTCCCAGATCCCCTCCAGATTCTAGTTTACTCACAATCCTTCAGCATCCCAAGATGCTTTGGACCTCCCCTGCCTCACAGGGTGGCCAGGCTGGCCTTGACCCAAACTGTCTACTCCAGCTGAGCAGGGAGGCATGCTCTAGCACCACCCAGCTTCTGGCCTGGGCCACTGCAGGTATGTGGCTGTATTTCTGGAATCAACAGTAAATGTCTGTTCACTTTCTTATTGATTCAATTTATGCAGCTTAGATTAACCTGTGAAGATTGAATTGATTCAGCCTTGGGCTTTTTTACTGTCTGTATTTAGCCTTAAAGGGGGGTTGTACACTACACAGGGGTGTAATTCTCCCTAAATTGAAGTGGTGTTTTTTTTAACCTGATCCTTACCTGCCTCTCCAGTAGCGGGGAGGGGAGAGTAAGCTGCTGGTGGGGGGACAGTGGTGCTGGTTTGCCTGCACAGCCCCTGAGCTGCATGGGACCCGGTGCTTCCCTCCATGGCTGTAGGGTTTAGAAACTAAAACTCCTCAGAGGTGTTTTACTGTGCAGCACCCCAAAGTCATTTGCTGTGTCCCAATGTCATTTAAGGTGCATTACACCACTGAAAGTGCTACAGCAGCTGGAATTAATATGCAATACACTGCTGGATGTGCAAATAGCAGTGCCATTAAAGTGGTGCAAAAGGCCTTTAACCCACTTTAAGCCTGCTTTAAAGTGTCATCTACAACCACCCAAAGATACTCAATCCTAGCAAATCCTTCTTTAACCCCCACTCTTTATAATCACTACTGCACGGGGTTTGTGACATGTATAGCTGTGGCACCAGTTTACAGATGGAATTTTGATGAAGTGGCACTTCTAACTACAAATGTCATGGTTTCTTTAAGTCTATTAATTTTCATACCATCTCAATGACTGTCTTCTTTTGGAGATATGCTTATTTGGGTGCTCAAGTGCTCGGCTAAAAAATTGTTATCTTCTTTTCTATTTTAAACCAAAATACAAATCTTTGGTTATAGATCAATCCTTCTAAATGGCCTGCTGTAGCTATTTCCTAAATTTCACTACTGTTATCAGTTAGCTAACTGTTGAAGTCAATGGGAGTGTTGAAGAAGCTGTAGTGCAGTCATAGGAACAGGAAACTGCAGGAAAAAAACCCTGCAGTTCCAAATACTAATGTGATTAGACCCTTTGTAGGGGGAGGGGGGATAGCATATTCCTCTTTCTAACCAGTGATTATGAATCTGTTCCAAGTTTCTGTGGGCAAAATCATAGGCCTCTAACTTACACTGTTGGACATAATACACACCCAAGAATCTCATGGAAAATGATGAGCCTGTTCTTTCAAACAAACTGCTCATCAGTACAAGTAACAGGCCTTATTCTGACCTTCTGTCTGAGACATGGTAATACACACACACATGTGCATAGCATGCATGCAATATATATAATATATTTTATTATATGCATGCATATTCTATGGATATCATATCCTCTATGAATGTGTGTGTGATATAAATGTCCTTTGGCAATGAGACATATAAGCAAATAGAAGCTGACAGCTGGCAATTTTCAGAATCACATCTATACAGCTTCATGAGAGCCATAGATGTTTATCACCTCTCAGAGGGCAATCCTAAAGTTGTAGACAATGATCTTGGAGTCGTTTACTCAAGAAAATAAAACTAAGAATGTTCTCCCTGCATCATTATGCAGTATAACTCCTCATGTTTAGTTTGATATTCTTCCCCCATGCCAAAATGATAATAACAGATAGCCAGTAATTTAGCTTGTAAGACTCTCAGCTCAGCCATCAGTAACTATCTGGTTCCTTCTGTGAGCCATGGCAGAAATGGGCCTTGAAAAAGGATTTCCAAGAAATACCACTGTGAGATGCCCAGAGAAAAGAAAACAAAGGATAGCAGCTTCCATAGTCTCTCCAGGGAGGATGTCCTATGCAAAATAATAATAATACTTGGTACAAGGGGCAGTATGACAGAATATACAGATGTATTTGTACTAGATGAGGTAGAGAAGGTGATTATAATAAAAGTAAACCTGAAGAGGTCAACATATGACCATATGTTTTGAACACATTACATTTCATGCCCTAGTTATCAGTGGATTGTTCTTGAAAGCAACTTGACATATCACACCAAAGTAAGTCTATGGTGTGAGTTTAAATGTACTATATACACCATCCTGTCAATAACAAAAACTGTGTCTACCTATGCATTTAATTTATTTTGCTTGAGGGAAAGTGGCAACTGGGATTTAAAAAACGTTAGGTTAGTGGAACATGTTCCTTTTTGAAATAATAATTTTGAAAGTGAAATCTGGGGAAATAACTTAGAAACATGGAACATGTATGCTGCATATCATTAACCATTGGTCACAGCTTACATGAGGGCAATGCTCACAACTAGTTTTTGTGCAGAGCAAGCAGAATATAAATTTTAATGGGGAGGATGGAGGATTGTTTTAAAAGTCCATCAGATAGTAATGATGCTCTCTGTAATCCTGGACACCTGAATTCTGTTCCTGCATGTCTGAATATTAGTAGTCTCATTGTCTTCAATGGCTCTGATTCATTCTTCTTCTTCTCATTACTCAGTTAGGTGGTAGTGTAATCCTGTTGAGTTTAGTTAATGCACATTAAATCTAGAACCTCCAGGCACTTTTATACGTGCTCCTGGGGTGGGGGAGGCAGGCAGCACTTCAATTAGAAGCACCACCGTATCTCACATATCAGCGTCCCCACACTTAAAAATGGCGGTGGGGGCACATGAATGAGCTTTTGTTCAAGCACCCCCACTATCTTTTTTAAACACAGGGATGCTGATACACGTTTCCCTTGCTTTATGCGGTATATGCATTTCTGGAAAAGTGTGTAGAACTTGAATTGTTATAAAGGGAACCCAGGGAGAGGGAGGCTGGGGTTAAGGAAAGGGCAGGGGGAGGGGTGCAGTGCAGTCCAGCAGCTGCAGACAGGTGGCATCGGCCACTCCCTGGGCTGCAGCAGGGAGCAAAGAGGAGGGAACTGTCAGTGGGTGCGGGGCATGGGACGGGGGGCCATGGCATTTGCTGCTGTGCACACCCCAGGAGGGCTGCAGGCTGAGGGGCTGTGCTGGACTCTTCCTGGGGGACATGTGCCCCCAAACCTGTGTGCGGGACAAGGGCAGGCTGCCACTGCAAACTGGGACCAGTAACAGCACTGGGCTCATCCGGGCAGGGGGGTTGGGCTGCTCTGTGCTCAGGCAGGAGGCAGCAGCTCTGGGAGGGGAGGTTGGGGGGACTACAGTGAATGTTGGGATGGCTGCAGCCCCCTCCTAGAACCACCACCACCCGCCCCGAGCAGAGCATGGTCCAACCCCCACTGGGAAGAGCCCAGTGCTACTGCCAGACCCAGCTCACAACGGCAGCCTGCCATCATCCTGCACACAGATCCAAAGGCACGCACTCCCCAGAAAGAGCTGAGCACAGACCCCCAGTCTGTAGTCCTTCTGGGGTGCGCATAGCAGCAAGAGCCATGCCCCCCATTCCATGCCTTGCACCCACTGACCGTTCCCTCCACTTTGCTCCCTGCTGCAGCCCTGGGAGTGGTTGACACCACCTGCCTTTGTTGCCCTGTGGGGTCAGGCCAACTCTCAGGATCTCAATATTACGCTGTTATAGTTTCATAGTAGCTAGGGTCAGAAGGGACCTGAACAGATCATCTAGCCTGACCCCATGCCACAGGCAGGAATGAATGCTGGGTTTACAAGACCCCAGACAGGTGATCGTCCAACCTCCTCTTGAATTTGCCCAAGGTAGGGGCGAGGACCACCTCCCTGAGAAGTTGGTTCCAGATTTTGGCCACCCTAACTGTAAAATATTGCCTTCTGATCTCCAACCTAAACCTATTCTTCATCAGCTTATGACCATTGTTCCCTGTCACCCCAGGTGGTATTGGGGAGAAAAGAGCTCTGCCTATTTGCTGTTGAACCCCCTTGATGAGCTTGTAGGCAGCCACCAGGTCGCACCTCAGCCTCCTCTTACTGAGGCTGAACAGGTTCAGGTCCTTCAGTCTCTCCTCATAGGGCCTGTCCTGCTGTCCTCTCACCAAGCGGGTGGCCCTCCTCTGAACCCTCTCCAGCCTGGCCACATCCCTTTTGAAGTGCGGCGCCCAGTACTGGACGCAGTACTCCAACTGTGGCCTGACCCAAGTCGCATAGAGGGGGAGTATCACCTCTCTGGACCGGCTTGAGATGCACCTTTGGATGCATGACAAGGTATGGCTGGCCTTTCTGGCTGGGGTCTGGCGTTGGCGGCTCATGTTCATCTTGGAGTCAATAATGACTCCGAGATCCCTTTCTGCCTCTGTGCGTTCAAGAGGGGAACTCCCCAGCCTGTATGTATGCTGTGGATTCCTTCTCCCAAGGTGCAGCACCCTGCATTTATCTACATTGAACCCCATCCTATTCTTGTCTGCCCACTTTTGTAGTCTGTCTAAATCTAGTTGCAGCCTCTCTCTCCCTTCAAGTGTGTCCACCTCGCCCCACATCTTAGTGTCATCAGCAAACTTAGACAGCCTGCTTTCCACCCCATCATCCAAGTCGCTGATGAAGATGTTAAACAGTGCGGGCCCGAGGAGCGAGCCCTGTGGTACCCCACTGCTCACATCTCACCAGGTTGAGCACAACCCGCCCAACACTACTCTCTGGGTGTGCCCCATCAGCCAATTTTTTACTCATCTGACTGGATGGTTAGACAGGAGGATGTGACAATTGCGCATATACAAACACACAAATCAATTAGGTGCATACACACACACACACACACTACCAGCTCAGGCACATACACATCCAAACCAACCTAGGCACATGCATACCTATCACCAATTCAAGCACATACACTATACACCCCAAAAGTTAGACACAGATCACTAATTCGTATATCGTGCACACAATGACATATATGTATATATATACACACACACACTTACCAGTTCACACACATACAACCCACCCACACATGCAAGTT
>NW_005842053.1:1697902-1711541 GCF_000455745.1 Alligator sinensis
ACTAATTGCTCCTCTCTCTCTCTCACACACACACACACACACACACACACACACACACACACACACACACACACTGGCAACAGGAGGAAGAGACTCAGTGGAAGGGCTGGAGTCCAGGTAGGGAAGAGAAGCAGAGTCCAAGTCCTTGGTTGAAGAGGGGTTGGGGGGTGATAGCTACCTATCCAGGCTGGAAAGGGGTCCTTGTCCAGTAGGTGTTGTCCAGAGGGGGGTCGCCGGCAGGGCCTCTGGGTGGATAGGTGGTGTGGCATGGTGCTGGTCCAGAGGGAGAGGCCATCCCACTGGGTCTGTTTTCACTGCTCCTTTTTATAGGGACAGACCTTGTGTGACCCTAGTAACAGGAGGCATGCCCAGGCAAGGGTCAGCCCCTGGTGTACTGAGCATGTGTGCTCCATGCAGGGATGTGCCGTTTCGGGTGTCTGTAATGGTGGGGTACAATGGTAGAGTTGCTGGTTCTGCAGGGTCTTTTGTCTTTCAAATGCTGGTCTTGTCTCTGTTCCTGGGTGAGGTCCGTGGTTCCTGGATGAATCAATGCGAGGTGATGGCCTGGTTGTTACAGGCCATTCACTAGAGGCCTGCTACCATTGTATTTCAATCATTCTCAATCACTCTCATTCATCTGGGAACCAATTTACATGGGATGGGTACGTGAATCCTACAGTTGCAATACAGGGGATCCTGGGCAGAGGACACAAGATGGAGGTTTGCCATACAAAGTGGAAACTTGACATGACTTACGCTAACTTACATATAAAACAGTAATCACACAATATAAAAGCAGTACAAACATAACAATTATCACTTATAAAACAGTGGGTATCAATATCAAAATAGCAGGGAACTTATTTGCAAAGAGGGGAGAAAAAAATTAAACTTACTACCTAAAATAAAATGTTAAAGATTATCCTACATCTTAGCTTACTTATACGTATCTATAGGGAATAGGGAGGGAGAGAAAAAGTCAGAAATGGTTGGGGAAGAGGAGGGAATGCATTTTAAAATAAATAAAAAAAAGAAAAACTGGGGGTTTTGCTGCACCTGTAGCCGTTTGGCTCTGTCCCTCCCCCTCCCCTTCCCCTATAGACTTACCTCTCATACAGTGAATTTACCTCACATATAATGAATCTTGGGTGTAAAAAGGGTTATTGCATAAGAGTGAATTCACATTTACAGAACCCACATAAAGAGAGAGAAACGTGTACATGAAATGCAGGAGTCTGTTGGAGTGTGGTAATTGTCAGGCTCCAGCAGATTTGATTAATTTAGTCTGCTCCAAAGCACTGGAATGCCAGTGTCTTGGAGTAGCCTCCATGCTCCTGTATAGGTGCCCTCCATTGTGAGTTACTAGGAAAATGCACATTAGCCTGTCTTAATGCGCATTAACTAAGGAATGTGGTTAAGTGACACTTAAAGCACATTAGCCTGTTTTAATGCACATTAACTAAATAGTACTTTTTTTAGTGATGTTTTAATGTGCATTAAAATAGGCTAATGCTCATTAAAATGGACGTGCAGACATGCCCTGTAATGTGAGGTACGAAATAAATGCACATTAGGCTTCCCTACTGCACACTAGCAAAAGTGCACGCTTTTTTGTGACAATGCACAGTAGCCTATTTTTACTGCACATTAGCATATTAGTACAGTTTTTGATGTGACACTTTAATGCACGGTAAAATAGGCTACTGTATGTTAAAGCACACTTGTACATGTGCCCACTGACATAGAAATCACCTCATATATGGATCAGGCCTACTACCTCATGGTGCATGTATGACCATCATTTTAGTTTTCATTCAGACCAGCCTCCCAGAGTCTTATGTATATAAGGATAGCAGAGCACATTTTTCCAAACAGACTTGTAGTCCTTATTCTTTCCGTTCTCTCACCCACTACGTTCTTTGTTGTGAATTTGGATTAATTCTTTTAAAATCATAATTACACACTTCATATTTATTATTACTGAACTTTTGTAACAAATAAAGGCCACAGCTGGGAGCCAGCCCTGAAATACCTACCTATGTGGAGATCTCCACATTTACAAAAGATGACAAGTAGCTGCTTGCCAGTAAGAGGAAAGGGGGTCACCATCTTTCCTTAATGAACATTTTCCAATGTTGATACATAATTCCATTAGTACTAATGGGAACTATATGCATGTATTGAGGAAGCAGCATATCCCAAGGGTTATGGTGGAACATTTGACAATGCTAAAATAAACAGAGATTTGTACCAATCTGCTTAGTGAAAATGAAAGCTTACTCTGTTAGGTCTGCTGTTTCAGTGCAGAGGAAAGGTTCTCTTCCCTGCCTGTAGGATTTTTAAATTGGCTTATTTGACTTTCCATATTGCTTGGTGGAAAATATACAAACCTGCCAAGATTTGATCAGATACCTGTAGAGATCTAGGACCCCTCCCTTTTCCTGCCTGCATTTTAGTAGATTGAAGTAGCCAACCTTCAAATGAGTTGGATAGCTAGGGAATGAAAAAATGGCTACATATATGTATCTATGTATGAAATGGACTTTTCTTCATAGAGCCCTTTTAGCTTTCTAACAGTTTTGTCTGTATGTAAAGATGAAAATGACTGGGTATGCCTGTCCAGGGCTGAGCCCTGCTAATTAAATGCAGCATCTTATTAATTTCTCAGTGGCTCAAAGAATTTATCGGATTGGCTCTGCCTTCAGGTTTGCTGCTACCTTCTATAAGGGGAGATGAACACTCTATGTGGTACCACAAAGACTTATCACCATTTACTGTATTCAAGAATAAGTAATTTTAGATTGGAAAATATATGTTTACTCCTTGTGAATGGAAAACATAAAAGGAATGGGAATAAAGAAAAAGAAAAGATGGGAAGGGTCAAGGAGAGAAGAAAAGGAAAAAGAGAACCAGTGAATAAAATGAAGCACACCCTCCTCCCTTTCTCATTTCTGATACTTTCTTTTCCTTCCCATTTCCTTAATCATGTCTCACCCAGCTATCTCTATTTGCTTCATAAGCTTACATGAAGTGCCTTTTTTCTCCCCTTTATTCTCATCTGTCTTTTCTCACATTCTTATTTTTCTTCTCTTACCACTTCTGCTTTTTCCTCAAGTATTGTCTCTATGAATTCTTCTATGCTTACAATACTAATCAGTGATTTATAAATGCTTTTACAGAAGGATCCATTGCTGCTTTCACTACCATAGTCCATGGATGCCAAACACAGTAAATCTATTACAGCCAGTATTTCATATTGTACCACATATAAGTTGGCTTTTCTCTAACTTTTTGTGAGTTTCTGCCATAATCATATGTGGCCCTTGATGTTGAGGTATATAACTTGTATTAGCGTGTCCATTAAGGCCTTACAGCTTGACTATATTTGGAGAGATCCAAAAATCTGAACAGATGAAATTTACCACATAATTCATCATGGCAGTATATATCATCCAATGAGGCTGTCTTTTCAAAGGTATTAAGCACCTACATCTCCCATTGGCCTTGACTAGATTTTAGGTGGTTATCTCTGCATGATCAGATAAGCAGTTTATATGTGAAACTTTATTAAACTTCTTTGAGCTTTATGGCCTAGAGCCCCTGGATCATTGAGCTGAAGAATTCAAAAACATTATTAGTATTCAGTATTAGTGCTCTGTTGGAAATTTACACAACAGATAGTAAACAGATAATGGGTAAGATGAAATCTCAACAGGCTGCATATAAAGGAGAATAGGCTACTAGGAATTTGTGTGATGAATTCTCCACATGTTTGGATGAGAATATATACCAATTATTGCTGAAATAGGAAACTGGCAACGTGTGTACAGTAAACTCAACATCACTGGCAGCAATACCTGCAAGCATACTGTATTGCTCTGAGGGGGCTGCTTTCCAAACCACCTCTGTGTCATGTGCTAAGTTGCACCACTGAGTAGTAAACAGTTAACCCCTCATATCCAGCTGTGGCTCCATAGCTTCTGGTATAGGAGGGAGTCTGTCTGAAGTATCTTGAGGGCACTGTTGTCAGGAGCTGTAAGTTTTATTGTGTAGATATACCTGTCTTAGCATCATGGGCCTCCTTCCATGATAAGCTCTGTATTTGAGACAAGAGTAATTCAAAAATTGACTCCAGGGTGTAAGGATGTGGCTGACATGAATTCTATTCCCACTTTGGCTACTGTGGGACACTGGGGAAATCAGTTTAACTCTGTCCCTTGTCCTTATCTTCAGAATGGGTATAATGGGGCTTCTCTAACTTTTTAAAGAGCTCTGAACTCTAGGGATGAAAGCTGTTGTATAAATGTTAAAACCATTTTTGCTGTTGTTATATTACATATCCTAATTGATGATAGGCAGAGATGTCATATTTTCTAGCAGAACTAAGCTATATTTTGGATGTTAAGTCATAGCTGCTACATTCAAACCAGTATATTTGAATCCTGTAAGGCAATGGTGTCCAACTTTTGGATGGACAGTGCCTGGTCCATCTGCAGGCTGGATCTGGCACATGGGCAGGAGGGAGAGGGTGGCCTGGCCCTGATCTTGCTACAAGCGAAGGAGAGCAGGGGGAGGAACATGGCCCAACCCCAATCCAGCCACATGAGGAGGGGTGGCAGAATTAGTTGCCGTAGCTCCCCCTGCCACCAAATTTCCTGACCTATGAGGAGCCCCACCGACCAGACACCATGGCTCTTCAGGCCAGATGTGGGCTGAGTGTTGAGCAGCCCTTCTGTAAGAAAGATGCCTGACAAAGACAGTTTTGAAATGTCATTAGCAGATTTCCAGCACTTTCAGCAAGACTAAATCTTGTTCTTTTCAGCAGTGTCAGCAGGACTTTGTTGAGGAGTTGCTGCCATTTGCACTGTACACTAATAGCTATCGTGATGATCACATGAAAGCCAATGCGTTCATAAATACAGGGCTTCCTGAGACAAGTAATAATCAGACTGATGTCACTGTCATGCTGCAATCAGACTCTGACAAGGTTTGCAAATATCTTGAAAGAAACCGTTCATCCCCAAATGCTGTAGATCAAAACCAGAAATGAACAAAAAAAGTGCTGTGTATCAACTGCATAATATCACTGATGAGCACAGTATGCATAAGTAGAAGCCACTGCTACCATGAGCTGTAGCAGCAGCCAAATGGACTGAGTTATGCCATAAATTAAAATCTTACGTCCTAAGTGAGATATCTAAAAATAAAATTAAAATCCTATTTGACATCTAGAAAGCCCCACACTGCCTTTTTTTTTAAGCTTCAGATTGGTATTAAAACCCTACTGTGGACTTTTTAGATGTTTCAATACTTGATGCCCTCTCTTATTGCGATGTTATTCTTTGGGATGCTATTAGTTATAAAGAACCGGGATCTAGTTGGATAAGGTGTATATATAGCCAAGATTCCCAGCTTTGCCAGCAGATTTGTCATTGGCAATAGACCAGCATTCATGTCGCGCCAACTGTCAGCACCTGGTCCACACCAGGGAAACTAATGATCCTCCTAGTGCAGTGGTTCCCAACCTTTTTTACTGCCGACTGGCAGCAGAGCAGGATGGGAGCGAGGGGCTGTGGAGCCAGGCTGGGTGGAGGGATGTGGCTGAAGGCAGTGCGCACCTGAAGAGCGAGATCTAAGCCACTGCCATTGGGAGCTGGTTACAGCTCGTGCTGCAACCTGACAGTCACCCCTTCATGGCCCGGTACCGAGCTGCGGCCCAGTGGTTAGGAACCTCTCTCTTAGTGAACCAAATTCTGAGAACTTTTTGAAGAATCCCCGTGTTACTGTCACTGACCAGATGGTGTGCAATCCTATAGCTTTCATGCCATTCTACCCATTCATCTCATGCCATTGGGCCTGCACTCTAAATCTTACAACTTAATGTTGAGGGTCTGTCAGCTGCCAAGCGAAGCTCTGCCAGAGGTGGTTGTTCCATGTTACAATCTGCATGTGCTGAATTTAGGGAATGTCATGCAGTGTTAAAGTTAAAACATGCTCTGAGCAGTTGCACATTAAGGGTTAATGCTATCTCTGAACTGCACAAGTCAGACTTACAGCTGAAGGGCTGGTGAGCAGGGGCATGGCTAGGAGCCAGGATGCTCTGGGTTGGGGAGCGGCTGGGGGGGGGTGGGAGTGGAATCTGTGCTGTGGGGACCCTAAGCCAAGCCCAGCCTGTTGACCCCATGCCAGGCAAGCCCACCAACTCCTCTGACCTGATCCCAGCCCTTCTCTTTTTGGGGACTGGGCAACCAGCATTCCCATAGAGGGCTGTACTTTTAGCCCAGAGCCAGCCAATAGCTGTGGGAAAGTTCAGTTAACTGTGGTCATTTGCAGTTCATTGAAATTTTCCCATGTGGCTTGGCCACATTTCCTTTGAGCCCCACTGGCTTTCCCATAGCCACACAGCTTTGTGAAGGCTGTGGTCTCTCTCCACACCTCTGACATTCCTGTCCGTGGGTGTGCGGGGATGAGGGAGAGACAGATGCTATAGAGAGGCTGCAGTTCTATGCTTAGAGGGGATACTGGAGAATGGAGAATGCCTCTCTCCCTCCTGTTGGCTCTATGTTCTGGCTTCCCATAGAAGTGCAGAGCTGCATTCACTGGGGGAGGGTTTGCATGGTGGGAGCATGAAGCATGCTTCCTCCCTTCATGGCAGCTCCATGCTTTCACTGTGCAAATCCCCCACCCAAAAGCTCCTCACTCCTAGGGGAAGCTGGAGCCCAGAGCTGCCAGAAGGGAGAAAGGCAAACTCTGTCAGTCTGCTCAGCTTGGGGGACTTGGGGCTGCTGGCTATGGCATCCCCAGCACTGGTGGGGTCCTGCCTGCCCTAGGTACCACACCCTGGGAGGTGTAGGTGGATTTTTGACTGAGTGGGAGTAGGGGGGCTGGGAGTATTGCATCTTGGGATGCTGGAGGTCCCAAAAATGCTCATTTTATCTCCATGGAAACTGACTGACATTGCTGCAACATGAATTGGATACCAGGATTTAGAGTTACTCCTCGCACAAAGTGGCATAACTTTGAAATGTTCAGAGAATGCTTGGTGCAAGTTTTCCTGCTTTAAGGCATGGATGCTCAGATTTTAAGTGCCTTTTCATGGTCTACAGGTAATGTGTAACAAGGACTGTGGCTAGGCTTACTGTGCAACAGGCCAAGTAACCCTATCTGTGCTTTAATTTCCTCAACACAGTGGGTCATAGTGAGGTTTAAATCAATAAGAGGCATGATGGGGCTTAATTAATTAATGTGTGCCCACTGCTTTGGGTTCAGTGGACTGAAGGCACTACAGGATGTTTTGGACGCCTGGTTTGAAGGGAGAGAAGTGAGCTGGTAAAAGGGAAAGTGTGTGGGGAGTAGGGGTATGAATTTAAAGTGGGGATAAGGCAGTAATTCTCAACCCTCAGGGATGCTACTGTGGAAACAAAAATGCACATTTCAGCCTAGCTTATCTCCCAGCTTCTCTCATGAGGCCAGAGTTGGTTAGAGGAGCTGCAGGGTCAGGTGGCTCTGGACCTTTGGTGTGCGAGCGCCCAGAGGAGTAGCTGCAGCAGCAGGGGCTGTGCTTCCTCCCTCCAGTACAGACTCTCTCTTCCCTGAGCCTCATGTGTTATCTTGCCCCCACCCTTCTCATCCCCTCAGCACCTCCATGTGGCACACATGTGCTGCCTTGTTGGCTGAGTATCCTTAGGATGTGTCCATTGTGGCCCTGGGGCTGGAGTTCAAGAGGGATCACCCCAGGGGGACATAAGGCCAGAAATGAGCCCACCAGTTCCCAGTCCCCACTGGTGACATGGACCCATGTGCTTCACCAGGAGCAAATGTGCATGAGACCAGGCAGAGATGAGGGGAGCAATCGGAATGCATGACTATTAAATTACATGATATGATATGATATCGTATCATATATCATATCATTTTAATAATGTAATGTTTATATTCAGATACATATAATCTTTGTTTTTGAAATAGGGTGTCAGTAAATTTTGAAATCTTGCAGAGGGGTGCTTTGAGTCTAAAAAGCTTGAGAACCATAGGGATATGGTAAGCAGTAGGGAGCCTGGCAGGGCTCCTAGAGTTCAGGGCACATGCTGCTCCTGGGGAAAGTCCCATCCCCTCTTCCCCCATCCCTTCCACAACCAGTGCTGCTGCTGCAGTGAGGGAGCAAGCTGTCTACTCTGAATCGGTCCACAGAGAATGGGTTAAGCATAATGGAGTCCTGAGCCATGCTTTTTGAAGTGCAGCTCTTCCATGTGCATGGCCAGCTGGGCTCTGCACCCCATCCCCTGCAGCTGCACAAAGAACAGCAGCAGCGAAAGTCCTGGCTTGCTTTTAAAGGAGGTACTTTAAGGTTTTCCAAAGCCATGTTACTCTACAGCCATCTTCACTCTACCTTCCTGCAATACTTGTGCCAGTCCCACACCTTACAGGTATTAGTCACATTGCTAGTTTCTATTCTGGAGGTAAGGATTTTTTGTGATATTGTTTATTGGACCAGCCCTGTGGTTAGAAGAGCTGTTGGCCAAACTTTTGGGCATCAAGAGCCCATCCTCGCGTCACCTTGTCTTACTTCATCCAACAACTATCCTAATTATACAGCTGGTCCAAAAAACAATATCACAAAAAATGTTTGCTGGGAGACTTAAGACTCGGATTAATTCACCAATGGGAGAATTGTGTGTCAATGGACTGGCCATCTTGAACATTAACTCAGATATGGAAATAACTGAAATGTACGATACGCTCTCAAGACTCACAAGAAGACTAAATTTTGTTTTATAAATCTGAATACAAGATGTTTATTTAATGTTAATGCCTCAATTTATTATTTGCATACTTTGCTGTGTTTTTATACTTAATGTATAATACAGCAAATTAGTGCAAATTGCAATAAAGTTTTTTTTTTTGCTTGATGAACTAAGGAATATTGCCCTAGGGTCCTAGCACAGTAGTAAAGCTCCTATTTTCTTTTTAACTGGTGAAAAATGCACTATGTTGTATGCAGTGATGTACCACACCTGCTGCACCTCACTCATCAAAATCCTAGATCCACCTCCAAGAGAAGACCTGGAGACAACAGGAGTAGGGGGGTTCTGCAAGCTGGAATGTCTGTATGCTGACTCTTCCAGGAAGATTTCTACCAAATTTCCCAGAAATTTTCAGCAGTAGAAATGAGCTCCTGTCCATGGCCAGTATTAACCACCCAGGCTAGCAGCCCCATGCTTCACAGCTCTGCATGCTGTCCAAGTCACAACTGAGCCCCATGTGAGGGGAAAGCATCAAGTATTCTTTATTTCTTGCCCTAAATGTTCTGTACTATGCCGTTCTGTTATACTTGTGGTACTCCCTGCATTTATATATTTGGGCCCCAATGTTATATCATTTTTATTAAGTTATATTCCCTAGTTTGGAGAGAACTTTTGGGTCCTTTGGGATTAAAAGCAGTTTAAAAAGTGTGAGTTCTTGTTTTGTTTGAAACTGTAATTCACTGCTTTCTGACTCCCAGGCTTTGCATTAAGGCACTTACTCATAGGACATTTCCCTTCAATGCACTGTGTCTAATTCCTGATGACTGCGGCATTGCCTTTTTACTTCAAAGCTGAGGGAGAGGGGTCATGGCTGTAGTGTGATGGTTTGACTGTTGGACTGGGTGCCCAAGAACTCCTGAAACTACTTATTTTTAAAGATGTATTCAAATACAGTTTATTGACATGGGGGGAAACAGAATGTAGACTGGGCCAGGGAATAAAGCAGGGAAGCATGCTTTTCAACCTGTAAATGCCAACAAGTCAGGCAGTGATCCAAGACTGGGATGTCTGACAGACAGCAGTGCTGCAAGCTCACAATTATATAATATTAATTTATTTGGTTTTTAAACTCTATAGCTACATTCCATAAAAAGAAGTGTTTTACATTTTTGCCTGCAGCTCTCCTTGACATATTTAAAAACCAGGTTACATAGCAAGACCACCCTTTTATCCAAGGAACATAAATCACAGCAAAGCAGCTAAAATCATAATCCATTGTTTATGACCACCCAGCAGAACCCTTCCAATTTCTCTAAGTTCAGGAAACACATATGCCTTATAATCTACCTAGAAATTCACCAGATTACGGCACTTTTGGACTAGAGAAAGAGGAAAAAAACAGATTCCAAAACTGAAAGTTCAGGGAGAGAATACCCTTTCAGCTGCCCCCTTCCTCTCCTATATAGATTCATAGATGTTAGAGTCAGAAGGGACCTTAACAGATCATCGAGTCCGCCCCCCTGCATAGGCAGGAAAGTGTGCTGGGTTCAGATAACCCCAGCCAGATGCCTGTCTAACCTCCTCTTGAAGACCCCCAGGTTAGGGGAGAGCACCACCTCCCTTGGAAGCCCATTCCAGATTTTGGCCACTCTAACTGTGAAGAAGTTCTTCCTAATGTCCAGTCTAAATCTGCTCTCTGCTAGCTTATGGCCATTATTTCTTGTAAAAATGCTGTTGACCTCATCTTCCATGAAGTCCTCACAAGAAAATTGGGAAAATGTGGCATCGACTACTTTACAGTCCACTAGCTAGGAAACTGGCTCTGTGGTAGGACCCAGAGACTATTAATTGACAGAACTGAGTCGTCATGGCAGAGGGTGACCAGTGTTCTCCCTCAGGGTTTAGTAATCAGATCAGTGCTTTTCAACATGTTCATCAACTATTTGGATTTAGGTATTAAAAGCAAACTAGCAAAATTCACTGATGACACCAAACTATGGGGGAGCGTGGTCATGCTTAAAGGCAGGCTGGCAATACAAGACAGGGGAGCCTTGGTGAGTAGAGCCTCACCAATTCCCTTCTGCACCCCCATGATGAACTTATAGGCAGCCACAAGGTTGCCTCTCAGGTCCAGGTGCCCTAGTCTCGCCTCGTAGAGCTTGGCCTGCAAGCCCTTAACCATACAAGTGGCCCTTCTCTGGACCCTCTCCAGGTTATCCACATCCCTCTTAAAGTGTGGCGCCCAAAACTGGATGCAGTACTCCAACTGCAGTCTGACCAGTGCCCGATAGAGGGGAAGCAGTGCCCGATAGAGGAGATATGTGAGACTTCAGCTCAGGGACCTCTGCTGTGGCAGAATGGCACAGGGAGAGAAGAGATCTGACAAATGAGTAGATCCCATGTAGTCAGATGTGTAACTGGACATTGAGCACTTTACATTTTTCCATATTAAATGACATCTGGTTGAGGTCTGCTCACCTTGTGAGCCTATCTAGGTTGTCTTGTATTGCCAGCCTACCTTCAAGCATGACCACACTCCCTCATAGTTTGGTGTCATCAGTGAATTTTGCTAGTTTGCTTTTAATACCTAAATCCAAATAGTTGATGAACATGTTGAAAAGCACTGGTCTGATTACTAAACCCTGAGGGAGGCCACTGGTCACCCTCTGCCATGATGACTCAGTTCTGTCAATCAATATTCTCTGGGTCCTACCACAGAGCCAGTTTCCTAGCTAGTGGACTGTAAAGTAGTCGATGCCACATTTTCCCAATTTTCTTGTGAGCACTTCATGGAAGATGAGGTCAAAGGCATTTTTGAAGTCCAGGTATATGACATCAACTTCATTTCCCCCATCCAGTTGGAGTGTAAACTAACCATAGCAGGAAATGAGGTTAGTCTGGCATGATCTGCCCATAATGAAGCCATGTTGGCTATCCTTCCGAATACTGCCTTCTGCTAGGCTGTCTGTAATAGATTCTTTGATAATTTTTCTCCAGGATTTTACCAGGGATTGAGGTTGAACTGATTGACCTGTAATTTCCTGGGTCTTCCTTTCTCCCTTTCTTAAAGATAGGTGCCACATTGCCCTTATTTCAATATTCTGGGAGCTTTCCCAAATGCCATGAGTCTTCAAATAACTTTACCATTGGTCACGTGATGACATTGGCCAGCTCTTTAGCACCCTCAGGTGTAGTTCATCTGGTACTGCTGCCTTGTAGATATTTAGCGTTTGTGCAGGTACTCCCCCACAAGATCCATGTCAACTATGGGCGGGGGTGGTCACCCCACCATGATCATCCTGTATGCTATCAAGCAAGCTAGCACCCTTGGACTGGTGGAATACCAATGTGAAGTATTCATTCAGGAATTCACTTTTTTCCCAAGTGTCAGTTATTAGCCATCCCGTTTCAGTCATCAGGGGCCCTATGCTTCCCTTATATTTTCTCTGACTTCCTACATACCTAAAGAAGGACTTTTTATTATCCTTGATTCTGATTGTCAACCTATATTCAGTTTGTGCTCTTGCTGTCCTGATCTGCTCTCTACAGGTGCAGGCTGTTGCTGAGTACTCCTCTTTGGTAATTATTCCTGACTGCCATCCTTTGTAAGTTTCTTGTTTTAATTTCAAGAGGTCCATGACTTCCCTGTTGAGCCAAGGGGGTCTCCCATCTCTTTTGCTGCCTTTTTTTACAAAAGTAAATGGACTTCCTTCTAGCTTTTAGATTGCTTTCTTGAGAAATTACCACCCTTCTTGTACCCCCTTCCTCATTAGACCATGGTCCCACAGAGCCTTGCCAACAATCCCCATAGCTTGTGGAAGTCAGCTTTCCTAAAACCAAGGATTTCTACTTTACTGGCCAATTTCCCTGACTTACCGTGGATGGAGAAAATGATCATCTCATGGGCACTGTCACAATTTCCCTTTTATCCTCATGTTACTCACTTAATTGTCCCCTTTGGCCAGAACCAAGTCTAGGAGTGCCTTGCCCCTAGTTGCCCCTCATATTTTTTGTGTTAGAGCTCCTTAATACAAATGAGGAAACTTTGTGAGCAATCAGATCTAGCTGAGTGCTCATCCCATGAACAATGTTCCCTCTAAGGAGTAGCAGTCTGTGAGTGCGCCGCTTTGGTCTGTGAGCGTGCCGCTTTGGTCCAAGAATGCACCTCTTCAGTGCAGCATGGGACACTTACTGAAGGTAACCTCCTCACTCCTCACCCAGGGCTGGGGCCTGGGGGCTTGGGGCGTGGGGGCTTGGGGGCAGCAGGCCGGGGGCTAGGAGCCTGGGGGCCGTGAGATGTCTGGGTAGTTGAAGTTACCCATGACAATCATGCTCCAAGAGTGTGCAGCCTCTGCCAGTTATCCAGTGAATTCCTGGTTGAGCTCCTCCTCTTGGTTTGGAGGTCTATAATAAATTTCTATGGTCAAATCCCCTTCCCCATGCTCTCCCCATATCTTGACCCAGAGGATCTCAAGTTGCCCTTCTTTGTTTCCAATCTTCACTTCTAGGGAAGTGTAATGTTCCTTCACATAGAGAGCAAATCTACCGCCCTTCTTCCCAATATGATCCATCCTGTGGTCCAGTCATAGTGGAGTCCCATCAGGTCTCCATGATCCCTATGGGATCATGTTGGTTGTTGGTTAGTAGGAGAGCCAGTTTCTCCTGCTTGTTTCCTGTGCTTCTGGTGTTAGTGTACAGGCAATTGTCTCAGACGGCTAGAGCCGACTCGAGGTGATTTAGAAACTGCTCGTTCGTTAGGGCGGGCTGGTGAATGGAGAGGCAGACAAGGTTTAATGGTTGCAAAAACTTTTACTTACACCGCTTGTAGTTGCGAAGCAGATGGTCCGGTCATCTGAACAACTATGTGAGTTGTTCCAGCCGGCTAGGCCCAAGCC
>NW_005842053.1:1711645-1712841 GCF_000455745.1 Alligator sinensis
CTCTTTAGAGGCACTCTGCAGCATGCTCAAAGTTCTTCGACTTGGGCGGATGTCGCATGAAATTTTAAATGGCTAGCAAGCCAATTACTAGCTGCCATGTGTGAATAATTTAGAACTGGCCAATAGCGGGACACAAATTTGCATTCGAATAGCGGGAACTCTTTGCACCGTGCATTTCTGTGCTGCAAAGAGGAAATGCATCCTGCAAATTGTCGGGAAGTCTCTTGCACCGAGGTTCTTCTGCTTCAACAGAAAACCTTTACTTTTGTAAGAGGCTGTCATGTGGCAGGAAAATTCCACCGTGCTGAGGCACCAAAATCACTGGGTTGTGACATGCCCCCTTGCCGATGGCACAACTGGAATTTTAGACACATGAGCACATCACACGGCATCTTTGTTTCGGGATGTACTGACCAGGCAAAGCTTTAACAACCAATATATATATATACACACACAAACAAATGATTTGGTAGACCGGTCTTCTTTACAAACTATAAAACATAATAACTTTAAACATATAACAACAACTGTTGATCATCGTCTGATTGGAGAACATCTGCTTGGGACTTCCCTCATCTAGTAGTCGGTCCGTCCTCTCCTATTAACAGACAATGTCAATAAAACATTTAATAAAATGAGAAAAATAGTGTTATAGTAAGTCCTTAGCAAATGGACATTCACCGTCTCAGTGTCTCCTTCACAACCATCATTCTATTGATTCGAATGAACTGTAGTCTGGTACTTGATGAATCTCACAATCAGGCTGTTGTGGATTACCGCTTTTGCTGGGGTTAAACCTGTGAAAAAGAGAACAACAACACAAAACAAAAGAGACTTATAATTGAATTCTACTGTAAGGATACTGGGTGAACGTTGGAGCGACGAGTCATCCAGTTGTGGTGAACAATAATAGGAGGGTGATTGGGCTTTTCTTCTAATTGGACAGAATAGGTATGAGGATATTGTCCTGACCGTTGAACTGTTCCTTTGTGAACTTGCGGATGAGACTGATGAGGGTGAGGTATTGAGATCCACACTAACTCATCTGGCTGGAACTTGGGTTTCCAAGGTGGGGGTTTCTGGACATTAGCTTCGTCCCATAACGGTTTAGCGGTGTTCAATGAGATGAGAACATCATGATTGAACTTGGTCCAATTTTTAAACGTCCCTCCTCCTCTGAGGCGGAGTTGTTCTTT
>NW_005842053.1:1715169-1716511 GCF_000455745.1 Alligator sinensis
CCTGTTCTGGGATAATAATGGGTAATGCCTGTAGCACTTGCTCTTTAAGGTCAAGCGCTCTTATCCCCGGGATCCCTAAAATGTTAATGCCCCCTAGGACAGCCTCTAGAGGATATCGGTGGTCCTTAACCCAAAACTTGACCTTTGTTGTGACGGCGATAGCGTTAAGCCCTTGTACCCTGATCGTCTTGGTGGTCTTTTGATGAGGTATCGTTGAGGTAATCACATTGGTCTGAGCTCTAGTATCGAGAAGGAAGAATGCTTGTTGTTGGTCATCTGGATTGGTAGGGTTATAAACAGTGAGTTCGGTGTATGGTCGAGAATCAGTAGGCTCGGGTTTGAATTGGTGAAGGCCGCCGGCAGACCCGACGGCCATTATTCGTTTTTTGGCGGGTCCTCAAAATTAAATCCCAATGCTTCGGCCATACGAGTCTGGGCCCTTTCTCCCAAAATTCGTAACTGAGTCTTTGTAAGTCCGGAGCGGGCGAGAAGAAATCCGAACATATTCCTTTCCTTCAGGGTTCTTTCCTTTGGGGTTCTTGGAGGTGACCCACATGGCTCTCGCTGAGGGGTATACCCTTGTCGCCTAGGCCTCAGTGTTTCAGCTGGGTATGCTGAAGGTCGATCCCATATGTCATTAGAAGCTTCTTCACCTTGCTTCATGAGTGCCTGCAGTCGGGGGAGATGGCCTAAAAGATTTCCTACTGGTTGACCTGCCATCAGGTTCAAAAAGAGTCGGAGTGTAACGGCATTTGCTCCTCTGTATACCTCCGCGCAGGCATCTATAGCTTCTAGGGGCGTTGGAATTGCCCCGGGGTCCGATAGGTGGTGACGAGCCCATCTCTCTTTTCATTGGATTGCTGTTAGTCCCATTGGATTTGTTCTCGGACTCTATGAGAGATATGACACCCCAACTATAGCCAGGAGGAGTTGTTCTGCAGTAGCCTTCTGCAGGCGACCCTCGTGCCAGGTGTGGAATTTGTGGGTTACCTTCCCACCACGAGCGCCAGAAGCGGGATGGGCCAGTGGGCACTGTCCGTGACCGCGTTCAAATCGGTAGCACGCCCTCCGCTCCACGCTGCTTGTTGGGTCAGGTCATTCATTTCTTCCCTGTCTAGAGTGTCAGATCCAAATTCCACTATTAATCTTCCTAACCACATGGCCAAGGTTTCTTCCGGTTTTATTTTAGATTCTTTGCAAAGTTCTTGTATCTCTGGTCGGGTGCGTGTGCGGGAGATGACAGCGGTACGCATAGTACCTTCTTCATCCGCAACATGCTTCATCACAGCTATCGGGTGAGCTGTGGCAGAGAGAGGGTTAAATTCTTCATCTGGGAGCGTTG
>NW_005842053.1:1717245-1746554 GCF_000455745.1 Alligator sinensis
GGTGCATCTCCATCACCGTGCCCTTAGATCCCATCCTCGTCACCATGTCTCGGATGGCTAGAGCCGACTCGAGGTGATTTAGAAACTGCTCGTTCGTTAGGGCGGGCTGGTGAATGGAGAGGCAGACAAGGTTTAATGGTTACAAAAACTTTTACTTACGCCGCTTGTAGTTGCGACGCAGATGGTCCAGTCGTCTGAACAACTATGTGAGTTGTTCCAGCCAGCGAGGCCCAAGCCAGTTAATCCATCCGCAAATTAAGCCGGAGGGAAAAGGGTATGTCTGGGATTGCGCTTGGCAACGGGAAGAAGGATCGATAGGTGATCAGTCTATCGATCAGCTAGCCGCAAGTCAGATCTTTTTAGAGGCACTCTGCAGCATGCTCAAAGTTCTTCGACTTGGGCGGATGTTGCACGAAATTTTAAACGGCTAGCAAGCCAATTACTAGCCGCCATGTGTGAATAATTTAGAACTGGCCAATAGCGGGACACAAATTTGCATTCAAATAGCGGGAACTCTTTGCACTGTGCATTTCTGTGCTGCAAAGAGGAAATGCATCCTGCAAATTGGCGGGAAGTCTCTTGCACCGAGGTTCTTCTGCTGCAACAGAAAACCTTTACTTTTGTAAGAGGCTCTCATGTGGCGGGGAAATTCCACAGTGCCGAGGCACCAAAATCACTGGGTTGTGACAGCAAATAAGCCTGTCATTGGAGGCCCTAGGGGTTCAGGTGAACTATGGAATAACCTGTCCATGGCCGGATAAAAATGCTGGAAAAAGCTTCCTATTGTACCCTGGGATGCTGGTTTTGAGGTTGCAATTTTTCAGGCTTGTGCTAGTGGTTGATGGCCCGTCCCCCAGAAATCTCAGTTTAAAGCCCTATCCTGAGAGATTCAACTGACTTTGTGGCTCATTATAATCTTGATTCCTGCTAATCTTTCTCCACTCCACAGGTCTTAATGGCTCTAGCCTTTATAAATGTCTTGACGTTCCACTGTTCAGACTATCCTCTCTTCTGAAATGTTGCTGTCTGTTAGCCATTACTGATGTGTCTCTTCTATTCACAGTTCTGCAGATGGTTTTTAGCTCTAGTTAAAATCCTTAGCCCAGGTGTTGTAATATTAACTCAGGTGTAGAAATGATTGACAGTGAAATATTGGAGGCACTGTCAAGATGCTCCAGAAGGCTAGATTTCATTTTATCAATCTGCATGAGGTGTACATTTAACTATAATGACTGCAGGACTAATGACATAATAAATTTTGACTATTTTTGCCTAGTTTGTTGTGATTTTTTAAGAACTTTATATATAATATAGCATATCAATGTTCATTCCAATAGTTATATGTTTTTGCTAATTTAGAAAATGTGGGATAAAATTCCACAGATATCACAGCTAAAGTGAAGAGCCTAGTAAAGATGCAGTGCAGTGAGTGTCAAATACATTTGAGAAAATTTCACTTTTGTTGTTCTATGATAAATCTTATCTCTGGTCATCAGCAGTGTTTTATAAAGTTGCAGTATTGAAAACCACTATTTTTTGTTGAATTCTGTGTCTGGTTTCTTTTGACACTAATTTCTCTACCCAAGTATTGAAAAAGTTGAAAAAGGATATGTATACGGCCTATAGAAGCTATATGTGTCACATTTCAGTACAATGCCATCTTTTGGAAGTTAGTAGGGCTGAATTGGAATGACTAAAGCCACATACAGGCATCCCATTTCTACTAGGAGAGTTGTCACTTTCCCAGTAGAAATTGTTCAGTTTCTCTCAGGGGAAGGATACCCCCTCCAAGAGAAAGATCTTCAAGGTTGACACCTGAATGATCTTCCCTGTAAGAGAAATTCTATCATAGGAATGAATGCCTATATACTCCCTAAGGCAGACCATATGTCCCAATATTATTATTCTTTATATATATATATTTTTTTCCTGTAATAGGAAACACTTAGAAACAGAGACACATAATAGACTCAAATAGGTATTTAGCTGATTAAATTGATATTTCACTTTTAAAATGCCTGAAAAATCATTGTGTCAGTCTGATGTTTATTCCTGCAAATGTTCTGGAGAACTTCCCCTGGTCTTAGATCAGGCCATTGTCAAATTCCTTAAATGCAACATCATTTATAAATTATATGAACTGCAGATGTATAATTCATAGGGATAATAAAAATAAAGTCTAAAACACTTGTATTAAAATGTAAGATGATCCTGTATTAAATCATATTTATGTACTCATTTTATAAAATGGAACCCTTGTGTCTGACGTTTGATTTTAGTTTTCAGAAATTCTGTAAAATGGAATTGAGATGACAATGTTGGCAGCTAAATGGGCTGTTTTTAAATCATGTGTTGATCTGTCATATTTATTTTCCATTAGAAGCCCTTACATTTTCCACAAATTGCTTTCAACTGTTTCTTACTAAATGTTTCTGAAAGTGCCAAGAACCGTGTCAACTGCAAACTTCACCATTGCTGTTTGACACCATAAGTTCAATGTTAATGGAGCTTCTTTGTAGATAAAAAGAAAAGGCAGTTTAAGTTGAACCACCTGAATGCTTTAGCCAAACTGTAATGGTCATAGAACACCAATCAGAGAAGGCAAGACCAAAGTGTCAGTACCAGAATTTAAAATGTCTATTTCTGTGATATCCTCAGCTGTTTCAGTGTGTGTGTGGGGGGGGGGGGGGGGGTTAAGGGCATATGTCCATTGCATTACATCACAACGCCTTCCATGCTATCATCCACAATTTTTACACATCTTTAAGACAGTAACAGAGTGTCTGTTAAACCCAGATGCCACGGAGGGATCTTGTGCTGTTAGTTACTGGGAAGTGGGTAAAATACCTGTATTGGGTGAAGATATTAAGAGAATGTAACACAAATTGTTCAAGCCCCAGTTTCATTAGTTAATCCTTCTGTCTTTCTGCTGGAGCCCACACAGAGATTTAAGCCTGTCTTTATTGGGGCTGGCTGGTGAACCAGAAGTTAAAACCCATGTGGGTCTGGAGGGTCAGTGCCCCAGAGAGGAGACACACACAGGAACTCAGGCTCATGCAAGCCTCACGGAGGTGTGGTGACTTACCAAGCTTTCAGGCAGGGAGTTAGCTGAATCTAATTAGAGGCAGAAGGAAATAGAAACTTACCTTGAGTTAAGATTCAGCATGGGAACTCTGAACGCGGAGGGAATGTGGCATCCCAGTGAGCATGGTGGCAGTTGACTAATTATCTGCAGAGAAGGGAAAATCATGTGAGCATTAGCAGGGACAACCCTGTCAGAGTGGTTCCTGTCAATATTGGGCAGATAGGGAACAGGGTCAAGCGACTCTTTTAGAATTGGCAATGTCCCTTGTAGAATTGGTAGTTGTGAATTGAAACAAATATTATTAGAAGCATTTTAAGAAACAAGGACTCTTGGCTGGGTAGCAGCTATGAAAAGGAGCTATGGTAAGGATGGTGTGCAAGGATTGGACTGTTGAGCTTTAAAACTAAGTACTGACTTACCAGGCACTGGGCATGAGCCTGGGAGATTACAGTGTTTGACTCGAGCAAGAACTGGGACCAATACCTATGTGACCACTTTGAATGTGTATACATGCACCTGGGAGAAGTATACTGATAAGTATTTCATCAATAACCATCTGTGTCATGGTATGGGCAGGGTGCGGGGGTGGAGGAACCCTGTGAAGTCATCACCTGGTTCAGAGTGGGGCAGAAGATCATGCCTCCCAACACTTACTTTTTCTTAACATTATTTTTTTCTTAACATGAAAGGCATGGCAGGTGAATATGAAGAAAAACAAGTGGAGAATTGGGTGGAGCAGGTTCAACCTCAATTTTTAAAAGGATAACTTCAGACTATCACAAAGACCATGCATATTTTGAGAGGTGTGAGTAATATTCCTGCTTCACATGGTTATAATTTTCCTATTGTAAGGATAATCTTAAGTGGAAATCTGAATTGTCAGTTATAATATGAGGTTTTACCAGTATAAACACGAAATAAAAGATGACATGTCACATCTGGTTAGGCATAACAAACCAGGAATCTGCTGCTTTGCAATTTAGTGACTCCTGTTTTTCTGGCAGCAGTGTAGACATTCACCTTTGCCCTAATTGACAAATGATTCACAGTAGCCATGCTTTCAATTACACTTCATAAGAGCTGGCAAATAATTATGATTATGGCATTGTATGATGTCTTGGCAATACTCTTTTTTTCTTTGTAATTTATTTAGAAATGTACTGACCTTCCCTTAATAGTGAGAAAAATGAAGAACAATTTGTTTTGGATCAAAACAATATAAACAGGTTAAACTTCTCTCTAGTTCACTGAGGCAGTTTAAATTATACTAATTCTACTAGCTGTAATACCTAAACATCTGAAAATTGAATAAGAGATAAGAAAAATCCAAGTCCTAAGACCCGTTACCTATTTTATTGCTGGAGAAAATGGTCCCTACATAAATACTCTTAAGCATATAGGCTTTTACCCTGATTCTCTACTACCCTTCTTACTAACTATTCATTTACAATTCTGCAAAATAGGTTCAGAATGGTACTAAAGCAGGGCATGGACAGACATTCTTTAGAAGCACTTCAAACCCTGCTTTAATACAAACTGCTTCAAATTTGGAGCACTGCAGCATTATCCTGATGTCCCATCTGAAGTGCTTCAAAATGGCCAAGTTCATGTTGTAAAGGCTTCTGTAGTTAGGAACCTGGAAAACAAAGATCCCAGCCTGCCTGTCAGGCTCTGCAGGGGCTCCCGAACACTGCTGAGGACAGAGGAAAGAGTCCATTGGCTGATTGTTCCCCCTTCCTAGTTTGTCTTTGGTGCTCTGCGCCATTGTGGTCTGGTCAGTTTCACCTCAGGAGACCTCATCAGTTACAGGACTGACACTGTCAGTCCATAGAGCCTGGAATGGTTGATACTTATCTTCTCTGCATTCCCTGGGTCTACAGCACTGGGGCAGTGCTATTCCTTCTATCCAGTGCAAGGCACAGAGAGGTGGCTGATCTGAGCTTGATTTGTGTCTTCTTCCAGCATTTGATAGTTGTTGGGCAATAGCCTGACGGCATCAGAGGGTCCTCCTCCTCTCAGTTAGATCCCTCCAAGTCTTCCATGCCCTCAAAGTTGACCCCAGAGATCGCAGCAAAGTGGGATTTTGTCAAGTCACCCCCCCCCCCCCCCCCACCAGAATCTGTGATGGCTCCTCATAAGCACATGTCCTTTTCTAAGCATTGAGACCAGTTGGGTTGCAGCTTCAGTACTCAAGCCTTGATGTACCACTAGTGTCAGCTGCAATCCTGCCCCTGAGCAGAGGTAATGTTTCTGGTAGGTGGTCTGATAGTGGTGGCTTGTCCAAAGTGAGTACTGGATTTTCATGTCACTCCAGATAACAAAATGATTTGTTGCTTCTATATACCTCTAGTTTGGAGAGGGAGATGCAGCAGAAGATGGTGATGCTTGTCACAACCCAAAGTTGTGATTTTTTTGTTTGTGTGTGCTTCGGCATCGCTAAATCATGTTCCTGCCAAATTGCAGCTCTTTTGCACGGTGGAGTGTTCTGCTGCAACAGAGAACCCGCGTGCAGGAGCTTTTTCTGCCAGTTCTGTAGCTTTCTTTGCATAGTGCATTTCTTTTGCATTATAGCAATGCGCGATGCAAGGAGTCACCGCCATTTGTATTAGGATTCGCGCCACATTATTGGCCAGTCTTAATGTAAGCACACGTGGCGGCTAGCTATTGGCTTGCTAGCCGTACAAAAGGCTTGGGTGGTTTCCGCCCAAATTGGAGAGAGAGAAAGCACGTGGAGTTCGGGAAAGGAGCGTGAGGATCTCTAAGCGCTGCTGATCCATACGAACCCAGCTTTTTCCTTAAGAGGGCAACAGAGGTTTAATTTGTCGAACCCACGGACCTTCAACAACTCCGCGGGACTTATTTACCGTCCCCTCGGAGCCTTAACGACGCCGAGGCAACTAACCTCTAGCCTCTCCCCGTCGCCGATCGCAGCCCAGACATATCCCTATTCTAAGGACCCAATTGTCGAGCCCATGGAGTTTAACAGCTCCGGGGGACCTGGGAACCGAGTAACACTCACGGAGATACAGCTGCTCCGTGGGAACGAATTCTTAAGCCCCGCGGAGCCTGATTCACTCTGGGGTCAAGGAACCGAGTTTATTAGAGTCCTCCACCAAGAACTCAAGCGGAGCTGAGCCTGGAAAGCTGACCAGCCTACACCACGACCACCTTGGGTGTAAGTAAATACTCTTTTCAATCAACCATTATGCCTCCGTGACTGATTCTAGCTCGAGCGTGCCTTACCGCACCGCGGTATTTTCCAACCCCGTGTACCCGGGCTACCGGCCACAGCCTGTGTACACACAAAGACAGGCCCCTGGCTTGCCCCGGCTCGCACATGGTGACCCAGATGGGATCGGGAGAGAGCTCGCACATGGCGATCCGGGCGGGATCGGGAGTCGGCCCGCACAGTGCTGACATTCTGAGCACAGGCCACTGTTCACACACTGAAGAGTCCTCAGTACTATTCCATTATAGGCAAGAAAAATTATGCTGATTCCTTGGGGTGGCTATCCAGCAAAATGAGGATACAGAATGCCTTCACCCCAATTGCAAATAGATGAGGTCACATGCCAGCCAGGTCCTGTGTCCCTGAAGAAATGGAGTTTGGCATTATTTGAAAAGGCGGCTTCTCAGAGCACAAGGAGGAGGTGGAAATGAACACCGTGACCTACTGGCAGGCTGACCAACTACCTATTGTGCTCTGTTGAAGGTTGCAAATGGTAACGTGAAGTGCTTCATAGTGGAGTGCTTCAGAATTATTTCTGGTTTTTTTTTCTGGGGTCATTTTTTAGACAAATCATCCCTTTTTAGAGTGTTTCATTGACTGCATACATCTGTTACCTTGCTTTTTGGAAGACAGTAAAATCACTTAGAGTGCTTGAAATGTTACATTTATCTATATACTCATAATTGTACAGTATTGAAAGTAATAGAGAGTTGGGCATTTTTGTGCATGTAGTTCACAGGCTGTCAATACCTGTCCAAAGTGAGGTAAGAAATTAATTTGAGCAAACTAAATAGAAATTAAAATTATGCAAAAAGCCAGTATGTTAGTAAGTGGTTATGCCATAGGAATTAACTCTGTATTTTAGTAACTTACAAGAGACAGTAGAATTTCTGTAAAACATAACCTTGTAAAGGGAGAAGTCAGTACTTGTATACCTTGACTGTCCACCAAAGAGCTATTGGCAAATATTTCAAACCAGTTGTTTCAGTAATGGGCAAAAGTTTGTGATGTCATTCCTATTAGCACTCTGGGTTTAACATTCTTCTAAGAATATCTGAATATCAGCAGATAAACATTTTCCACAGAAGAGATGTGATTCTCAGATACAAATTTAAGAGGTTCTAAAAATGAATCAGAACATCATGTCATTGCTCACCTAATTCTTGGCTAGGTCAGTAACACAAATCAGTTTGTTCTTTGATGCCTTAGTGTGCTCTTTGATCAAGCCTAGGCCCTTTTTTTGTGTTTCAGTTTCTCTGTGATTATGGATCTGTTTATCATCATTTACCTTTCTCTCCATTTACAACCATAAGAGGACTGTTAAATTTCACGTGTAAAGGGAAAGGTAAAGCTAGTAAGTTATACACCAAAATTACTGGTATCTAATGTAACATAAGCAAATCCTTCAGAGAAGCAGCTTTGTGCTCAAGAAAAGTCCCGTTAGACAGTTTCATCTTTCTCAAACCTTCACTGATATCCTGGGCAGAAAGCCAAGATGTAAAAGAATGATGTCTATTTCAAAGTGTGATATCTGTTTTACAGTTTTGGAAGGGAGGGGTAGGGAATGAATAAAGACTCCAAGAATATAGAGGTAAACAAAAATTAGGCTAACACTATAAAGGACAATGGCTAGTTCAAGTCTGTGGTTCTCGGGCTTCCCCACAAGGTGGATCATCTCATAATAAATACATAACCTTTTGATAGCACTGACCACTGTTGTGTATACCCCTCTATTGACCAAGGCAGTGCTCACATGGAACATCCTGGGGAAGCACTGCTATATGTTTTAACTGTTTTTTGATATGTAGAGTATATGTCCTTTAAAAAAAAACAAAAACTTATACACACTTTCTTGGTTTGCCCATTGATTTTATTCTTCTCCCCCTATGCCTGATGTTTTTCCTCCTCCTTCCATTCGTTCCCTGTATAAACATGGTGGTCAGGCATAAGGTCCTCTTCTGCCTCTGGCTTTGTGTGCCTGTTTGGCTGAGTGGTTCTTTACTACTCTACTCTCTTATCATTACTTTCCCTCCATCAACTCCTGTCTGCTTTTTTCCATTAGTAGGTGTCAACCCAAAGTCCTGATTTTATAGAATATAGTTCCTGGTGTAGGCAGATTAACTGGCAGCTTTTGGTTCTGGTTGTTTTGCAGGATCTTATTTGCAGTGAAGAATCTGAATACCTGGAGAAACAGCTGGGAAAAAAAGAGTAACTAGCATCATGTTATGAGCAAGTTCTCCAGGGGTCAGCAGCAAGTACTTCCCCATATATATATAAAATGTGTGTGTATGTGTGGGACTTGATATCACTAGTCAGGTTGAAAAATTATCCTCAATGTCTTTCGGCATTGACAAGCATTTTTCCCCCGAAAAGGATCTTAAAGTATTGGCTGCTGGTTTTCTAGTCATGTTCATCTTTGTCTTTCTTTCAGATACAATGGTATTTAAAATACCTGTTTAAATTAAATTACTTTTGGCTGTGAATCAACAGAGGGAGCACAAGAAATGTATTATATTGTAGGTATGTGTAAAGTGTGTGCATGTGTGTACACGATATGTATTGTGAATACCACAAAAACAGTGGCCAGCTTGCTTTTTTGATAACAACACCATTGGATATCTAACATTTATATTTTGTATGGATAGAAATTATCAGAAAACTTGCCAGATCAACTGAGCAGATAAACCATTTCATGCAGCTTTTGGTATAAATAGTCAATTTATTGTTGTGGCATTGTGGACTTCAGTTAGTTCGTTCAATTCAGTGGAGCTATACTACTGTAGTGCAGCCTTTTCTTTATATGAAAGGACAAGTTTCTTCATTCGGAGCAGCTTTAGAGCTTTTTGTGCAGTGCCTGATGGGTAACAATATGGAAGGATTCCCTGCTTATAAAACTACACCGGATTTATTAATTAAAAGAACTCTTACCAAAACGTTTCAACTCAATTGCACGTAGCATTGTAGGATATGTACACAGAATAGTATTATGGTCCTTCCTCCACACTCTTCAATATCTCAATTTCAGTTCTTCCCTTTAGTTTCTATACAGGTGGCTAAACAGAGTCTAGGGATGAAAATGTATTTTAATTCCCAGGCTCTTTCTCCTTCATCTTATTTTCTGAGACCTCAGGCAAGGGTTGTGATTAAGACGAGTTCTAAGAATGGGTTTCCATTTGAGCCAACAAATGGACCTCCTAAGAGACATGCTTTTTGTATTGGGAACTGGTCCAAGATTGCAATTTCATTTTTCATAGGCTGCCTGCCATCAGTCATCAGAATAACTCATTCTGACCATACAACTTTACATGGATTTTGATCAGCTCAGAAGAGTTATATTTACTGCACTCATTTAACATTCTTCTAACAACTCATAAGAACCATCTAATACTTTTTTTTTAAAACATTCTCTCACACAAATTAAAATTCAGATCTTTTTCCCCAATGGATCATAATAGTGTTAATGTTGGTTACATTATCTACACATGTACATTAACAGTGCTGCTTTAACTGACACATTTTATGGTGTAGGGGATGTGATTTCAGAAGTAAACGTGTGTTTTGCCACTGGATGGTGGAGTTCAGTAACAATGCACAAGTGTTACGCTGCAGCTGTATTACAAAGCCTAATGGGTAGTTGGTCCCTGAGCACCACCTGCTGGCAGATTTTTGTAATAGCATCAGAATCAGCTAAAGATGAAGCCATTGATTGATTGACCTTCCAGAAGAGAGAGAGAGAAAAAGAAAGAAAGCAGTCGCAATCTTAACCATGATGGGAAAGATGAAGATAAATAAGCATCCCCTCCCCATTGCAAATAAAGATTGGAGAATATCTGGACTTTTTGGAATAAACTCAGACTCATTTAGATAAACTCGGATTGAAGGACCCCACCATTGTCACCAAAATTAAACAATGGAAAATAAAAACAGCAGCAGCAAAAGTTTTGCATTAAAGAATGTGCTGTAAAGAGAAACAAGGAGCTGGTTCATATCACCAACAACAGACAACGTGTTAGGTTACTTATTGCAATGTGAACGTCTAGGACCCTGTCTAAAAGAAATAGTATCAGGAAACATGTAGCACTCCTAGGAGTTGAACATAACTGCTACAAAATGCTAAATGTTGATGGCAATGTGTTATTTGAAACTATTTTTGACAAATAGGCAAAGGTAAGCCCTTCAACAAACATTGGAATTTGATTTCTCCTGTGTACCTAACAATGAATGTAAAAGACCAGAGACCATGTCACCCTAACTGTTTCTGTTGTCGTCTTCTTCCACTTCATTATTTGATTAAACTTATAACTTGAGAGAAAAAAGAAAAGAGGTCTGTTCTGATTTGGATTCTGCCAAATTTCTAAAAATAGGAGATTAAAGGAAAGGAACATAAAAATAATCTTTTTCTCCTGCAACTTTCATAGTAATGAAGAAAGGAAATGTGCTGATGGAATGTTCTGACAGAGTAGCAACCTGGGCACAAGCCAAGCAAACACCATTAACAAGGAGTGCTCATCCTGCCTCTGCTGTAGTCATGGAACAAAAGGTGAATACATGCACTATAAAGTTATCCCATATTTTTAAATCAATTACCTTAATTAAATTCTTTTGTTTTTCTTCTCTTTTGTCTCTCTCCCCCTTTCATTCATCATTCTTTCTTCTGCATCTGCTCTAACAGAAGCCTCTCTGCATTTGAGTAGTAAAGTTTGAATTCAATGGAGTGTTTATCCCAGAGACAGATTTAGCCCCATATTTGTAGACTCCTCATTCCCATAATTGAAAATTGATTGTTGAGAGTTAAAATGCTCTTTTTTTCAAGAGCCAAAGCACTCTTCTGGTGACTTTTATGTGCTTGTAATTAAAGCTTGGATTATTTCAATTTGATCTAAATCTAATGGTAACTCTCCCTGTGAAGACCTTGCCTCTATCAAGCAAAGAATGGATTTATTTGCCTCTGTATCCTTCTAGGCAATGTCTGATGGAGTCCTCTCTTTATGTCCAGACCCTGTGTGGCAAAAGAGGCAGTGACCAGATAGACCTAGAAAAGGTGTGGGTAGCCCATCATAAGTATTATTAGTGTCTCCTCTCCAAATATGAAGAGATGGAAAAACATACACTGCTTAGATTACAGTGGGAGGTGCACAGGGCAATACCTAAAAATACTTCTGAGTTAGAAATATAGGTAACAGGACAGAGAGGCAGTAGGGGAGAGTAAAAAAAAGGGGAAGAAAGTTTGGGTGATATGGAAGGAGAGAAGCAGGAATGTACTCTTGACTACAGCAAGGCAAACTACTTAAGGTATGCAAGTACTAAATGCTGGAGGCTGCAAGTGAGAAAGGAACAGTGGAAAAAGCCCTGGTCATACCCAATTTAACCTTCCTTTCAGCATCTTTCTCTGCCACTGTGTGACACAGGATACTAGGCAAGATGGACTTATGGTCTGATGCAGTACATGGCAATTCTGATATTCTTATGTAACACTGCTGCTGCCTCCCAGCTGATGACACAGGTATACACTCCAGTGCTTTCTGTTGGCTGCTGCAGTCCTTATCAGGGTGCATTGCCTGCTCTGGTAGCACAGCTGCTGAGTGGAGCCACAGGGAGCCTCCAGAAGTGCATGGATGTACATGTGCTCTGGCAGCTTGCTGGCAGAGATAAATATAAGTGTAGGTCAAGCTGATGTGTCCCAAGAGTCTGTGTTACTGTTCAGTCAAAAGCCACTAAAATGCATGTTCCATGTGAACAACAAGGTAGAAGAGAAGCTATGAATAAGAAAAAAGGGAAGAAGGAAAGATAAGAGAAAACGAGTGGGTGAGGAGAAAGAAAACCGTTAAAGAAAGTAGATGGAGGGCGAGGGGCTAAGTACCGAGTACAGTAAAATACTCTTGTAAGTATTTTACTGTAGGATAAATACATATGTGAGCTACAAGAAAAAAAGTCTTGTTTCCATGTTTGTTTAGGAAGCAAACTTTAGGTAGAAGCTTATTCTGTCCTTATGAGAGAGGACTAAATCTAGTGATAAAAACCTTTACAATGTGTTTAAAACCCAAACTCCCAATAAATTGTGATTGCCTGAAGAAAATCCTCAGCTCACTCTTTAATAGTTTTTTTGTATTTGTTTTTTCTTCATAATTTATCCCTTTAGCTGTTATAAATCCAGCAACTGATCAAACCTTTAGTCTGTGGTGTTTTCATTCTTCTTCTAAACTGAGATCAGCTTTGAAAGGGTTAATGCTAGAGTCCATTCCTCCTGCAGTGAGTATTCAGCATTTTAAGAGTTATATTTTCACTGATTTGTTTTTTCATTATTGTACTCTGAATACATGTTAATTAATCACAATTATAGAAAAAATATTTAAATGCATGATCATCCCATGAATACTTACAACTACTTTAAACTGGCCTGTAATTAATTAAAGGAGTTAGGAGGGTTAGAAGTGGGAGTATATACGACCTTTTAAATCTTCACCTCTTCGATTAAAGTTGAGCTGACCACTAACCTGAACATGTTATTGTCTGATTCCTTTTATTGTTACCATTTTTAATATTCTCCTCAAAAAATAAAAATCCTTTCAGGATGCTCTTGTGAGCCCCACTTATACAGAGCTCCAAGAGATGGAGAAATGAGTGTGTATGTGTGTGTATAAAATGAAGGGCGTCTCAAGAATCATCCTTCAGTATTTCCAAAAGTCCTTAGCTTGGCCCTGTGCAAAAGGGAAACATAATGGTCTATGAGAGACAGTCTCTCTCTCTCTCTTTTTTTTTAGGTTTTCCCCCAAAATTTTCTTTTAAGGGTTGACCAGACATTTTCAGTTTGATTTTTAACCCACCTATTGTTTTAGGCCTGTTGTATCAGAAGCCATCAGAATTAAAGTTTGTCTCTGGTCCAGGGCTTAATATTGGAGGAAAAGAAGGCAATATATGTCCAATAGGTTTGTCAAATGTTTTGGTGGCTGATGCTACTCCAAATCTTGGAATTTTAGGAAGGGTCCTAGAGAAATTTCTTGAATGAGAATGAATGTGTAATATATAATATGCACACAAATATACAATCTTCCAAAGGTGGTGTGTGTATGTGTGTATCTAAATGTGCACACACAAAACCATATACACCAATACAATTCTAAAGTGCAGTGTTATTAAAGTGAGGGAGGAGGATTGATGGGAACAGGGAAAAGGGGATCTTAAAAACTACGCCTCAGACTTGAACATAAATTAAATTTGCCTTAGAAAATGTTCATGCTAGCAATTTTGGCATATGTGGAAAGGGACATAAAAAGAATTTTCTGTTTGAATGTTTGTTTTTTTCCTACAAACTTTATCTGTCTTTGCCTTCTCCCATGACTATCTTGCTGGTTCCGCTAAAACTCACTTCAAGCCAACCATAAAAACCTGATGGCAATATCCAGACAAACTAGAATGTAAGTGGACCTTTTTGATTATAAGCCCCTAGGCTTATAATACAAATATTATCCAAGCCTCACAGAACATTTGGCTTTAATAATTATGGCAGAATATGGACACCCACACAGAGATGGCGAACAGCATTCATAAGGAGAGATTCATAAAATTGAAGGTAGTAAATTCAGTAGTTTGAAATACAGTTGTATAAAAGTTACCTTAGATGGGAAACCAAAATTACCTACTATAAACTACCAAAATAGCAAAGGCACACTGACTGTATATTAATAAAATCAGTGAAGATGAAATAAGCGAGAGGAAAGAAAAGAAAGACCAAAATTAATCTATGGAGCACTTGGGATTCTCTTGAAGAATATCCAGCAAGTACATTTGATAAGAGATGATGAAATAATAAAGACACATGAAGAGAGAATGCTAAAATCCCAAGCAGGAATACTATCAGAATGTAACAAGGAACCCCTGCCCCTGTTACTAGGAAGACCTAAAAGGGACTGTCTACATGTGGTCACTTAATGCAGATTAGCCCAATTTAACCCACATTAGGGGCACATGTCTACACATGCATACCCTTAATGCAGCTTAAAAATGGTGATTTTAGGCTGTGTGAGCCTAAATTTGATACCTGCCCAAACCAAGTATCAAAGCTAAACAGGATTACTTAATGCAGATTAACATACGTGTAGATGAATTAATGTACATTAACTCAGGGACTTTAGTCCTGGGTCTGCCCAGCCACTAGGGAGCCAGCCGGAGCCCAACCCCAGAGCTCCTGGCTGGTCACCTCTCCTCCTCCATGCCTGGGCTACTCTATGGCAGCCCTTAGCTGCAGGCTATAAAAGCCCCCAGCCATTTTGTGCCTTGGGGCACACTGCACAGGAAGCCAGTGATGCCTGCAGCAGCCCATCAGGCCCCATTTGCTCCATTGGACAGGACCCAAGAAGCCTCTGCCCATCCTATCCCCTAGGTAGAGCTGCTCCTTGGCCACAAGTGAGCATTGCAAAGGTCTGCAGCCCAGCCTTGAGGTTTTGCCCAGGGCTGCTGACCCTTCTCGCTATAGCAGCAGGGCCAGCACCTGCTTCTTGCTGCTCCTCACCCCCAGCTCTCTCTCATTTTCAGGCACTATGGTGAAGCATTTCTGCCATGTGGCTCCCCATCCCTGGGCGTGCCCCTGTACTGGGTGCTGCTGCCAGCCATCCAGGGCCAACATCACAGGGACAGCCATGCAGGGTCCTCAAGAGCTTGCATAGGAACCATGTTGAACAAGTCTTCCTCACCCAGTCCTGGCTCTGCCCACATGCCCACAACTATCCTGAGTTCCTGGGCCCCCTACTGAACCCCCAAGGAGGTGCACAACCTTATGGTACTCTGGGACAGGGCCAAAGTCCAGAGGCAATTTCTGTGGGGTGGGTGTGGGTATGCCCACATTTATGGGGCCATCTCAGCCAGGATGCATGCACAAGGCCACTCCCAGATGGTTCATCAGTGCTGTTGAAGGCCAAGGCCCTGCAGGCACAGCGGGTGGCCATGACTGACTTCAGTCATTGGTCCATCATGCCTGTAAGACCACACCCTCCATGAGGCAGCTGACCCTCATTTTGGTACCCTGGGGGACAGGCCACACCCCTGCTAGTGCTACCAGCAGAGGCAACCTGGCCTCACCTGTACACTTCCCTGATGACTTTGGTGACACTTCACCAGAGGAAGGGCACTTAGGCCTTCAGTGCTGTGCCCCACCCACCTCCCCAGGTGCTGCACCCACGTGTAACACTGTGACAGGTAGCTGTCCAGGTGGCAATGGAGGTTAAGGGGCAGCCCAGGCTTTCCCCCCATACCATTGTAGCTCAGGGTCCCCAACCAGAAGTCCAGGTATGCCTGGGGCACCAGCAGGATTGGCAGCAGCAGGGTGTAGTGGCTTGGACGGCCCTCTGCCCACACAGACAGCTTATCACACACCACTCAGGGCACATGCAGCAGGAGCATGCTTGAGGCACAGCAGCAGTGCAGGGATGGGGCTGGTCCCTGGGAGCCTCCCAAAGGAGGCAGCACCCCGGGATGGAGAGGACTGGGAACCCCCACCCCTCCCCCAATCTGAGGCTGGGCAATTTAGGGCTCCTAATGCAGAGTATCTTATCTCTTCAGTGTTACAAACTAACAAAAGGCTTCTGCCTCTTGCCTCTGCAGAGCCAACATTTGGACATGGGAGAGAAGCCGCAGGACCCTGAGAGAGTGCCACCTCAGGGTCACCACCACCCACCACTGGAGCCTCCCAGACATGTCTGCTGTGTCAGCAGTGCACCAGGGACTGGACCCTCCTGTTCCAGCAGCTGGTGGCGGTCATAGAAAACTTGTTGGTGTGGAAGCTGGCCTGGCAGGAGGAAGACATCACCCAGGAAATATCTCAGGAGAAAGCATAGGACTGGGCATACTGAGCCTAGCTGAAGGCCTGGTGCAGCATTGTGTGGAACTGCTCTAGCAGCAACTGGCCAGCCAGGCCTGGCCAGTGGTGCCTATATCCAGCCCCCTCCATGCCTGGCCCCTGATCCCACAGGAGGAGGGCCTCCACTGTCTCCTGTCCACAGGATCCCCTGGCATTCACTGTGGTCCCCAGGCCCATGGGGGAGTAGTCTGCTGCCAGGGTGCTGGTTGTCTGGCACTGTGCCTAGGCACTCCCACCCCGCAGCCCCCCATCCCAGAACTTGGACAGAGACTCAGCCTCTTGTACATAATTTTCAGTTTGGGAGGAAGGCATTTTATTGTTGGTGGATGGGGAGAGTGGTGGAGAAGCTCTGTGTATAGGGGAGGGAGGAGAGATGGGACTCTGTTGGTTGAGGGGGAAGGGGAGGAAGGATGGGGTGGGGATGTGAGGGGAATAAAACTTGTCATTGCAAACATGTGCATGTCCTGAGTGTGGTGCTGGGGGTGGGCAGAGAGTAAGGTGGTGTGTGGGCTGCAGGGCAGGTGGGTGTCAGCAGGGATGGGCAAGCACACCTCCATGAACTGAAGCTCCAGGTGGGGCCATAGCTGGTGCAGAAGGGCGTCAAAGGTGGCCCAGATCATCCAGAACATGTTGACCCACTGGTGATCATCCCATTCCTGCAGCACAATGCGCTGCCACCAGTCCTGGCTGGTGTGGTGGCTCCAGAGGTGACAGGGCTGGTGGGACAGGAGGGCAATGACAGTCCTGGCAGGGGCATCCTGGAGCCGGTGGTTACCATGGATGGCAATAGGAACTGCATGATGGCGGGGCCCCGGAGACCATGTATCAGTTGTCCAGCAGGTGGGCAGAGTGGGTAGGGGATTCAGGTGGTGCCAGGTGGCCCACTGTCAGGCATACAGAATAGCAGTGGGTGAACAGGACAGCTGCAGCATCCCTGAGGAGTGGGGGATCCTGTCCCTGGGTGCCATAGCCAGGAGCTGGCCAGGCAGGGCTGGAAAGTTCAGCTGCAGCAGGGGCACAGCAGGCACATGTTGCCTCTGTCTGTGCCACACTGCTGCTGTGAGATGGGAAGCATCAACCCAGAGGTCGCAGTGTGGAGGGTGTGCTTTTAAGATGGCTGCTGAGTACTGGCAGCTGACTGTGGCTTCAGCATGGCTTCCAAGTGCTGGAAGCCATGTGTCCGGGGGAGCGGGGGGGTGGAGCTCCCCCCAGGGGCCAAAGGAGCACATGGCAGGTCTGGACTGACCTGGGACTAAAGTTAGTCTTAAATCCCACCACATGTAGACACCTGCCAAAATCCATTTAATCTGCATTAGTTTAATGCACATTAAATTTAAGCCCACTTAAAATCATGTGTAGATATGCCCAGAGACTAAGAAACCAAGGGCCAGGAAGGGAGCATGTAGTAGCAACCTAGGTGGCCTGAGCCAAGGACTAAAAATACCAGGCAGCTAATGAGGCAATTAGCTGCACCAGATCTCTGGGTACAGAAAATTCAGTCACATGGCTGGATGGAGGCTGGGCTTGGGGATATAAACCCAGTCACTGACCATGCATGGGATGCTCCTTGTATGCAGCAGGGAGAGGGGCACCCAGGAGAGAGGGTCTGCTGGAGATGGACAGACCAACCACCCATGGGAGCTGGCGTGAGATGGCCTCAAGGGAGGTAGGGCCTGCAGGCAACATTTACCTTGAAGAAGGGAGACTATTTGTTTTGTGAAGCATCTGGCTTGTGTTTATTTTTCATTTTGAATTTAAGACAGGAGGACCTGCTTGTGGCTATAGGGACAGAGGAAGCTATGAGTTGGGGTGTGGGTGGCATTCCCTTTCCATAGGTGCCCAAAGCTAGTCCTGAGCCAGAGGGGCTAAGACTGGCAGAATGTAACTCAAATCCTGGAAGGGACTGCCACCAAGGCAGGGTAGATACCCAGGAACTGAGTTTTTACCCAGTGGACCAAAATTGAGGGTATGGCCAGAGAAAAAGTGGGCCAAGGCTGTAACAGCTGAAGCCGGAGAGGTGGTCAGAAGTCTGTAGGAGCACTCTCTTAAAGATAAGCACTCCAGGGAGAGCAAAAGCCCCAGGTGGGGTGAGGCCTAGTTGGGCAGGCAAGACAATCAGCAAAGTTACCCCCATATCTAGAGACAGCCTCCCCACAACAAAAAACAAGATAACATTAAAGTCATGATAGGTGAGAGACTGGAGGTGAGGTGGGACAAGGAAAGAGCTGACGGTTCAAACCATAGTGGAGGGAGGGCCATGTGCCAGGGTGGCTGACCACCTCCAAAGGTACCACACAGGATAGAAAGGAAAAGTTTATGCTAGAGAGATCAGGTAATAAAGTGTAATAATTCTAGCAAGTTAGGAGTAATACCTAACCTCTTGCACATCTAGAGCACATACAGACATCATGTTTAGACTGATCTAAGTGAACATAGATTGATGTAAACCCATAACTATACAGAATTTGGTGCACATAGTCTGCTTCAAAAATGACTCAAGCTGTCTAAGATGGACCTGGTGTGCAATACCTCCAATTCAGATTGGTTTAGGTTAGACTGAGGCATCAAATTTCTGTACTGTTTCTCTATCGATTCAAGTTAGATTGCTGTCTTTCAGCTGATGTTAGATAAGCCATCCTATACTTTAACACTGTAAAAATTTTTGTCAGTCCATAACCTAAGACTATTTATGAATTCTGCCAGAAGGTAGGTATTGAACTGCTTGGTGCTGTCAAGACTTGTGTGAATGTCCAACAGAAGAAATGTGGGTGCCAGCAAAAATTTAGGTAGACAAGGTTCTTTGGGTAAATCCACTATCTTTTATTTGACCAACTAGTTAGTCTAATAAAAGATTTACCCAAAGAACCTTAGACCAACACAGCTATAACCTACACAGCAGAAACTTAGGTACCTAGCGACTAGATATTTCCAAAAAGAGTCAGCTGAGAGGAGAGTTTTAAGGATCTAAATTTTGTGTTTAAGAACCTAAGTCAATTTGTTCATTTGGCTCTTAGTTTCTCTGTATCCCAGTTGCCCATCTGCCTACCTGACATACATGTTTTGAGGATTAGTCCATTACAGAATGCTTGGTGCTATGGTAATGAGATTTGTGTACAGATCTAGGATAGATATCTATTGCCAGTAACACCTGTGTCTGACACTAGTAGCGGTGCCAGTAACATTGACTTGCATCAACATATGTTAATCCAAGGAGAAAAACATGCAATTGGTGTACAAGAATCCATGAAATGTGTCAATGTTAATTCATACCTTCAAAAGTATATAGAAAGTAACTGCACCCTGTTGTAGTATCTTTCCATGACAACGTGCAAATACATAGTATTAATGTTCCATCATGTGCTAAGTAAGTATCATTCAATCATTCAATTATTGATAATCTAAGGATGTTTCATCACCTCAGACAAAAATAAGATACTTTATCTTTGCAGGCTGTTTTGTACCTGTATAAATGGAAACTGCTGGGTAGATTTGGCAGAGGGGGCAACTAAGTTTGATTGTTTTAAGTGATGTGATGGCAGCTTGACTTGTATGGCCTAACTAGCCTGAACTGTAGTGAGTTCAGTAAGAGCTGAAGTTCTGAAAAAAACAAAGCTAATAACTCCTTTTGGGAAATCATAACTCATTATGTACTGATATGGTCATTGTGAAGGGCAGGGAGTATATTCTGAGTAATGCTCTACTGTTAATTGCACAGAAAACTTACGGAAAGAGGTGACTGAAGACAACCATTTAAGATAGAGATTCTTAGGCCACGTTCTAAATGTATTGTTGCTCATAAATTCCAGAATATATTCCGTTTCCTTGCAGCTCTTGGGGATGCTGATCTTAGAGGATTGAATTGGAAGACATTATTCAGTTAGCAAGAGGCTTAGAAAAAGTTACTGAACATAAATGGAAACTACAATCTCTGAGTTATCTAAGTAGCCTGGTCAGAGCATGCCTAGCTCCTTGAAGGGTGGCAAGGCAAACAGAGCATAAGTAGCCTTTTGCTCCTTTGTGATGTCCTGCAGATTTTGAGCAGAATCCAAGACCTTATAAACAAGTACTCAAAATCTAGACTTCCCTTGAAAATGATGTAGAAAGGACAATGATACCAGAGGAATAACTGGCTTAGTTCAAAAGAGGCAGAGCACATAGTGACCAAAGCAGATCTGGATAATTAAGAGTTTCACTTCAAGACTTTGAAAAGTAATTACAATGAGGAGCTTGAAAAGACAGAAGTTACTTGTTGAACAAATTAAGACAAGAAGTAGCCGTGAGTTAGAATGAAAAAGAAACATACGTTGATCATTTAGAAGGAATAGAAGGCAGTAAGGGTAGAGTGGAGGGTCTTGAGATGGACTCTGCACTCAGTTTTTGCCTCTACTGTAGACCTCCTGGCTGATATTGAGCAAGTCAGTTAAGATAAGTAGCATGCTTCCAAGCAAGCCTTTCCTGCTCCTACTAGCCTGCTCCAAACCTGGAAATATGTTGGTGAGCCTGCTCTAGCATCATTCCTAGTGGCCAGTCTCAAGTACAGTAGAGATTGAGGTGTCAAGAATGGTCACAAAGGGAAGACCCAGAGCAAGCTCACCAACATGCTTCCAGATTTGGAGCAAGCAAGAGGGAGGAGGGGCATGGAATAGGGTGTGCTTAGAACTATCCCAGCTGAGGACTATCCCAGTTCAGGACTTCAGTTCTCTGTCAGTAGAACAGAAAAATTAGTACTACTTTTCTCCCACTGATTTTTCTGGCTTGCCCATTCAGATTATAAACTCTTTGGCACCTGAGAGGGACTGTGATAGTTACTCAGCTCAGTCAGTCAAATAGGACTCTATCTCCATTATACTATGGTGGCATTGTAATATAAGTGATAATTAATGGTAGAAAGGTAAGTGAGTAGAAGAGAAATAATGTGGAACACTTTGTATTCTACTCTTCAGCTCCTTGTATCTGAATCTCTTTTTCTCACCCTACCTGAAACTGCGATCTCAGTAAGTATTTCCCTTGAGTCCTCCATCATTGGGAACAGCAGAACTAGTCATTAGTTAAAGCAAACCAGCCAGATGATTGTTAGCTAGGGGAGGTTCTATCTCAGGCAGGTAAATAAGATGTTAAAGAGGACAAAAAGTCAAGAGCAATAATATTTTAATATTTCCCCATTTTGTTATACAAAATTAATACAACATTTTTTCACTGAACTAGCACAGTGCAACAAAGAGCCAGCTCTAGGGGCCATATAAGCCTTGCAAAAATATCATACTTGTTTATTCAGTATAAGCAAAACAACTGTTGCCATTTGGTATGAGTTCATTTATTCTTGAGTTCTAATATTCCATATTCCTAAGAAAGTGTTGTTGTTACCTAGGATGAGAGTTGTTGAGGGGTGAACGAGTTAATTACATCAATTAGGAGACATTAATGTTGTTTATAGCTATTCCTCATCTCCCAGGACAATAACACTGCAAAGGGGAAAAACGTGTCCACAGAGCTGAAAAGACAACTTGGATAGAATTTTTGTGTGATTTATGCTTTGTTGTAATGACACCTTTTATAGCTCACTTCAGTGTTACAGAAGATTTACTGATGTCAGAAAATAGTTGTGCTGGTGCATCTATAGGAGTTCACTTATGGTTCAATAAGCTCAGTCTGATTTTTATATAGTATTTATAATGAACAGTACAACAAAATAGCTTTGCAGACAGAAAGCATAGGTTAAAAAGAACAGGGTGTTTTAAAAGTGAAATTTAGGAGAGAGTGCAATTTGAAGGAAGATTCAGCGTGGTCGGGCCTTGATGGGGAAAAAAAAAGGGCAGCCATCAACTATAGAGATCTTGGAGAAGAAGAAATAAACTACAGGAGTGGAAGTGGGTAAGTGGGTAAGACCTCTACAGAGTGTAATGAACCTCTTTTCACAGATCTTCTCTAAATTGCTGCTGTATGTTGTCATAGACCGCTAAAGATAATGGAGCCTGTACAATGTACACCAGGGGAGGATCTGCACTAGAAGAAAAAATATTAAATTCATTCAGTGCATGAAAAGAAACCAATGAAAATAGAGAGTAATACAATCCTTCTCTCTGGCTTGCTGTCAGTGGAGATTCTATTATTTGAGACTGCCAGACAGGGTGAATAGAGACTTTAGGGAGTCAAGAAGTAAGAAGAAGCAGGTTTTGGGACAGGAGGATAGAGGAATATGAAAACACTCAAAGAAGGAGAGAAAATAAGAAAGAGACAGAAAAAATAATGAGAAAAACTAGACTGGTGGGGAGAAAGAGAATAAAAGAACAGAAAAGATAAGGTAAAAGCAGTCTTTGGGTACTAGTGGACTATGGTTAATATGGGAATTTCTCCTTCCTCAAAAAGAAAAGGTGGAACAGAGATATAGAAACTCAAATGACTTCTTTAAAAACACATTTCCATGCCTCTTCTTCCTGTTTATGATTTGGATATCTTCTTGCTGTAGTGTAGGACCATATGCTCAGAAGTACTACAAATTTTACAAAAGCTTAAATTTTCAAAATATTTAGCCTCCCTTTCAGATTAAATGGGTAAGCTAGAAATCTGACCCACTTAGGTCCATATGTTTGTTTTTGGGTTTTTTGCAAGGCAGCGTGGACTTTTGGACACAAATCTAAAACTTTGTGTTGCCTGGGGTTCAATCGTTACTATTGTTTAAACATCTTCCTAGTTGTTTCAAAAATTAGAAGGCTGCCATGTATCACTTATTATTTCTAGAAAATAGGAAGATGTTCACTTTCACCTGTGCCAGTGTCTGAGAAGGTTAATATGTTTAAACAGATCTGTCCAATTTCTTATTGGCCTAGCCACTTGCTGTGTGGGCTCCTGGCCTCATGGCTGCATGTTGTGTGGGCCATGGCAGCCACATGATGTACCACACTGTACTGCAGGGGCCCTGTCTACACCATACTCCTGACTTGCATATTGTGCCATGTGCCCATCCAACACACAGTGCCCTCCTCGCCATACTGGTACTCCCATGCCATTTAGTCACTGGGTTCCCTGAGTCCTCAGCTGCAGGCTCCCTCTACTGTGATGCTTGCCCAGCCCCCCAGTGGTGGGGGCAGGAAGCAGAGGCTTCCAGTGACAACAGCTGGAATAATGTGGGAAGCAGAAGCCAGACTAGGAACTTGGTAGCTGTAGCTTAACCCTTCAGGCACTACATGTGGCCCACAGGATGCCAGTTGGACAATCCTGCATTTAATGGTACCTCATTCTTAAAATATCCCATAATTTCATTATAGTTCTGGTCCAGAAGAGCTGCATATCCAGGTAAAATAGGCTTATGGAATCCTCCCCCAGCATGCTATGACCTCCAAAGGCCATAGAACAGATTTTCAGGGATCCAATCTGTGAAACTGATGGTAGAATTTTCCATTTAAAATGGCAGATTTTTATTTATCTTCATTGAAATAGGTTTATTTTTGGGGAAAAAAAATTGTGGTTTGCCTGGAAATGTTGCCAACTTTTAGCCTAAATTATGCAATATGGCTGCATCCAAGTTTAAACTAGAATGAGATGGGTTTGGTTTAAACATGTATGAATGATGTATCAGGAGAAACACACCTATGATTATGTTATAGGATATTATGTAGTTTCTAGGTATTCTCTTGTAAGTTTCTTTGTTCAATAGACATGTCCTTATTTTACTAACAAAGATTTTTTGTGTTTTATATTTACCTTATAAGTGTACTTATCATGCTTCAATTGCTGCACATTGAAATAGTCCTCTCAAGGAATGTTTAATACAGAAGAAAAAAGAACATTCTTTCATTGTTAATCAAAACATTATTTTCACAGTGCAGACAAGTGAAATGCTACTTGAAATTCCTTAACTAATCCCCTTCACTCCATTTTCCACTCTACTCTTTCCTTGGTGCATGCCAGAGTCAGTATACTCCCAACTGAAAAACACTAGATGTGAATCTCTGGGTCACAGTTATTCTTCCTTTCAGTCAAGGAAGCCATAACTTATTTTTGAGCTTGGCCTACAGCATTCACAGCTGCTAGCCCAGGCAATAATAGTCCAAAATCAAAAACCAAATATAGGCTCACTGCTACTCTGCCACCAGACACAGTACACAGCATGCATGTATCACTCATAGCAAACGCTGAAGTTGTTTGCAACTCACTCATAGCCTCACAATGCCATGTTGCAACAACTCTGCACAGTCAGAGGAAATGATTCTTGATATGAATTTGTAACTCATATTTAGATACAGTGACAAATGTTTCACTACTTGAGTTTCACAGCTCACTGGGTGAGAGCTTCAAAGAAGCATCTGTCAGCCTTTGGAACTGACTTTTAAAAAGCCATACTTCCTTTGGATTTAAAAAAGATATCGTAGCAATCAACACAATTTTAAAACTTAAAAACAAATAAATGTATGGCTTCCTGCCTTCAATTTTTATTTTGGTTTTATTGTCCCTGACAATGAAGCCAATGTTGTAAGGATTGTAGAAGATGGCAAATCTACAAATATGCTGTCTGAAGCAGCCGCTGCATGATCTTCTTACTAATGGCAGTATTATTAAACATCTTCTAGGTGAGACTAATAAAATGTGCATCTATTTGTCACTTGACAGAAAGCTCAAAGAACTTCAGGAGAAAAGCTATTCAAGCAAAAACTACAGTTGGAAATACCAGTTCGTCTGATCCCTTTGTAGCATTATTCTAGGTACTTAAACAGTGAGGCATTAGTTAATACACACTGCGAAATGATAACTAGATTAATTAGAAGAATTTTTAATATCAGAGCCATAGAGATTTGTCAAATGCTCACAGGTATTTCTCACACTTTTTATATTTGATGGGATCCATGCAAACTGCAGTTTCCACTGCAGGCTTCAGGGAGCATCTACACAAGACATGTTAATTTGCTTTAGCCTAGTTTATTGCTCAGTACAGGATCATGTCTGCATGTGTGCACCCTTACTGCACAGCAAACTAGGCTAATCATGACTAAATTTAATACCTGCAAATGAGGATATCAAATTTAGTTGTGATTAGTTAATGTGCAGTAATACATGTGTAGATGCGATCTGGCACTAACTTTAATGCCAGGTTTGCCCAGCCATTGGGGGACCAGCTGGAGCCCAACTCCAGGGCTCCTAGCTGGCTGCCTCTTCTGCTCCAGGGCTGGCCTGGTCTCTGGCAACCCCTAGCTGCAGGGTATAAAAGCCTGGAGCCATTTTGTGCTTTGGGGCACACTGCACAGGAGCCTACCGGAGCCTGTGCACTCTCTGGGACCAATGTAGGTCTCATGCATCCCTCTGGACAGGCCACAGGTTGCTTCTGCCTGGCCTGTCCCCTTTCCACAGCTGCTGCTTGGCCACAGGTAAGTGTTGCAAAGGGCTGCAGCTTGCTGCACGCATTGCCCAGCCCTGATATCCCCCAGGGCTTCTGGCTGGCTGTCTCTGGCAGCAGGGCCAGCAGCTGCTTCCTGCTGCTGCTCACCCCCAAACTGTCTCCTATCATTGTACAACCTGTGGTGAAGTGCCTCTGCTACATGGTTCCCAGTCCCTTGCCATGTCCCTGTGCTGGGTGTTGCTAGCAGCTGTTGAGAGCCAGCATCAAAGGAACAGACACACTGCGGCCCAGAGTACCAGCACAAGATGTCATGTCATTGACTTCCTTTTCATTGAGGCCCAGCCCCACCCATGTGTGCACACCAATGCCAACTGCCCAGGCCCCCAACTGGTCGCAGGAGGAGGTTGGTGACCTCATAGTGCTCTGGGGCAGTTCTGACATGCAGAGGCAATTTACCCGGGGCAGGCGCTTAAATGCCTATATTTATGAGGACCTGTCAGATGGAATATGGGAGCAAGGGCATTCCCAGTTGACGTGATAGTGTTGCATTAAAGTCAAGATCTTGCAGGCACTGTGGATGGTTGTGACCAACTACAATTGTCTACTACTATGCCTGCAAGACCATGGCCTGTGGTGCCTCAGGACCCAGGCTGCACCCCTGCAACTGTCACCAGCAGGGGCAGCTTGTCCAAACCTTGCCCTGCCCTGACACATCCAGTGACACATCACCAGAGGAGGAGCCCTTGGGGCTTCAGAACTCTGCCCAAATCCTCCTCCCCAGCTGCTGCATCCACTGGCAGCTTTGGGAGTCCTGGCAAGCAAATGCCTTATCCTCAGAACAGCCCCAGACCCCGCCACAAGGAGCAGCGAGCAATGTCACCACCAGCCAAAAGCATCACCCAGGGGGAAAGGGTGGGCTGGCCAAATGGCAGCCTGCTGGATACCATAGGGCATAGACACCAGGCACAGATGGTTGCCTATGCCGATGGGGAGGCTTGTGCTGAGCCACCAACCTTGCCAGCCCTGGACACATAGTAAGTCCTGCACTGGGGGGGGAGGGACTTCCCTGCCCCTGTCCTCAGTCCCAGCCCCTGCTCCCACTCCCTGCCTGGCCTGCCTGCACTCCCCTGGCCCTGGGTTCTCTCTCCTCCATAGCATGCAGAAAGGCGAGACACAGTTCAAAACTTTATTGAACAACCCATGTACCCGTAGCTGGGATGGGCATAGACCTCTTACACCCCGAGGAAGGTGTCAATGCCAGCAGTGATGTCATCCTCAGCACGGGGGCAGGGATGTGTAGCCCTGCCACAGGTGGCCCTCCAGGCATTGGCAGATGTTGCAGGGCAACCTGGGCTTGCTGCATGGATTGTCATACCTCAGGGTCCTGAACCAGGAGCACAGGTGTGCCAGGAGGATCAGCAGCAGCAGAGCATAGTGGCTTAGGCACCCCTCAACCTGCACAAACAGCTCATTGAGCACTGCCTGAGGCACATGGAGCAGGGACATGCTTAGGTCACATAGCAGGAGGATGGGGGGGAGGGCTACAGTGGTTCACCTCCCTAGAGAGGCCCACAATGGGGAGGGCAGGGCCATGGCCAGCTCCACACCCCATTTGTCTGGGAGCCCCACACGCTCCAAGCCCAGGCACTGTGGGCTGGGCAACAGTGCAGCAGAGAGGTTGGCCTGCAGGAAGATAGTGGGGGGAGTATAGTCTGGAACTACAGCAGCAAGTGCTTTACAGCAGCCTAGTGTGTTCTTCTATGGGCAGGGGAAAGGGAAGCAGGCTGCCTGTGGCTAGCACCCAGCAGGTCACCTGTCCCAGGGGAGTAAGCAAGCAAGGATGGGGGTCTCAGGCCTTCCTGGATGACTTACCATGGTCTGTGGGCACCTGTGCACAGCCAACCCCTGACCTGAGGCCAGGCAGCACATGGGCCCTGGTGCAGAGCATCTTATCTCTGAAATGTTGCAAACTCACAAGAGGCTCTTGCCTCTGCAGGGCCAACATTGCACCTGCTGTGACAGATTCCTGGGGTGAAGGAACCATACTGGTGCTCCTCTAAGTCAGTGTTGGGGACATTTGCCCTGCTCTAATTGTGCTGTTGTCAGGGAGGGTTGAGTTCCATGGCCTGGAGCCTCTGTACATTACTAACATAAAACTAATCACTCTCATAAGAAAAAGGAAATTGTGCTTCTGTTCTACCCCCATTGAAATCCTTGAGATGGCTTTGATTTGTAAAATATAAACACAACTCACATGTAACTACAGAATAACTGGACTACAGAATTTCACTGACTACCAAGTCAGGTGAAGTATTAATAATGTTATGTCTAGACTGCTAAGGATACATAGATTCCATACATGAAGAATGCTTCTTTTAATGTAGCTATTCCCCATTATTTTGAAGTCATATACTGTTGGTAAAAATAGCATTTGATTACAGTGGAAGATTTAATTATAGTTTGAAAATGTAATGTATCCCAAGGCAAATGAACAATTGTGGCACTATTCAAATCTAGAATATAATTATAAATATATGTGAAAATAATATTTTATTGTAATATATTTACATAATAAAAGACAACACTAGTACTATAATGTTCCATTTGAGTTTGGCGCTTGGAGAAAAGACGTGATCTTTGTTCCATCCTCTGTGAAAAGAATAGTGAATTTCATATGGAAGCAAATTAGAAAAAAAAGTTTAATAGTCTCACCCTCAATCACACTGAAATAGTAGTGCTCACAAAGTATATACAAAAATAAGGTATGTCATCAAGACTGAAGCCTACCATGCATAAATGTATTTGTCAATATTTTTACCCAAAAGATTCTTTATAGTGGTTTTTCTTTTCTCCTCTGCTTTCCATTTCCATTCCTTCTCCCTTTTTTCTACATTATAGCAGTAGTGGTTTATTTGCAGCTTTTGCTAAAACAATATAATAAAATGAACAATAAAAATTATGTATAACAACATTTGTATAATTTCTAATTTTGCCAAAAGCAGACAGTAAGATTATCTATTCTACTAGTTTACACAAAACTAAAATGGAACATGGTATATGCTGATGCAAAAAAGGGTAAAATGAAGCAGTGGACAATAGTTTCATAGTTGGTAGGGTTGGAAAGGACCTAAGCAGATCATCAAGTTTGCCCCCCTGCCATAGGCAGGACAGGATGCTGGGGTCAAATGACTCCAGCTAGGTGGCTGTCTAGCCTCCTTTTGAAGACCCACAAGGTAGGGGCGAGCACCACTTCCCTTGGAAGTTGGTTCCAGCTTCTAGCCACCCTAACTGTGAAGTAGTGCCTCCTGATATCTAGCCTGAATCTACTGTCAGTCAGCTTATGGCCATTGTTCCTTGTTATGCCTGGTAGTGCTTGGGGCAGTAGGGACTCTCCCATTGCCTGCTGGTCCCCCTTGGCAAGTGTATAGGTAGCCACCAGACCCTCTCTCAGCCTTCTTTTGTGGAGGCTGAGCAGGTTCAGGTCCCATAGCCTCTCCTCATGTGCCCTGCCCTGCTGCCCCCTGATCATGTGAGTGGCCCTCCTCTGGACCCTCTCGATGCTATCCACATCCCTCCTGAAGTGCGGCACTCAGAACTGGATGCAGTATTCCAACTGTGGCCTGACCAATGTCGCAGAGATGGGGAGGATCACCTCCTTGGACCTCCTCGTGATGCATCTATGGATGCATGACAAGGTATGGTTAGCCTTCCTGACTGCGTCCCCACATTGGCGGACCATGTTCATCTTGGAATCAATAGTGACACCAAGATCCTTTTCTGCCTCTGTGCTGACAAGAAGGGAGTTCCCCAG
>NW_005842053.1:1746705-1765212 GCF_000455745.1 Alligator sinensis
CACTGCCCACATCCCTCCAGGTCAAAAATGACCCGTCCACCACCACTCTCTGGGTGCGGCCCTCTAGCCAATTTGTGATCCATCTGACTGTGTAGGCATCGACACCACAGTCGCCTAATTTTTTAATAAGGATGGGGTAAGAGACAGGGTCAAAGGCCTTCCTAAAGTCCAAAAAGACTACGTCCAACACAACACCTGCATCCAAGGCTTTTGTGACCTGGTCATAGAAGGTAACCAGGTTGGTCTGACAGGACCTGCCTCTAATGAACCCATGTTGCTTGCCCCTAAGCATGATCTCCCCTGCTGGCCCCTTGCAGATGTGCTCCTGGATAATTTTCTCAAGGAGCTTCCCCAGGACCGAGGTAAGACTAACGCGCCTATAGTTTCCTGGGTCCTCTTTCCTTCTTTTTTTGAAAATGGGGACCACATTGGCCCTTTTCCAGTCCTCTGGCACCTCACCAGAGCACTACGAGTGCTTCTAAAGCTGTGCCAGGGGTCCTGCAAAGATCTCTGCCAATTCCCTAAGCACTCTGGGGTGGAGATCGTCAGGACCTGCTGATTTGAACATGTCTAGTCCCTCCAGAAGATCCCTGATTAGTTCCTCACTGACCCTAGGCCTGGTTGCACCTCCTCTGGGTCCATCTGGAATCTCAGTGGGGGTAGGGGGGTGTCCCTGTCCCTGCTCAGAAAAATGGAAGCAAAGAATCTGTTCAAGAGATTAACTTTGTCATCTGGCGCTACGACAAGATTACCAAGCATGTTCTGCAGAGGCCCCACATTACTTGGTACCTTCTTTTTACCCCCTATGTATTTAAAAAAAGGACTATCTTTGATCTGGGTCGTTAGTCCCAGTTCCATCATTGCCTTAGCCTTCCTAACAACTCCCCTACAATCTCGAACAATAAAATAAAATGGGGGAATGCTATCTGATTTTGGCTCTTATTCCTTGTGCAAGTAATGCAAATACACCTAAGGTATATAGGGCAGGCTTCAGATTCTTAGAAAGAAGCATATATTATGTATCACAAATCTCTTGACTTCTATAGTATTCTTGCATAGCTTAGTTTTATCCAGACTTTTGAAAAAACTGTACCCCTCAAAGTGGGTAAAGAGTTCATGAATTAAGGGTAATCAGAGATTGAATGTGTAAGGGAGAGTTTATAATGTGATCTTCTTTTCATTTGGCAATAGTCTGCATGTAGTTTCAGACTGGACACAGTGCTCAGAATGAAGGACATAAATTCATATCCCAGTTACAAACATAAACCCACCCATTGAAAGGTTGACTTTACAATCTGTGGAAAATCAAACTGCTTGAAGTAGGGAAAGTGGTTGTCTTCTTTCTGATTCTACTGCTCAGGTTGGACAACAAGCTAATACAGAAATGAGAGACTTTCTCTAAAATGAAAGGGTCCATAAAAAAGCCATGTTGCTATTTGCTTTGCTTGTGCCTTAAACCAGCTTGACCTATAAATCCAAGAGCAGTACTGATATTTTGTTCATGACACCAGGTCTTACCTGCCAAATAAGGGAACATCTTTTGATGCTTATGAACTTTCTAGAAGTATCTAGGTAAGGTAAATGTAAGCTGGAGTGTGAGACAAAGAGGAATTTGTGAATAATTTAAAGCCCAGAATTCTCTAGCCATTATTTCCTCTACCATGAAATATATTCCAAATCACAACAACAAAATTTAACACATTAATAAAAACAAGCTAATCAATACTAGCACTAGCACTTAGCTACCTCTAAAGTTCAACACTTAATCATAATTAAGAGAGGAAAAACTGATAAATCCAAGTGTAAGAAATATAAACACAATGAAGTAGGTAACAAACCACCATTAAATCATCAAATTGGTCAAGTCTGGCATTGACTTCAATTATTTCTGTTCAAGTTCAATTGAAGGATCAATTAATCTCTCACACTTAGAATGTATACTTTTTTCCAATTATCAAATTAAGATTTAAGCTAAATCAATGAACACAATGATAGTATAATTATATTAAACCTCTTGCAGTACACAATGAGAGGGAGTGTGTTCATGCAGATAACCACCTGGGTGCTACAGACTGAACAAATGAGCAAAAATATTAGCCATTTTTGCATACAAATATATTATGCTACTATCCCTGCAGCAGGCACTCTTGGTGGGTAGATAGTTATAAACAGAACAGGCAAAATTACATCCTCAGATAATGATTTTTTTTTTCCTAGGGCACCAGGTGTTTTAAATGCCACCAGAAGGATGCTCTAGGCAACACCATGCTGTCCAAGATAGCTTGGCATAGATTAGCTAAATGCTTTTGTGTCTTTGCATATTTTGATTAAGGGCCAGTGTCAGAACTCCTTTGGGCTTTTACTTGGTACAGTAGCTGAAGGATTTTTTTTCTTTATCACAGCTGCCAAAAATATGCCAGTTAAGATAAATACATTTCAATTTAAATGGAAAATTTAATGAACATTTTAAGCCAGGATGTAGGCTACATGCCATCTTACACCCCAACCCTTCCCTTATATGAAGAATGGTGTTGTGATGCTACCAAATGGCCTAGTCATGTAAGGTGGGCTGTCTGCTTTCAGTTCTCAGTGAAGTTAGTCTGAGGTGAGAGTTCAGGGATGCTCAGAAAACTGTAGGCTTGAGACCCCTGTCAACATTATTTCAAGGAGGAAGTTTGAGGTTTCAAATGGGCTGATGGACATTGAAGAGTGCATATATTGTTTCTTAATTTCTGAAAAAGACATAATGCTCCCATATTATAGAACTGTGGAATATATAGTGGAAATATTTGTGTGGGTCTTTTACTTAGTGTTCAGTATTTTACACTGTTTCCACCTTTTCATTAGCAAAGGAACCTTGTCCCGCTGACTGAATTTGTTCTGTTTCATTGGGAGGAGCTAGATGAATCCAAGATTTTCTGTCTGTCACTTTTTTGGTGGCAGACACAGAAGCTTGGCAGTATCAACATACTGTAGAGGAAGTCATTTTCCTTTGTTTAGAATGCAGTGTGTACAGACATTTACATAATAAAATACTCACACAAATAACAGATGGTGAAGAGGCGCTCGTTTTGCCACATGTTGGAAGCATGATACAGTTCCCTGATGAACTAATTTCTCTTACTTTTGCCTACAGATGTCTAACAGCTATTAAACTTTGGGGGTTATTCATCTGGAGAAAGGTTTGAAGACAGCCACACAACAAAAATCTGTCTACAGAATTTTGCTGCTTCAATCAAATGCTGTACCCTGAAAGGGCTTCTCAATACATTGACAACTGTTTTCACTGCCAGACAAAGTAAATAATAATCCCTTTTCCTTGCAACACTTGTTGGGCTGAAATGATTCACCATAGAGGATGATAAATACCACCATTCTTCCCGGTCTTAAATGCCTTTTCCTCTGGAATTTTTAAGTGAAGAAATTGGGAACAGAAACAACCTGCTATGTTAATGCTGCATATTAAAAATATAAGCTCTCAGGTGCATTACCATTAATTTTGAGGTGAATTTAGTACCAAAAAATAAAAGTCTCTCAGATGGAATGAGAGCCTTACAGCCTGTGCATAGTAAAATAAAATAAAGTTACACTTCTATTCCCTAATTAGAGTTATTGGCCTGATCCAGATCTCCCATGCACCCGATTTTTATTGGTTTAACTCTATTGTTCACTCTTTTGCAGAATTACTCCTGATTTACAAAGCTGTGACAGCCAAATCAATTGTCTGGAGGAACATGGAAGGTGCTCTGGGAGCTTGAGGGGCCAGATCCTGCACACCCTGAGAATTCCCATGCAAGATTTGGGAGCATGTCTATAAGTGTGGAAAGTCAAGCTTTTCCTACTTACCATGTCATGCCCCTTGGGTCTCCTGGGTGCATCTCTGTAAGTGGGGAAAGTCAAGATTTCCCTGTTTGCATGACATACCCTGAAGGTCCTGGGGACACATCTTCATAAGAAGGGAAACGCTGACTTTTTCCACTTACAGAGATACTCCCCAAGAATTTCTGCAGTGCATCTTAGTGAGTGGAGAAAGTCAGGTAAGCACTATGAGGTCTTGAGGAGCCTCATCTTGTGCATGAATTGCTGAGGTGTATAGGACTGAAGATAGAGTCCTGGACTGAGCTAGATATACATCAGGATATGCTGTTTCAGTATATGATTGCTAGGGAAGGAGGGCTGATCCAGCAAGGTTCTGTATAGCTCTCAGGAAGTTCAGTCCTCACTGACTGAAACCCATCAGGATACCATGGTGTAGTTATTTTGTTTAGATAAGACTTTCTTCTCTTTATTTCTCAGTGGCATTTTCTGAAGGAGTAGCTCTATGTTCTTCATTTTCTGATGAGTAGAGTCTGAGATCCTTCCTTAGGTTTAAGCACTGCTACTATGATTTATGCTTTTGTCACCTTACTATTGCAATGCTCTCTACACAGGCTAGGACTTCTGTTCATTTGACAGCTAAACTTGAAGTTCTGGTACTTATCTGGTTTATGATCCTCAGCAAGTGACACAGTTTTCTGTTTTTTTCAGTTGCTTCATCTGTAAAATGGGAGTGTTAAATTATTTATGATCTAAATACATATTTTGATACCATCTTTAAGGTGCCATCATGCCATGCATTGTACAAACATAGAAATAGACATAGCTCCTTACCTAAGCATCATTTTGTCTAAAAAGACAAGGCAATGGACATATGCCTAATTCTAGAGAGCCTGCTCCTGGAATCATGTATTGGCACCAGAATCTTAGCCTTCTTGCCAAGAAAAAGACCTTCTGTTTGTAAAAGATTTTTGTATATTGGAGGTGAATGTAACCACTGCAGAGGTGATTGCCTGAGTGTCCAGATAACCTGAAAAATAGCTTTGGGGGGGTGTGAATTTATGTTCTTTTTATTGGATTGTTAACTTTGAAATGTACTGTTCTTGGGACCCCAGCCGGTTACAGCTCAAGACTAGGTGTATACAGGGGGAGGGGGTTACCACTCTATTATATCTGTTCTTGGGCGGTGTTGATCTTGAGTAACAGGACAGAATAGAGGGGGTCTTATGACCCTTACCCACTTTGAGGAGTACACTTTTTTTTCAAAAGCCTGGATAAACTAAGGGTAGAGTACCATCATGAAGGCAGAGCCACAGAAGTCCATGTTTGTATGTACTTAAATCTCTGATTTACTTTAAGATTACAAAGATGGAGAGGGAAACTAAAACTTTCTTTTTCTTTATTTGTATCATCATATGCCTAGGAACTCTAGTCATTTCTCAGGACTTCCTGGTAGTAGGTGCTTTACGAATGTGGAGCTACCAGAAGCTTACAAAAAGCACAATGCACACACACTCAAATATAATACTTAATAAGTAAATAATTCTAGGCTTTCCCTGACTGCTGCTGAGTAAAACCATCAATTTTATTTTTGCAGACCTGATGGCCAATGGCAGTGCTCTGAAAGCAGCTCCAAGGGAAAAGAGCAATGCAAAGTCTTCCTTAGACCTTGGGATTGAAAGCCCTATTTGGTAAAAGTATTAAATATTATTATAAAGAATTTAGTTCTTTATTTAGTAAGCAAATCAGCAAGTTTTTTCCTTCATAAAGAAAGATACATAATAATATGATAATGACCAAAAATGAAATTAAACCCAATGTACCTGATAGTAAATTATGATGCTGAAAGTATTTGTAATTAGCTGTGTTCGAGTTCTTCCAAAACCACATCAAATTGTGATCCTTTTGTTCTGTTCATAAATTATCTGAAAAAATGATGTTCATACTTGTATATTGTTTCTTTATCATGTATTGTTTGTGAAATGGTCTTAACAAGCATGTTTTGAACCTACAGGATTTCACAAAGTGTTCGCAAGTGTAGTTGCCTCTAGTACTTGATATTTCAAGTTAAATATTGTAATATGAATGTAACATTTATAATGCCAGGTGGAACTGGGGGAGGGAGGGACAATCTGCAGAGCTGTGATATCTGTTAATTTGAACTGCAGCTCCCAGAAATCCCCAGGGGTTGGGTAGCAAGGGAAAAAGGAAGAAGAAGCTTGAGGCTAGAATTAAGGGGCAGAGAGAACAGCACGCGCATGGAACCTGGTCAGCCCTAGACAAAGGGATGCACAGCAGAGCTGGGGATCTCACAGGCTCAGTCAGCTAGGACTGTGGACTGAAGGAGCTGCAATCAGACTTGGGAGCAGCTGCAGGCTGCTGTTTCAGCGCTCTAGGGACTAGAGGCTTGTTTGGGGACATCTCTGGAGGTGTGGGGGAGAACTTAAGGTGCCGAGTATATGTTACCACAGTGTTGCTATTTCTTTACCTTTTACCTGTTCCCTCCCTTTGGGCCATTGGCTTGTGACACTAACCCCTATATTAAAGTGGGAACTGCCACTTACTGGGGCTGCAGGGTTGGCACAATATTTAGATTGTGTGACTGGTTATCTAAATCACCTGACCTGGTTTTTGTTCTCTGATTGGATGAGCCAACCCTTAGACTAGGAGCAGTGCAGAATAAATTAAGCTCCTTATGAGGAACGGTCAGTTTGAAATCCCTGGACACTTCACTGCATTCTCTTCCTGCTTCCTACCACTTAAATTTCCAAGCACACGTGCCAGGGTAACAATTTGGATAGAGATATGCACATGTATTTTCTGTGTATTCATATACAGGAGCCTCTGATGCAAATTCCTTTTGGACAGTATCCTTTTTTAGTACAAAAGTGAACAGAATGAGCATGGGTATAATGAGACAGAATTATGAACTGGTATCACAAATATGGTAGGGAATGATTTTTGCCACTAATCAGTCATCTTTGGGTAACAAAGTAACTGTTTCTGGTGGATGTGGCAGGCAGAAAAAGGAAAAGAATATTAAGCTAAATAAGCAGACTTCCAGGACAGACCATTTAAAAAAAAAGAAGAAGACAGACAAAGCAGGTTTGAACACTATTAAAACATGGAATCCTGAAAAGGAAACTTTCTTGGGCAGACCTGTGGAGATCAAATTGTTGAGGAATATAAAACACTGCTTAAAAGCAGCCTACCCTCTAGCTTCAGCTAATTTGCAAGACTGGGGCTAAGAACAGGTGACAGCTTTAGCCTACAGTAAACTCGTCTGGAAGAAGGATGCATCTCAGCAGATTTTATCAGGCTGCAATAAAAGAATGAGCCAGGGCTAGGACTGTTGGAGATCTCGTGATGTATTAAAAGCACTGACAGGCATTTGTGACAAGAGAAGATTTTTCCCTTTGTGAACATCAGCAGAAAGTAAGAAGTCTCCCCACAGGGAACTCTTGCAACTGAAGACAACTGGGATACAATTTTAAACCTGAAAAGAAGGCTTATTTTGTTCACATGAAGTAGTTACCACTGATCTAAAATCCGACTTCATGTTGTGTTCAAAGAAAAATAAGAAAGTAGTTGTAATGTAGTTGGCATTGATCCCTTGTGAAGACACAGCTGATGTAGCTCACAAGCTGAAAAGAGAATAGCATTTTTTTTAATAAAGGGACCAAGGATGTAGAATAGTATATGGGCCTTAAGAATCACAGTAGACCCAATACAAAGCATAAGCAATGATGAATACTTGCTTTTGTGAATACTGGATGTGATAACAGTATGATATAACAAGTCTTTTAGAATACACCAGAGTAGACACCACACGTACCAAGGGGGGATGAAATAAAGACATGTTGGGAGAATTGCTGGGCATTATTTGCTTATGAACATGAAGAGAAGAATAGCACCCAAACAAGAAGTGTAAAATGGCATATATTTAGGCCAGGTACAGACATTACACTTTTACCAGTATAAGTGATCAGAAACTGGTTTGTACTTGTAACAGAACAGAAGTTTGGTGCACACAGACTGGTTTAAACATTGTGAAACCTAGTCTAAGATTTTTCCTGACCCACCAAAGAGTGAATATGTGTTCTGATCACTACCAAGCTAAACTATACCTTTACAGAAAACCGCATGACTTGGATCAATTCTGCCTCAGCCTTTTTGAATGTCTGTACGTAGCCTTACTTTAGATTGTGGGTCTATATTATGTTTCCTCAACATGACCTAGAAATATTACAGCCATCCATAGTTCTACTAACTATCAACATGAATAAGAGTTTCATTATATAGCTCTTAATGTATGTAAAATACTTTGAGGGGGTGTGTGTGTGTGTGTGTGTGTGTACACCAGAACTGAGATTTACTAGGTCAGACCATAGATCCATCTTGCCTAGTATCCTGGCAAGAGTAGATGCTGAAATGGAGAGTGAACAGGGTTTGGACATGGTTTTTTCCCCCTGTTCCCCTTCCACTTGCAGCCTTCATAATTTAGGGTCTAGGAAGTTCTGATTCTGTACACCTAAACTCTTATGCTCTGATTCAATAGCTACTGACGCACCTTTCTTCCAAGAATTTGTCCTATCCTTATTTGAATCTGGCTAAACTGTCAGTTTCCGCAATATCTGGTGGCAATGAGTTCCAAACTTTAATGACACACTGGGCTCATCTACACGAGATGGGTTACTGTTCAGTAGAGCAAATTACAGCACAGTAAGTATCACCGTTTATACATGCAGACACTTACTGCATGGTAATTTGCTCTGCTTTGCAGGTAGCAAATTAACTGTGGAGTAGTTACTGCAAAGTAAGGCACATGTAAATGGCTAACCAGGAGCAAATTTGCTCCTAGTCAGTTGGGCAGCAGAGGGTAGGAGATAGCTCCCTGCCCCTGGGAGCTACCTGCCACCAGGGCGAGCTCTGGTGGCAGAGCCCAGCCCAGAACAATGTCTCCCTGCCCTGGCAGCAGGGAGCTCCTGGCCCTGGCTCCACAATCCCTAGTTTTATGTGACAGAGTAAATAATAAATCCCTATTTCCTTTCTCTTTGCTATTTAGTATTTTGTAAACCCTCATCATGCCCTACCTGCCACAAGCATCTCTTTTCTAAACTGAATGGTCCAAGCCTCTGTAGTCTTTCCTCATATAAACACCCCTCCATACTAATTGTCCTTGTTGTTCTTCTCTATCCTTTCACTAGTTCTTCTCTATCCTTTTTGAGGTGTAGGGACCAAAACTGGGCACAGTATTCAAGGAGTAGAAACACCATGGATGTATAAAGGGGGCATAATGATACTGATGATTTTGTTTACAATTTCCTTCTTAATACTTGTGTTTGTCTTTTTGATAGCTGCTGAGCATTGAGCTAATGTTTTTAGTGAACTGTCCATAATGAATCCGAAATCTCTTTCCTGTGTGGTAATAGCTAATGTAGAGCCCATCAGGGGGTGGTACAGTTTAGGTTATTTTGCCCATATGCATTACTTTACATTTGTCTACACTGAATTTCATCTTCTATTTAGTTGCTCATTCACTCAGTAGTATAAGATCCTTCTGTAGTTCCTCTCAGCCTGCCTTGGTCTTCACTACTTTGAATTATTTTGTATCATCTGCAAATTTGGACATCTCACTACTCACCCCCTATTCCAGGTCATTATGTTAAAAAGTGTGTGTCCCAATACAGATCCCTGGAGGACCCTGCTGCTTACTCCTTTCCATTCAAAAACTGACCATTTACACACACACTTTGTTTTCTATCTTAGTTCAATTTCTAATCCATTAATGAGCCTTCCCTGTAATCTCATTACTACTTAACTTCATTAAGATCCTCTGATGGGGGGGGACTTTGTCAAAGGTTTTTTTTTGGAAGTCCAGACATACTGTCAGCTGGCGCATCCTAAGCTGACACCCTCAACAAACTCTAGTAGGTTAGTAAGACATGGTTTCTTTCTTGGCAAGACATGATTTCCCTTTGGCAAGACCATATTGATTCCTCCCCAACAAGCCATGTTCATCCATGTGCTGACTGAAGGTGTTTGGATATAAATCAAAATGTTGTTATCATAACTTCACAACCTCATCTCCTCATGGAAGATGCAGAAAAAAACTAATTTTTGGTTCACTGGCTTTTAAAAAAAAAAAAATTATTTTGGGTAGTTGTTGTAAGACAACAAAACTTTAAAAACAAATTTAAATGTGCAATTGCAGAATGAGAAATCATCCGCAGACTGGGTTGTGTTAACTATGGTGTAAACAGGAACTATGGATTGTTATACCATTACCTGGATTAGCTTTTGTGACCCCTTTGTCTTGATGGGTTTATTGCTTCTTTGCCTTTCCCAGCACTGCCCTCCCCCCTGATTTGGTTAGTCTGTAGGATGCAAATTTACCTTGCCCTCTGTCTAACTTCAGACTAACAGGGTGAGTTACCTCTCTCTTACCAGTTAAAGGCCAGTTACTTTGGCAGGTATATGGGTGTCATTTTCATTTGACTCAGTTATTTACTGTAAGCAATTAAATGTGTGTAAGGCCAAAATCAGGTATATGCTGTGTAATTCAGACTTTGTCAGGCCATTTGTTTGTGACCATATTCCTGTGGTTACTCCAGTTTTCAATAACGGGATGTTCACTGTAGCGTCACATTGATATTTTTGAAGTATGTTCCACATTTTCAAAGGAATGAATTTATCAGCAGCTAATGGAAATGTCTTGAGCTGTTTCAGTGTGCTGTTGAAATTCCACTTCACGCTGCTGTGCAAGTGCATTCATTTTTCACCTGCTGGGTATAATATGAATGAGCTCAACATATAAATGAAAGAACAATATCAACAAGGACATGATTCACCCAAGAAAAAAGGGAAGGCAAAGGAAGGAAAAGAGAAAATAAGGAAAGAAAGAATGAGAGACGGGAAGGGAAAGCTGCATTTCAGCATTCACAGAGCTGATTCAGCTCCGAAGAACAGCTATGGAATTCCATTTTAGGTATTTGTCTGCATCCTGTAGTCTCCTGTAGCCATTTAAAATCCATAGTTATATTTTTATGACTTCTAGGAATTCCACTGAGAATGTCCACAAAATCCACTAATGTTTCGTTCTTTGAAGGAGGCTGCCATTATATTGGCAGATATATCACAGCCATGCTGAGAGTTAAAACATATTTCTGGGAGACCAGATGGCTCACTGGGTTGATATTTGGCTATTAAGCCTCTTACCTCTGTGGCATATGCTCTGATGTAGTCCAGAGCGGCATAGCTGAAACTTGCTACCCTGTGATATTTTTATTATTTTCCAGAAGTCTGTAAAATGATTTGGTGGACTTAGTCTGGGTCCTAGTGAATAGGTATCATTGGCACTAATGAGCATCTTAGCATCTTTCGACAGAGAGGCCAGGGACTCAACATTTCAGGAAGAGCAGTGTTCTACTCAGAGAAGTAAATTATCTTTCTTCCCTCATAGAAGTTCTTCTACAACAGAAAAAGTTATATGGGAAATGTGGCACTGAATTATTAGCATTAGGATATTTGCCCTGCCACCATCTGTGCTGTGTCTATTCTGTAACGCCCGCCCCCACCCCCCCAAAAACAAACAAAAAACAGCTTTTAAGGTTCAGTTCAATACCCTTCACTAAAAAACTAGTCACACACAAAGCCATGCACTAAATGGCAGCAGAGAGAGACAGAGAGAAATGAAATCAAGAGCAAGGTAAATGATTTTACTTGGGTGGGGGGAAATGGTTGATGCAGTTTGGTTCCCTGGTCTTTAGACTTGTTAACCTGAAAGTTCACTTTGAGTTTACATTGACTTACAATTAACTTTTTGCTTTGTTTATATCTTCTATAGCTTTTGTACAGTATTCATGGAATTTAAGTCATTTAGTATTCATGTCAACATAGGTAATGACATGTAGCTTCAGAAATAATTGTAGGGTAGCATTAGCAACTCTACACTTATACGTGCAAATATTCCCATTATAAGTCTGATATTCTTAAGCTTTCCATATAAAAATTTCAAAAAAATGCTGTACTCAAAATGGTGATAATGTTTAGATACAAAATAAAATCTTTACCAAATTTAAAATGAATTTGATTAGATGTTCCTAAACTGACCACTAAAAATGTAGGTGTTCATCAGGATTCAAAAAACCTAAAGGTGGAAAAGAGGGTGATAAACTTAATTATCTAGGATTTACTTCAACTTAAGTATATAGTTGACTCCATTGCCATTCAATAAGTCATAAAAGCTCTCAATGAAGTCCATGAGACTTAAGCAACTATTTTGTTGGACTGTGGCTCTCGTTATGTTTTAGCACACAGGACCAAAGATTAGTAAATTAAACTCTCATTTTAAAATCTGTGGAGATTTTAACAAGTAAACTCACACTAGCCAGTCAGCTCTGAAGAGTTACTATAGCTGAAGTTTTCAGATTTCATAAAAAGAAAAAGCAAGTCTCTAAGCCCATTCCTTGAAAAGAAAAACTGCTATATAATAAGATGTTCAGTTGAGAAGATTGTCAATGGACTGAAAATTATTTTTATCAGAACACAGTTTTAAAAATTGATGATCATCACCAATATGAAATGCCTCTGTGCAATAGCTGGCACCTGGCTTACAAATGAATCTTTTATTGGACAAAAACTTGGGGAAAAATCTTCTGTCTTCTCCCTCACACAGGCACAGTATAGTGAAGTCTGTTGGTGACAAATTTCTCTCTCTTATGTCGCCTATTTGTCTCACAAGATAGAGAATATAGTTCTTTCTTGCATCCACTCTAGCATTCATCTGAATCATTATAATAAATTGCTTCTAAATGCAATGGAGTTGGGCTATGAGTGCTGCAGTGTCCCTAGACTTTACATTTAAGAAAAAGTAAAATTCAGGAGAAGCTCAATGGAAACACATAGTGCAAAAAACACAGGATGTTTTTTGCTACTGTGAGTCACAAGTCAGTGATATCTCTGAAGAAAAGCAAAACTATCGAAATATTCTCTGACTTTTCATGCATTTTCTCTTTGTCACTCTCCTAATGATATAGGAGTTCTTTGATCTTAGAGTGTTGTTACACATTAAAATTAGCACCTACTTAAGTCACTTAGGGCATTTATACACATGATCTGGGAGTTGGGGGGGAAGGGGAGGATGCTTTAATTAAAGCAGCTCTGACATCCACTCTAATTAAAGTTCCCAGAGCATCACATATATTGGGGTCCCTGCGATGAATAATGGCAGTGAGAGCACTTTACCTAGAGCTCATTGAATGGGTTTTAGCTAAAGCGTTCCCACCACCACTTTTCAGTGCAGGGACACTGCATGCAACACTGGAGTCTGCTGGAGCGTGGTAATTACCACACTCCAGCAGACTGGATTAATTGTAATTACAGCACATTAGAGCAGCCTCACTGCATGTGTATAGGCACCCTTAATATGCAAATGCCCATGTGTTAAAGAGGGAAAACTCTGCTATGGGCTCTCTGGGCATTTTGAAGTTATGCCACTTTTAGCAAGGAGTATCTCTGGGTTGTGCTACCCAGCTCATGTTGCAGTAATGTCAGTCAGCTCCCACTGCAAGGGGCGCCTGTGCGGGCATGCACACTGCACAGCTTAGAGGGAACACTGCTGTCAGGGCACAGTCTTGGACCTAATTCCTTGACCTGTCTACATTGCCTACTCACCTTGGTCTGCCACCTCCCCCAGCTGACCACTCAAATTGGACACAGGTATCTGGAAATTTCTATCTGCGCCTAGTTGTCTGCCTTATCTAGGGGTAGGCAAAATGGCAGATCTGGCCAGCAACTGGACTCCATTTCCCAGCAGCCCCTGCCCACATGGCTGGGACTGGTCTCCAGGGGCCCCCCAGCCACAGATGCACTGTGATAGTGCAAGGCTGGGGTTGCCATGGAAACTGGCCCCAGCCACGCTGGCAGGGCCTGCAGCAGGGCAGGGCAGAGGACTGCTCTGGAGCCTCTATGATCTTGCAGTGGGGCAGCTTGGTCTGGGGCAAGGGCAGAGTCATGATCTGAAGTCTTCATGCTCCAGGCAGGGGCACACAGGCAACAGATCACAGTTCTACCCCAGCTCCTTGCAGCAGTGACAGCCTGGTCCTGAGTCAGGGAAGAGCTACAATCCACTGCCTGTGTGTCCCTGCCCAGAGGGTAGCAGGTTGCAGATTGTAAGAAAGTGTGCCTGATTCCCACAGTGTAGACCAAGCATGAAAGAAGGATTCTAAGTGGGAATCCTGAAAAGTCTAACTTAAGGTAGGTGAAGAAAGCCTGGGCTGCTGAGGAATAGGGTAAAGAAAACCTTAATGAAGATGGGGGAAAAAAGCTGTGCCTTCATAATGTGCAACTGACATAATTTCACCTTTGTGGTGATCACATTGCTTATTTAGGCCCAGATTCTGCCCTGTGGCTCTGCAGGTATACAGGATAGTAGATGGATACAAATGTCCCCAGATGAAGCAAAACTGATGTTCCTCTGGCTACCACATGGCTATTCCTATCTTCCTGAAAGGTACTCTACAAAATGGGATACATGCTACTTGTAGCTGTTGCAATGTTGAATAACTACTCAAAATATGCAATATATAAAATGTATAGTCTCTTGGTTTAGTGACTACTCCATCAGCTCATTCTTATCTCACCAACTGATATGCTTTCTTCACCTTGCATATCCAATGAAATATTGTAAACCAGACTAAGAAACCAGAGGAAATATTCATTTTTTTCTGTTTGTACAAGATTTGTGGAAAAGTCTGACTCAAGCAATGGAGGAAATGTACATTTGCATTTGTCTGCTGTGTAGAAATCACTTGCAGAAAGAAGTTAACTTATTCTGTGGTTATGGCAACACTGGGCAATTCAAGTCAATGGTTCATTGTTTGATTTTAGATTTTTTATAGTAATGGTTTGGTCATATCCCTTGGTGAGAGTGTACAGATTTCTTCATTAGCATTCTTCTTATGCTGAGAGTCTTCTGTGTTTGATCACACAAACTTACCTTGGGTATTTATAAAAATATTACATTGTTCTCTTGCATTGTCCATAATGATTCCAAAGATAGCAAAATTATATATGCACTTGCAGATGCATTCAGCAAGTACTCCATACAATACATCTAGCAGGATTTTTTTTAATTTCCCCAGAAAAGGTGGGAAAAAACCAGGGCAAAAAAAGTCTCCCCAAAACTTTCTTCTTGAACCTAATTATAAATATTAACAATTCAAAACTTTGGTAATTTCTTTTATGTAGATTTCAACTTTTTAATGAAAAGTGTCATCATTTTATCCATTTGCTGAGTATTTTTGTTTTGATTATGCTCATGAAGTCAAGAAAGGTATAGGGATTTTTTGTTTTTGGTGGGTTTTAGAATTATAGAAGCATGGAAAATCAGGGTTGGAAGGGATCTCAGGAGGTCGTCTAATACAACCCTCTGCTCAAATTAGGACCATCCCAAATTAGATCATCCCAGCCAAAGCTTTATCTATCTGGGTCTTTAAAACCTCCAAGGATGGAGATTCCACCACCTGTCTGGGTAACCTGTTCCAGTGTTTTACTACCCTCTAGTGAGAGTTTTTCCTAACTTCTAACCTAAACTTCCGTTGCTGCAACTTGAGACCATTACTCCTTGTTCTGTCATCTGCCACAACACGAAAACAGTCTAGTTCCATCCTCTTTGCAACCACCCTTCAGATAGCTGAAGCCTTCTATTAAATCCCCTCTGTCTTCTCTTCTCCAGACTAAATAAGGCCAGTTCCCTCAGTTTCCCTCCTACTTTATGTCCTAGCACCCTAAACATTTTTGTTGTCTTTCTTTGGACTGCAATTTGCCTATGTCCTTTCTGTAGTGGAGCCCAAAACTGGACACAGTACTCCAGATGTGGCCTCACCAGTGCTGAGCAGAGGGAAAGAATTACTTCCTTCAATCTGCTGATGACACTCCTACTAAGGCAGCCCAGTATGCTGTTAGCCTTCTTTTTAACAAGGACACACTGTTGGCTCATATTCAGCTCCATTGTAACCCCCAGGTTCTTTTCTACAGAGCTGCTGTTTAGCAAATTACTCCCCAGCCTGTAATGACAGTATGTGAGATTTTTCTGTCCTAAGTGTAGGACTGTGAACTTGTCCTTATGACATTTCTTTGGGCTTTATGAGAAATGTTATGAACTTCATGAAATTTATTTTGGTCCAATCCTCCAATCTGTTGACATCTCTCTGAATCCTAACCCTACCCCCAGTGTATCTAGCATTCCCTGCCGCCCCCACAACTTGGTGTCATCTGCAAACTTGCTGAGGGGTGGATTCCATCCCATCTTTAGTTCATTGATGAAGATATTTGTAACCCTGGTCAGCACACTAGGCTGGGCAGTATGCCCGATTCTGGATCCTCAGGGTGCCAGTAGCCCTGGGAACCCCCTCAGGCAGGTCTGCTGACTGAGATGTCCTGTGGAGAGGTGTGTCCAGGTCCCTCACCCTCACTGCCCAAGAATTTACTTTAAGTCCAATAACCAAATGGGTTTCTTTATTATAAACAACTATATACAGAAAATAAATGATTAATCAAGAAAAGAAATATCTATATCTATCTATAATATCAATAGTTAATAATAAAACCAACAATTTGAATAAATTTACAACTGCAAGAATAGATGAGTAATTCCACCACACTAGGTGATCCCACTTGCATCAAACAACCTCAAGGATTACATTCACCTGGTTTATAACCACTTTAAAACAGTTCTTCCCCTCTCCCACACCCCTCCCAACCCAAGTTGATTTACCTCTGGTCACACTCCTCTTCCCATAACAATAAATGGCAACACAGCTTTAACTATGATCCACCACTAGGTGGCAGGGGCAAAGCTTCTACTGCTCTGGGGAAGGTGGACTCTTTGTTCTTTCTTGGTAACTCAGCAAAACACAAGTCTTCAATCAGCCACTGCAGGTAATAGGTTTCTTTTATTTAGTTTCCTTCTGAAAAATACACCTCCTGCAAATACTAGAGGTTAAATGTCTCCTTACACACCCATGCAGATTTGGGATTCTCACAGCCTGCTCCCTCTCTGGACTGTGTCTCTCCCCCAGCACCTCTGCATGCAGACATGGGATTCCCTCTGCAGGCCTTTGTCCCTGCAGTACAAGCATTTCCAGCCCAAACAGAGGACTTCCCTCTCCAGGTCCCTGACCAGGAAGCTTCTCCCTTCTTCCAGCTAGCTTACCAGCCCCTCCCCACTCTTACTCTGGGTATCTGTGTCTTTCCCCGAGTACCTGTGTCCCTGACTGTACAGCTCTGACCTGGGTGGGAAATCAGTTTCTCCTGGGATGACTCAGGCTCTCCTCTGTCATGAAGTCTGCTCCCCAGTAAGCCTGAGCTCTGTTTCCTCTGCCCCCTCTCTCCAGGCTGGTGTTATTCTCCTCCAGCTTCCCTCCCAGCTGCTTTTCCCTCCCGCAGCTTTTGGGGCTCCATAGTAGCCAATGAGAGCCCAGGGTTTGCAATGGGGGCTCTGGTTACAGTTCAAATCCTCCAGTAAAAAGCATGCATTGTGCACAGCATACCCTCTGTTTGGAAAAGCTATTGCACCCTCTGCAAACTTTTTGCTGCCTTTCTTGCAAAGTTCTTAGGCACAGCTCACCCACTTAGCTTACAGCCAAGCAAGCCTTTGCAGCTGTTACATATTGAATAAAACCAGACCAAGAACTGACCCCTGGAGCACTCTACTTGATACCAACTGCCAACTAGATATTGAGCCATTGATTACTACCCTTTGAGCCCAAAGATCTGGACAGTTTTCTATTCACCTGACAGTCCCTTCATTCAACCCATACTTCCTTAGCTTGCTTGCAAGAATGCTGTTAGGGACCGTATGAAAAGCCTTGCTAAAGTCAAGGTATATAACATCCATTAGTCTCCCCACATCCACAGAGCCAGTCATCTTGTCATAAAAAGCAATCAGGTTGGTCAGGTATGACTTGCCCTTGATGAATTCATGCTGACCAGGGTGGATTTTATTTAAATCAAATTGATTTAAATCACTGGCCATGAAGCCTTGATTTAATCATTGTTTTCTACAAAAAGTGAAGCCTTGATTTAATCATTGGTTTCTACAAAAAGTGCATTTTTGTTGGTTGATATTCATTTAACTTCTTGAAACTTTGCTCTTTTAGAGAAAGGTAAGGGCTTGACTGTATATACACAAACTTGCAGAGAGACAATAGGGCTGATGGGTGAATAATCAAGTCTGTTATCTCTCATCTCCATAATTCTGTTAACAAGGATTTTATCTCATAGACATGGGGGGGGGGGTGTTGAATCTCTAGAGACAACAAACTCTCCCTATGTCTGGAGAAGGGTGTTTGTGCCTAAAAACTTCCAAAGAACAATTTTGCCAAATGTTTAGTTGGTTTAATAAAAGATATCATGTCTACCCAAAGAACCTTGTCTGCCTATGATCTCTGGAGACACAAATCCACACTTTGAGGACTGAAGCTAAGTATTACAGAGATGCTTAATGGGATCTTCTAGACTGAGCACTGAGTCCCATTGGTAGAGTGGTTTTCTTCTGGAAACCCCATAAGATTGGGCCCCTAATATAGTCCATGGCCTATTCATAGATTCATAGATGCTAGGGTTGGAAGGAACCTCAATAGATCATCGAGTCTGACCCCCTGCATAGGCAGGAAAGAGTGGTCGGGC
>NW_005842053.1:1765241-1772015 GCF_000455745.1 Alligator sinensis
GGGGGTGCCTTGGTGAATAAAACCTCACCAATTCCCTTCTGTGCCCCCGTGATGAACTTATAGGCAGCCACAAGGTCGCCTCTCAACCTTCTCTTGCGGAGGCTGAAGAGGTCCAGGTGCCCCAGTCTCTCCTCATAGGGCTTGGCCTGCAAGCCCTTAACCATACATGTGGCCCTTCTCTGGACCCTCTCCAGGCTATCCACATCCCTCTTGAAGTGCGGCGCCCAAAACTGCATGCAGTATTCCAACTGCAGTCTGTCCAGTGCCCGATAGAGGGGAAGTGTCACCTCCTTGGATCTGTTCATCATGCATCTGCTGATGCACGATAAAGTGCCATTAGCTTTTCTGATGGCTTCATCACACTGATGACTCATGTTCATCTTGGAGTCCACTAGGACTCCAAGATCCCTTTCCACTTCCGTGCCACCCAGCAGGTCATTTCCTAGGCAGTAGGTATGCTGGACATTTTTCCTCCCTAGGTCCAGCACTTTGCATTTCTCCTTGTTGAATTGCATTCTGTTGTTTTCCGCCCATATGTCCAACCTGTCCAGGTCTGCTTGCAGCTGTTCCCTGCCCGGCTGTGTGTCCACTTCTCCCCACAGTTTTGTGTCATCTGCAAACTTGGACAGAGTACACTTCACTCCCTCGTCCAAGTCGCTGATGAAGATATTGAAGAGTATCAGTCCAAGGACCGAGCCCTGCGGAACCCCACTGCCCACACCCTTCCAGGTCAATACTGACCCATCCACTACGACTCTCTGGGTGCGACCCTCTAGCCAATTCGCCACCCACCGGACTGTGTAGTCATCCAAGTCACAGCCTCTTAACTTGTTTACCAGTATGGTGTGGGATACCATACCATGTTGTGTCCTATTTATAAAACTTCTAAAAAGGTTACATGAATATATTTTTATTTTCTCAAATAGTATATAATTAGAATTTATAATCCCTATTCCATGATGATATCTTTGAGCTTTAACATAAATTAAATTAAAACTATTGTTACATAATTCTTTTTAAAAAGCATCTTAACCAAAAAATAAAAAATACGACTAAATCAAAAAAATCTGATTTAAAAAAAAAATTTAAACTGTTGATTTTTATCCACCCTGATGCTGACTGTTCCTAATCACCTTATCCTCCAAGTGCTTAGAAATAGATTCCTTGAGGATCTGTTCCATGATTTTTCCAGGGACAAATCCAGGCAGGTCAAAGCGGAACTGGAGTTGCAGAAAGCAAGGGACATGCAGGATAATGGAAAGGGTTTCTACAAGTATGTCAGAAACAAAAGGAGGATCAGGTAAAGCATGGGTCCCTTACTGAGCAGCCAGCAGCTTTGAAAGAGTAGGTTAGGGACTATTTAGAAAAGCTGGACATGTACAAGTCCATGGGGTCAGATGCAATGCAGAGCCCCTGGCCATTATCTTTGAAAACTCGTGGTGATCAGGAGAGACCCCAGATGATTGGAAGAGGGCAAATATGATGCCCCTCTTTCAGAAAGGGAAGAAGGAGGATCCAGGAAACTACAGACTGTCTAGCCTCACCTCAATACTCTTATATTTCTCGCTTTTCTTTTGTCCAAGTTTCCACTTCTTGTAAGTTTCCTTTTTGTGATTTAGCTTACTAAAGAGTTCCCTGCTAAGCCAAGCTGGTCTTCTGCCATACTTGCTAGTCTTCCTGTGCATTGGGTTGATTTATTCCTGAGCCTTCAGTAAGTGTCTTTAAAATACAGCCAGCTCTCCTCATCTCCTTTCCCCCTCAGACTGGCTTCCCATGGGATCCTGCCAGTCAGTTCCCCGAGTGAGTCAGAGTCTGCTTTTTTGAAGTCCAAGGTCTGCTTTCCTTCCTTCCTTCCTTTTCTCATCTCATGATGGCCCAATTGGCCATCCAGTACAACATTTTCTGCCAATTCTTCCATGTTTGTGAGTAGTAGGCCAAGAAGAGCATGGCACCTAGTTGGCCTCTTTAACACTTGCACCAGGGAGTTGCCCCCAACATTCTCCAAAAGCTTCCTGGATTGACTTCCCAGCAGATATCAGGGTAGCTGAAGTCCCCCATGAGAACCAGGGCCTGTGATCAGGAAATTTCAACCAGCTGTTTGAAGAAAACCTCATCCACTTCATTCTCCTGGTCTAGTAGTCTATAGCAAACACCAACCACAACATCATCCTTGTTGCTCTTCCCTCTGACCTTAACCCAGAGACTTTCAACAGGCCTATCTCCAGTTTCATACTGTACACCTGAGGTAACTAGCTAATTGTCCTACTTTCTCAGAAAGAATGAGAAGGTCTCCCCGGTTACCCCTTCCTGTTTGTGCTTCCTCTAGGTCACTCACCCTCTTCCTGCTCATAGAAAACCTTACAAAATTGGACTCCAAATCTGCAATGACATACATATATGCTTAATATTACATCCATCATTGGTAACCCAAAGGAAGTTAATAGGACTAGTCTCATTGCATAATATTAAGCATATGTGTGTGTCTTTGTAGGATCAGAGTCTTTGGTAGATGTGTTAATAGTTATGCTTTCATCATGTTTTGAAGCATCAAGTGCTGGTCACTTGTAGACATACAGTACAAGATCAGATGGACTAATTGTCTGATTGTTACTATTTCTTTGTTTTCAGGGATGGTTATGTCATTCCAATATCAAATAAAACACCAAGAGATCTGCCAGTATAAACATATTGAAAAAGAAAATGGTTCAGGGAACCAGAGAAAGGAGGCAAAGGTATAGTTAATCTGTTCTCCAGTACTTCTGATGGCAAAAACTGAGTAGAGGGAGGATATGCTGGGGAAACCTGAGTTTCATAGTGGGATGAGAGCAGGGGTCAGGGGAGAAGCAGGGACCTTATAGTATTAAAGCACTAAAACTATTTATTCTTGACTTAACTTTTACCAGAACTATATTGTCATGTTGTGTGCATATATACCATGTAATATCTTTGGTATCTCCATGGCCTTTGCTGACAAAGTTGTTAAATTAAGCTGGGCACCCCTGTAAATATATCTTTAATAAATATATATGTTTGTCATGCTTTACTGCTCAGTCTTATAAATCAAACTGCATCTAGCTATCGAATATTCTCAGCCCAGTTGTCCTAATCTGACAACTAAAAATCACAGCATCTAAACCCACATCCTTCTTAGAGAACAGTTATTTATACTAGTGACATGTCAAGGACAAAAATCCTTTTTTTTTTTAATTCAGGAACAAAGCTGTTACCAACTGGCTCAAATCTGCCAGGAGGGTAGCGCCAATACAAAGGGAGAATTTAGAGTGCAGAAACTAATTAAAACAGCCCAGGTATAGCAGATAACATTTTCTAACCAAAATCTCATTGAAGTGCCAGAACAAGTTGGGGGAGAAAGTGTTATGTTGCTCAGTTTACACTGATGACATGTGATTCTTTCTTTTCTGTCACCTATCCATTTGCTGATTAACCACTTTAGTACTGCTGAATGTACACTTGAGTAAAAGACACCTTCAGCATTGTCCCATATACAGTATCTAGTGTGTCATCTTTTGAACGGATGACATTCTAATGGAGTATCAAGCACTTCAGAAACCTGCTGTATTCTGCCACTTCACAGAAGCCCCAGCAAGCCTCAACAGCAAAAAAGAAAGAGGCTTTCACTGATAGGCTTACTGAAGTTCATTTCTTCTCAGATAGCAGGAGGCTGAATACAGAATGACACTTGAAATTTAAGGGGTGAAAAACAAGAGCAAAGGAGTCTTGTTGATCCCTATAAAAACAAACCATTTTCACCAAGGCGCATGAGATTTCAAAGAGTTGATCTCTTGCAACAGATAAAAATGATTTTAGAAATGTTCATCAAGTCAATTTAGAAGAATTAAGGGCACTTTCAAGTCCAGCAACTGTTAAAACCTAACCCAATGAGTACAAAGCCTAAGATAGCAAGAAAAACATTTCCATTCTTGAAGACTTAGTCCTCAATCCAGGGAAGTAAAAAGGGACATATTTAACTTTAAGCACACACGTAGCCCTATTGATGTCAATGAGAATACATGTAAATATTTTTTTTAATGATCCAATTCCTCAAATGTTTTATTAGTTGGAATCTATGATCTCTTTGATTTCTTTGAGGGGAACCTATCTCGCTTAGGGATTTATGAAGCCTCCATAATTCTACTATTGGAAACAACTCTCAATCTTCCATTTATTTTTTTCTTCCAAAAGTGTTGTGAGGTAGGACATTGCCAGTTTGATCCAATTTCATAGATATGTTACAGATTTTTTTGTATTTTTCAACCAAGTTCAGATCTCTTACTTCTTCCACAGGAGAGTATATGGAGCACAAAACTTTCCAGAATAGTCACAGGGTTCATATTTCACAAGTCCTTCATGTTCAGAGCTCCAGAGGGGATGTTTCAGGTTGGATGTGTTTTCAAATACACCAACTGGCTATTTTAGCAAGGATATGTACTTAACTATGTTAGTCTTAAGTCAAGCAGGAGGCAGGGTATACTAACTGTACATCTAATTTGTCTATGGGTATGTCCGTATGTCACCCTATGGTGATATACAGACACATTACATCACTGTATGGTGCACTATGGTGACATAGCGATCATGTGTGTCTACACATGATTACCAGCTATGTCACCTTAGCAGCGCGCTCCCCAGGTATAGCACGCTGCTACAGCAACGTAGAGGCCAAATCTACCCATATGTCACATGCACGGCACAGTAACCACCCACAACACAGTAACCCCCCAAAAGGAAGTACTAAACCACAGCGCCATAGCAATGTCACCATACAGTGACTTGTAGACACATCCTATAAGGGGCAAATCTACTCTGTATTCTGTTTTAGCAGGTCCATTCTTTGACCCAATTGCCATGTCTACCAGGGACATAACTCTTCTTTCTCAGGAATAATCTTTGAAAGAAACTCTCCAGGTCTTAGATGGAAAGATAAATGCTCATTGACTAGACTCTTTCAATATTAATGTGTTTTGTCTCTATGACAAAAATTAATAGGGTCCTTAGTGAATATATTTGTGGATTGGAAAGTAGACTGGAGACAACTAAGAGATGAAGAACAATGCTTAACAATCCCACAAAGAAGTTTATCATTTTGGAATCCCCCTGAATTTGTGCTAATGGATTAGGGTTATCATAAACTGAATCTCTTGCTGATGTCGGGTGCCTAAAGTTAGTGACTTTGCTGCCACAGTGTCTGGTAGTAGCAGGCATAGATCAATGTTTTTAATCAGTGTTATAATTTGTGTTTTGGTTAAACAAACATGGGGTTTTAAAGAATCCTCTTACATCTAAGCCAAGTTTTGGTTTTTTGGGGGGAGTGGGGAAGGGAGGGGGGGGTCCAGGCTCAGTGGCTGGAACTGGAAGCTAGAAAAACTCAGATTTGAAATAGGGTGCATTTCCCCCCCGTAACATTACAACAATTTACCACAGATTTACCATTGTTGATTTCCTTGTCCCTCCCCACAGTGAAGACTGGATCTTTTTTTCCTGAAAGATTCAAGTGTGGCTGCTGAAGCTAAAGTAGAAATTAAGACCAAGAAATCCACTTGAGTTTATGTTCCACCGGAGGCCAGACTAAAGCTGCATGCACACATTAAAATGAGCTGGGAGATTCCTTCTAAGTTTGTCCTCTTGGTAGAAAAATGTACCTGAAGATGCCTCAATAGACAATCAGATACTGAGCTCCTGAATAGCAGAGAGCTTGTAGTGCTGATGCTGCACAACCTGGGGGGCCTGTTTACACATCTCAGCATGCTCTGCAGGCTTCCCCAGTCTGCGTGGAGACAGAATGGCAGCAGACGTGCAGGGCAGCACTGATTTGTTGACACCGAGTCAGCTGTGTCTCCCTTCTGCACAATGTGGGGATTCTGAAGGGGATATACAGGCAGTCCTTGACTCACAACATTTCAAGTTACAACATTTTGCACTTCAACGTTTATAATTTGACACCCTGTCTCAACTTTCTGATGTCAGTTTTGACTTTACAACACTTGATCCAATGCAACGCCATGCCAGTGAACAAGTTTGCTGTGTCGCCCATCTCCCTGGAGAATAGCTGTCCAAACGTCCTTGGACGCTTTCTTTAAGAAAGCAGACATGCCTCTAGAAAAACCTGCCGCCAAGACTCCTGTGAAGACTCCAGCCAAGAACCCTTCAAAAAGTCCAACCAAGAGCCTTTCAAAAATTCCAGCAAAATCACCTCAAAGTCGTCCTTCCAAATCAGTATGACTGCTATTTACAATATAAATACATTAATGTAGCTATGTTACTCATCTATAATTGATCGAGTACAAAATTCTAGGGTATTTTTAGTGAAAATAGGGTATCAGGCCTTGGTTCAGGAACCAGTCCTCCATTTATAACACTGTTTCTTATGAGAAAATTGGTTCCGAGTTACAACATTTTAACTTAAGACACGGTTTTCAGGAACCAATTTGTCATAAGTCTGAGGACTGCTTGTATTCTCCTCCCAGCTTGCCTGGAGTAGTAGCATCCAGCAAGCAACACACAGTCTCTCTGGTGGGGGAAGTGTAGGAACAAAGTACCTTGGGATGGTAGAGGACTGTGCTGTGGCTCCAGAGAATGTGTATAGACATTCAGTTTCTCAGGAGAAACTCTTCTTGGAGTGATTTAACCCAGGTTGTTTGGGGTTTATATTTTTCCTGGAACAACCATTTTTGCTCTGAGAGAAAAAACCTGAATGTCTGTTCACTTGTAGTTTCTCTTGGGAGAGCAGTGACTTACTCTAAAAAGGGGCGGGGG
>NW_005842053.1:1772046-1797127 GCF_000455745.1 Alligator sinensis
GGGGGGGGGGAGGAAGAGCTAAATACCAGGAAAGGAAAAAAATGGCATAGAAAATAAACTGGATTATAAAATGGATAATACAATAGAAATGATTGTGGGCCAATCCTACATTGGCTGAGACTGAGCTAGATGACACTACCCCATTTCAGAGAAGTAAAGACCTCTTACATCATTAGAAATTTAATGATATTTAGTTAAGATGTGATAGGTGGCTTAGAGTTTTAAAACGACATTTTCTCCCATACCACATATCCCTAAATAAAATACAGACCTTGTTTTTGGAGGGCAGAATGTATTTTAAAAAAAACAACCCTGAATTATGCCCTAGACAACGGGCAAGAGAAAAACCCAATGTTAATCTTTTCACAGCCACCCTCAAATTGGTAACAGTCTTTGGCTTCTTATTTGGCTACTCAGCCACAAACTTGTCAATTTGAGAGTGGCTATCAAAGGGTCAACACTGGATTTCCTCTTTCCTGCTCGCTACCTAGAAGTCTTTGTACAGGCAACAAAATTGGCCTTTAAAGCGGCTTAAATGCCCTTTGCACTGCTTTAATGGCATTGCTGTTGCACACTCAGCAACATATTCTGCTTTAATGGCGTTGCTGTTTGCATGCTCTGTGGCGTATTCTACTTTAAGTGACTTCGTAACGTAGCAAGATAAAACATCTCCGAGGTGTTTTACTTTGCTATCTAAAAAAGTGCAATGGTGCAAGGGGTGCTGGAAGCCAACATGTTTGGGGAAGCTCAGGCTTGGCGGGTTTCCAGTTCTCTGTGCACTGTCCCCACTGCCTTCTCCTGCCGCCAGCACACCCAGCTGCCCTCCCACTGCCTTGCTGCCCTGTCACAGGGCCAAGCCAGCCATTCCTGGGTTGTCCCAGGTAGTGGGAAGGTGGCAGGGATGATGCAGGGGTGCTGGAGCATACCTGCCTCTCCCAGTGCAGGGAGGGAAAGGGGGCCAAGCTGCTGCCAGATTGCACAGCCCTTGAGCTGTGGGGGATCCTGGTGTTTTCCATCGCAAAGGTGGCAGCGCCCCCCAGGTGGCACCTGCCCACTGGCAACCAGCCCGGGCACTCCCAGGCAGTGCTGCAGCCATGGAGGGAAGCACCAGGCCCCGTGTAGCTCAGGGGCTGTGCGACCTGACAGCAGCCCATTCAGGCAAGATTGACTGGAGAGAGAAAAAACAAAAAGCAGCAAGGAGCCTGGTCTTTTTTTATTTCCTCCCAGAGCCTGCTTGCCTGCCTGAGCTGCACAGGGGCCTGGTGCTTCCTTCCACAGCTGCGGTGGGGGTGGTGCTTCCCTCCACTGCTGCGGCACCCCCTGGGACCACCTGGATCGGATGCCACCATGTGGGTGCTGTTTACAAGGTGCCATTGAGGAGGGAAGCACTGGCCCCCCCACAGCTTGGGGACCACTCAGCAAACTGGCAGCTCATCCCTACCCCCTCCTGCCACAGGAGAGGCAGGGAAGCTCTAAGGATAGGCCGCCACCCTTGTATACATACCATGAAGGTTTAGTTTGGTTTAGCTCTCCCTAAATTGAAACACTAGGTTGTTAAAACCCACCGTTTCAATTTAGGGAGAACTAAACTGAATTGCGTGTACAAGCACCCTAAGAGAAAAGCTGGCAGCCATCTTGCAGCACTGCCTCTTCATGCTTCTCTTCCAGTGAAGAAAAATTAGCTTCTCTGCTTAGGATATGATCCCCAATTCTGGTGGGCTGATCTTTTGGAGAACGGTATTTGTGTGGTATACAAGTAAATGTGGTATACGCCAGTATGTTTGTAGCAGTCTGTGAAGATATGTAAATGGTTTATTTACAATTATAGAAGGGTCTAATTTAGGGAAAGGTCTATAGTAAAACTAGGAGAAAAAAAGAATACCATTTTCCTTATTATAATGAGTTCCATACTCAATTTTAGAAGAAAGAGTTCCTAATTCTCTACCATTGTCAGATGACATGATGCTTTTTAAAATCATTTAAAAATATTGTATATATGTTTATATAAAAGAAAGCATAATCTTTAAAAATAGTTTTAAAAATGCTTCATATACATTTTTGTCTTGTGATTTTTCTGTTATAGAAAAATACAAGAATTGTTTTTTAAATGTAGTAATTAACTACAGTAAATTCACCTTTATTTTTTTAAATAGTCAATCAAGAGGAAAAAACCCAGAAAGTATGTTTAAGTACTCATAACAAATTAAACGGTCGTTGTTTCTCTGAACAAAAAAGCTTTCTTCTGCAAAGTTTCATTATGAATGATATTGTATCATGTTTAATGAGGTGTTATAAAAACCTAAATGTTCTTACTGTAAGTAACTTCCCTTTGGTCAGTAGAAAATCTATGTCTATCTAGGAATAGCTAGGTTTGGAACCAGAAGAAATGATCTGCCCATTGCCTTCAAATGACATTGGGTCAGGCCTAAAGGTTTCACTGGGTAAGGAGTTTGTTTTCTGAAGCAAATATACACATAAAACCAAATTTATGTTCCTAAATACACTCACACAGCTAATATTGATTGTAATGGGAAACATGTGTGCATTATGGGGTGAGTGCTTTGCATTACCCAAGCACTTGAAAGGAATTAGTCACTTCTTGCAGTGAAATTAAGATCTTGTAGTAAGGACCGAACAACTGAGAATTTAATCCTGCTAAGCATGCTGCCCAGGTGGTGGCTGACATCATCTCTCACTGAAGTCAGGGTTTCAGGCCTCTGGTTCACTTCAAATAGAGTTCAGGGAGCTCAGAACCTCTCAGGATTGGACCGTGACTGTGGAAATGTTTGTTTGTTGTTGTTGTGTCTTTCATGCTTGCTCATACTGCTATGTCATATTGTCTACATCTGGAAATGAGTCAGATCTCTGTATCATTATCTCATGAATCTATATTTTCCCAGCTGTTTCTGTTGCAATCTGAATAGAAAGAAAAGATGAGCGTACAGGCATAGAAACATGCTATGTTAGGATTTAGCAAGTTGAGAAAAGTTCCTAATGAGCTCATGCTTCTATCACAGGAAACCCATTAGTTTTTGCACCTTTTGGAGGTTTTGCAGGTCTCTTGCTTCTAATATTGAATGGTTGCCACCTCATAGGGCATGTCCACACAAGCGTGTACATGCAGTATGTGGTGCTGCAGACCCATCTGCGGCACCAACAACTGCATGTGCTAGATATGAAGGCATTCCCTACATTGCTAATTTGCGGGGAGGGGGTTGACAACAGGAGATCCCAGTGTCATAAAATCCTGTGCCAAAAATAAGTGGAGCAGTGCACATGGCGGCCACATGCAGTGCCCAAAATTGGAGCCTGGCTGGCCAGAGCCACACTCTGGATGCTGGCCAGACTCTCCTCTGCAGGATCACTGTGGCTACAGCCCCTGGACACCCCCAGAACCCCAGGTAAGGCTGCATGGGCCAGCCCAGGTGCACATTCCCACTCATGGGGACATACCCACAAGGACCAGCTTAACTCCCTTGCTTGATATAAAGTATTGGATTTTTCCTTAAAAGACATGACACCAGATTTTGATTTAGCTCATGATGTAGTTAAGCATTTTACTTACGTCTTCAAAATACTTGTTAGACTTCAGGATGTCATCCACAAATGATTTGCATTCATCAACTGATAGACCCTCTAAATCTTCTTTAATGCCTTGGTGAAAAGCTGATGAGATGTTTGTGTTTCTAAAAGAAATGATGCTCCCCACAGTGACTGTAATTGGATCTGTCTCCCATTTTTCATAGTTTCATAGTTTTTTAGCGGTGGGAAGGGACCTTATAGATCATTGGGTCCAGCCCCCCTGCACTTGGGCAGGGAAGACCCCTGGAGTCAGATAACCCCAGCAAGGTGGGCATCAAGATGCTTTTTGAAGATTGCCAGGGTCGGTGACTGGATCACCTCTGAGGGGAGCCTGTTCTAACCCCTCAGTACATGACTTGTAAAGAAGTATTTTCTTATGTCTAGTCTGAAGTGATCTTCAATCAGCTTGTGCCCATTATTTCTAGTCCTCCCCTGGGGGGCCTTGGTGAATAGTTGCTCCCCCAGGCCCTGATGTACTACCCTGGTATACTTAATAGCTGCCACCAAGTCCCCTCTGAGTCTTCTCTTCTCCAGGCTGAACAGTCCCAAGTCTTTCAGCCTCTCCTCATATGACCTGGTCTCTAGGCTTCTAATCATGTGTGTGGCTCTCCTTTGGCCTCTCTTGAGCTTCTCCACATCCTTCCTGAAGTGCAGTGCTCAGAACTGGACACAGTACTCCAGCTGCGCTCTCACCAAGGCCAAGTAGAGTGGAAGGATGACATCTTTAGCTTTGCTTGCGATGCCTCGGTAGATGTATGTTTCATTAGCTCTGCCAGCTACGGCATTGCATTGGTGGCTCGTGTTCATGTTGTTGTCTATCATGACACCCAGGTCTCATTAAGTTGTGTTGCTGGCTAGCATAGCACTGCTGAGCCTGTAAACGTGTTGTGGATTATTTCTCCCCAGATGGAGCATTTTGCATTTGTCTGTGTTTTGCAAAACACTCATAGCGTAAACATTCATGTTTCCAGATTATAAAAATTATACTCCACCTATATAAACAGTAATCAGTATACATCATAATTCCTTATCAGTTTTGCATAGATAATAATGGTTTGATGATATTTCTTTACATCAAATTAGTATTCATCATGTTTGTTTTCCCCCGGGCTATTCAGAAACCCTTTTTGGAATTTCACAGTTCTTTTAAAACATCTGTTGCTGGCCTGCTTATTTGTGAAGACCCATTTTTGGGCAGATTTCAGTAAGTGGCGCCACTGAATATTGCAAACAACCTAGGACAAACCATATTATGTATTCCATAATTCTTTTTTTTCAAAATGAGGACAGAAAGGGAAAGATCAGCAATCTCAGGTCTTTTCGTGTTAATTGCAAAGTAAAAAAAAACATAAAGGAAGCAAGCTAAAGACCTGGCATATTTACCCAAATCCAAGATGACTTTAAATTTGAGATGACCCCCAATGATTAGATTGGAAAATGTATTAATTTGTTGTGAGTTCCCATGTATAGAATCTAATCTTTGTAGTTTTTTTCCTTAAATTTATCCCCCCAACACCACCGCAGTTGGGTAGATGCTGGGGGAGTCAAGTGGCCTCACCCTGCCTAACAGTTGCCCCCTTCTCCCCTGCAGTACCTGCTTGCCCCGTTCCTGTATCCCCCTACTGCTTGCCCTCCTTGCTGTCTGCCCCCTGGTGTCTGTCCCCTCCACCACCCCTTGTCCCCTGCCACTTGCTTTTCCTCCCACCTCCCTGACCCCCACGCCTGAGCCCTTTGACACCTGTCCCTCCTTATATTGCCTGTACTCATTGGCACCTGTCTCCCTCACTATTTTCCTCCCCTACTGCCTGCTCCCTGTGCCACCTCCTGACCCCACCACCTCCTACCTTTCTATCACAGCTCCAGCTCTGTCTGGGACCCCACTCCAGCCCAGGGAGCATGGAGCATGTGCATCCTCTGGCCTTTGCTAAGCCATGCAGCAGTGGTTGCAGAGATGGCAGCCTTGCCCCAGGCCTGGCCCCTGGGAAGTGGTGACAGGAAGCAGAGGTGGGGGTACAAGTGGTTGCAGTTCTGACTTTTACCCCAGACCCAGTGTCAGAGCCTCGGCTACTGCTCCCCACCCCCCAATTGTACTCAGATCTAAAATGAGAGGCTTTCCCCCCCAGATAGAATAGGGTGATTCCATTGGGGTGCTTTTTGATATTCTTTTTGATTGGGAGGGAAGAGAGAGAAGACCAATAACTTTTGTATTTTGGATCCTGCTTTTATACTCAGGTATGTGTTGCTTAAGTTGTGAGACCTCTTACTGAAGCTAGTGGGACTACCGGTGCTTAAATTTAAGAAAGTATTTAAAAGTCTTTGCAGGACTGAGACTTTTAGTATTTATTGGTAGGTTAATCCCAGGGAACATTACATAATGTCAGAGTCATAGCAGGGCAGCTTGGAGCTGCCTAGCAGTGGCTGTAGGTGCCAGCATTGTGGCTAGCCTGCAGCAGCATCAGTTGTTATTTTTTGCCCTGTCCCCAAGTTGGTACCTGGGGCTGCTGCACTAAATTATCAATTTTCCTCTTTAGAAAAACCACAGATAGATGTCTAACTACTGCCATAGCTCTACAGCATTCCTGTATGTCAAGTTCCCCTTGGTGGCCACTTCACTTCTACATTTCCAACTTGGAAATGTAGAAGTGAAGTGGCCACCAAGGGGAACTTTCTCATTGGGGAAATGAGCTCCATGGTGACTCTGAATGCATCAGCTTGAAGAAGGATATTGGCATAGGGCACAGGAGTGGAAGCTGGGTATGCATTTTCATTAGGTAGGGAATCTTTCATGGAAGGGAAGAGTTAAGAGACAAGCGGGTGGGATTCCTATCCCTGGCTGCAGAAGGTCTGTGCTGCAGCTCTCTGGGTAGCCTCCAGGTTGTGGCCTGTCTTGATTTTTGTATTCTGCTTAGTTCCCTGGAGCCAGTTCACTCACACTTTGTGCAGATGTTTTAGAGGAGGGAGGGGCACATACTCACCCTGACATACTCACCCTGACACCCTGGCAGTTTTTAACTGCCTTTTGCTAATTTAACTCATAATTGCATCAAATTACACAGTGGGGCAACATTCCAGTCCCATTGTATTCACTGGGAGTTTTTCCAGTGCCTTCAGTAGAATCAGGCCTCTTTATAATGTCCTTAGGAGAATTAATCCTTATCTATTGCCATAAATGAAACACACAAGAATATTTTAAATCATTTAAACTTTATGTGCAAGTTGATTATATTGTCAGCAATTATGGTGTTAATCCACTGGATATTACTGTCACAGTTTATGAATATTTTGAGTTCTGTTAAGAAATTCTTTCAAGAAAATGTAAATTTTAAGAGCTCAACAATTTATTTGGCTTGAAAATAGATGAAGATTTGAACATATCTAATATACTACATAGTGGGCTGCATTTCTTTTTGGCAGAAATCTATATAATCACATGGTCTATAAGGAAATGTATATTTATTAGAATCTTCTTGTGGTTTGCTTTTTGGTTTTTGGCTTGAATATTAGTGATAACTTGTACACTCACCTTGTAAAGTTCATTCTTTCCTAACTACATTATACAGCCATTAAAAGTACTCTTGTTAAAATAACACCTCTTTATTATAGCACTTCCTGCTAGCATAGCTACAGTAAAAGCTTGTCAGCCTTTCCAGTATAAATATAAATCCCTATTTTCAGGGATTTATAACTCAGCTATAAATATTCACTCTAGGCTAAAAATTGGCATACAAAGTTTCTCCCCATCAGCAAAGCTATTAGAGACTTCTTTAAAAAAAGAAATCAGTTATAGAAATCAGTAACCTGCAGTTTTGCCAACTATATATATATGTGTGTGTGTATGTCTATGTATGTATGTATGCACATATGTATGTATGTATCACAGAATATATATATAAAATCAGCATAAAGTACCCAGAAATTCTTTCAGGTTTTTGGAGATCTTGTCGTTTCATAGAATTTGGAGGTTAGAGATGGAAAAACATGTTGGATCAGCCCATTCTCTTCCTTACCAGTGTGGGATTGTTCAGTTTGCATCAGTTTCATTTTTTTCAAACTAGTGGGCTTCCAACAACCCTTGGGAAACCACTTCACATCTTCAAAAGTTGTTGGTGCACACAAGTCACTTCTGCACTCAGCTCAAATTATTCGTCTGTCAATTTATTGTTGAGGTTTCAACTTGATAGGTTATTTCTGGTAAATATCATTTAGCCTTTCCTGAAACTTGAGTGCTAGAAAGTGATGAGATCCTTTCTCTCACACAAGTGGAAGACAAAACTGGAACATCTTAATAGTGGTCTGAAAGCTAGGTAAGATTTCAAAACCAGCAGTTAGCAAAAACCCACAGCAAAGCTGCACGTTGTATAACATATCCTGACTGTGGCCAGCATCAAGGTATATGTATGGAGTGCACCCCATGAAGTAAATCTGCCCCCTACTTATTTCAGTCTTTGTTCTCTGGTACACTGTATTAGAGAGGAAGAAGCAGTCTATGATGTACCTGAGACGTTTACTCTGATGATGATGATCAGTAGCCAGCGCGCAGTGTCAAACCAGATTATAATGTACTTCTGCTCCTGTATCCTGCACAGAGTTGGTTAACTGGATTTTGTATTAACTGAAGCTCCCAGATAACCTTCATTATTAGTCTCAGATAAAGCATAACAAGGGCCTGTGTGACTATGATGAAATCTGTGTGTGGCAACTTGGGGAAGTCTTTTGATTACTCAAAAAGGTATGTTGGTGAGAAGCATATGTGTTCCTGACCACTTCTACATTTTGAGACTCTGTAACCTGGGGGAGAAATTATAAAAGTTGAATAAAATCATGATTGTAAACCACACTGAAAGTAGGTGGGCTGAATAATTCAATTGATAGTCACAAACATTGTTAGTTATGGATATGATACAACATAGTATGCATTATTTGGCCATTTCAAGCAGATTCTGCAAATACTCCATCATTCTGGGAATCCATCATCATAGCCCATTAATTCTTCCCACATGTCCTCCTAAGATCAATGCAGCTATTGCTGGTTTCACTAGGCTTCCCTCAGTGAAAGCCAAAGAGAGGTCCATTGTGCCCCTGTGACCAAAAAGTCACTTGGCTCAATTCTTATTAGTAGTTCTTCTGGGGAATGGTTTGGAGGGATCAGTGGGTGCACCTATACAAGATGCTTAACTGCGTAGTAGTGTAGTTTATTGTGCAGTAAGCATGTGTGTCTATACATGAACATGCTTACTATGCAAAAAACCTCACTAATCATGAGTAAATTTGCTACCTGCAAGTGCAATTAGCAAATTTATTTTCAATTAGTAATGGTGCAGTAGCATTCATGTGGATGCCTCACTGGAAGCAAATCTGCTCCCGGTCAGCTGTTCACCCAGAGGTGGGAGATTGCTACCTGTCTCCAGGAAATACCTGCTACTGGGGTGGGCTCTGCCACCGGAGCCCAGGTGGGACTATGTGCCCCTGCCCTGGCAGCAGGAAGCTCTAAGTCTCCCACTCCACGATGGTGAACAGGGAGCACGGGCTGAGATATTATTATCTCCCAGCACCAGTTCCACAACCGTGGGGCCAGCACTGGTATAGAAAGATCTCCCAGCACCAGCCCTGCAACCACGGAACTGGTGCTAGGAGATAGGGGTCTCCTAGCACCAGCCCCAGGCTGCAGAGCTGGCACTGGTGGCAGGTGCTGGGGAACCAGTTCCTTGCCCAGCTCTGCACTCGTGAAGCTAAGCAGGGAACAAGCTCCCCAGCCTGTTCCCACTGACCTCTGCACTCACAAAGCTGAGTGGGAAACAGGCTCCCCAGCCTTCACCCCATGTGTTGGACTGGGGCTGGGAACTGTCCTGATCAGGGGCAAGTCACAGCCCCATGCCCCAGTTGGGTGGTCAAGGCACAGGGCTTGGAAAGAGCTGCAAGGCTGGGGTAGGTCCCAGCCCCCTGACTTGATCTGCAAGTGGGGCAGCTAGCAGTGACCTATCTGGTAGGTGCCCCACTGGTGGATCAGGGCAGGGGCTGGGACCTGCTCCTCTCCTGCAGCTCTTTCTAAGTCCTCTGCCTTAATCAGGGCACCAGGGCCAGGAGCTCCCTGCTGCCAGGGTAGGTGGACATTGTTCCTGTCCCAGCAGCAGGCAGCCTTTTGGGGGCAGGTTGTAATGTCCTAGACCAGGCCTAGAGCTCCCACTGGTGGCAGCAGGGGCCCATTGCAGGACCCCACGAAGCGGGAGCAGTTTGCTGAGGTAAAGGCACTATGAATCACCAGGTAAGCCAGACACAAAGAAGATCCAGGTATTCAAAGCCAGAGGTTCACCCCTCTAGTAGCCACACCAGGGCTGGCTTCAAGGACTCCTTAAAATAGGAAGGCTGAACAAAGTTCCTTTTGAGGAGTCCTGAGACAGAGCTTCCCCTGAAGGGGGCTGATCTGTGACGGGCTCACTCTATCAAAATAGATAGAAAAAAGATGCTGATGTAAAAATAAAACAAAACAAAATCTAATTCTGGGTATACCAGATGGCCCTAATTCTTCTCATGGTAACTTTACAGCCTAGAGCACTGAGTTGTAATGATTCTGCAGGGGAAGAAGAAGTGTTCACTATAGCTGGGACACTGGAAATATACTGGGTTTTAATTGCTCATTCCTCCTCCTCCTTTCTTTCTCTTTTTCCCTTTTATTAATAAAAGCCTAAAAAAAGGATATAGAGAGAGAGGAAGGGGGAATTCTAAATATAGTTCTGCACTGACTTAACTGATCTTTAAGATCAAACAAGCCAGCACATAGTTTCGCTTACCCAGGAGTTAAGGGGATATTACAATACATTTAATTATCATAAAATACTACAAACCAGGAGTTATTCATGAGATGATCCTGATTAAACCATATCTTGCCTTAATGAAACCAAAGCAAAATATCCCCCACAGTATTGATTGTAACTGTCTGCTCCACTGACTGAAGTAAAAGACCCAATTCTGTCAAGCAGCCTTTCCTTTTAGTCATGCCCTTGAGTGATCACTAGAGAGAGAGCTTTCCTGTATTCCCTTTGCTAAAATGCTGTGTTGTGAAATATTTTGATTATATTTATTTTATGAATATAAAAATGTGAAATATGGTCAAATGGAAAAAAGTATTTATGTTTATATTGGAAATATCAAGAAGAGAAAATGTGGAAGCTATTTTCGTAAATGTATAGTTTATGTATGTGTGAGGGGGAAATTTAAGATGGGGTAGGAGCACAAGAAAAATATATAGACATCTTTATAGCATCAAAGCCATGTTTCTAATACATGTTTGGGAAGTACCGAGAAGCATGGAATGGCACATAAATGAGACTCTGTGGGTGCATCTACATGAGATGTTTACTGCACAGTTGACTAATTAGCGTCACAGTAAATGTTGTCCTTCTACATGTGTGTCCCTGTAATGCCAGAGTAGATGCATTAACTTTGCAGCAGGACAGTACTTATAAATACAAGTGCTATCCTGCTCCAGAGTTTTTTACTCTGCAGCAATGCACATGTAGTTGCTGCCGCAGCTGCTTGGGGCATAAGGGTGCTTCAGTGTTGGGGCTACCTGCCCACTAGCCCTACACAACAGCACCCTCATGCCCCAGCCAGCCCCTTCTCAGCACACTGAGCCAGGGGGAGCTCCCTGCCAGCCTGGGCTGCTCCAACCCAGCTCAGTGTGTTGCGCTCCCAGGCACATGTCCAGATGTGGCTCCTGTGAGCAATAAACTTCAGAGCAATAAGCTCTGGAGTTTATTCATGCACACTAATAGCACCTGTAGACACACTCTGTATAGAGTCATTTACTTTATGCTTTTTCTTAATGTATTTACTAGACATTCTTTTTTTGTTTGTTTGTTTCTCATTACAGGCATAATATGCACCTTCAATAGGCCATTTCTATGACTGTATGGGAGTCAGCTATACAAGTGTAGGGTATTATTTATAATCAAGGACAATATTGGGTCATCTCAGCACATTAATGTATTGTTTCCAAAATGTTTAACTGACAGTCTCATTGTTATGTTTTTCAGTATTTTAACATGATAAACTTCTTGGTTTTCTTATTGGTTACTTTCCAGGAAAATCCCCGAACTACAGTTTTAGTACAGCTAATTTCCTAGGTTTATGAGAGTTAAACTGAACTCCATTTTCATGCCAAAATTCTCATTCTTTCATGTAATTGTACATTGAAACTGAAGGTTGGAAAGGAACACTCTGTGATTTTTGGAGACAAGAACTTGGAAAGCCATGGAGAATAGGGCCTCTGTGGATAAAAATAATTGTAAAATAAATACAACATTAATGGTAGGTGTCTGTGGTTAACTAATTTTACGTACCTCACAATTTTTCTTTCCATTTCCCATGTAAAGCACAAGGAATCGCTGCTATTAAAAAAGACATATTTTCCATCTCATCAAAAGTTGAAGGAAATTGCATTTGCAACTAATGTTCTGTCATTTAAATATATATGTATAAAATAATTTCATCACAATAATCCCTATGCATCTACAAGAAAGAAAAAAAAAGCTTAAATATTCTGCCCAAATTGCCTACAGAGAACTATCCAGATAAGTGGCCTACATTCAAGGTTTCTATGCATAGATTCCCATGAAAATTGTGTGGATACACAGTACTTCTGAAGACCAGACTATTTAGTTATGCATGTACCTAAGTATAAATTCAAGTGCTTAAATTTGAGAAATTATATTAGAAGATTGGGCCATAATTCTTCCTGATTTTATTTAATACTTTTTTTTTTTTTTGTGGATGCATATATAAATACATTTTATAGGAACATTGCAGCCCTTTTGTTCAATGTATTTGTCAGGAAATGTGCCATCAATACTCATCCTAACTAAAATCTAAAATATCCTTGAATATGAAACTTAAATAGTCAGTTACTCTGTGTGGCTTTTTTATTTTTCCAGTCCTCAGGTTGCTGAGGATCATATCATAGGGAAGTATGATGTCTTGAAGCACATACCAGCACTGCAATAGGAAGAGCTGCAGTAGGAAGAGCTGCAGCAGAGCATTCCACATCCCTCTTCACACTCTAACATGTTAGTGGTGTGCCAGGCGTATACCAATAGGCCTTTCCCAAAGAATGTACTCATTGGTGCATGCCCTATACTACATGAAGGCGGCTACATGACATCAGTTTGAGAGGCAGAATGCCCAGAGTAGGTATGATTGTCTTCATGACAGAAGTCCTAAAACTAAAAATATATGCTCTGTCACAGAAGGCGAGGAGGGAGGACCTGGGTAAATATAGACCAATCCACCTAACTTCTATCCCAGGGAAGATCCTGGAAAAAATCATCAAAGAGTCTATATGCGATAGGCTTGCAGAAGGTAGGATTCTGAAAGACAGCCAACATGACTTTGTCACAGGCAGGTGTTGTTTTACCAACCTCATCTCCTTTTACAATCAGGTAACTTGCCACCTGGATAAGGGAGAAGAGGTTGACATTGTATACTTTGACTTCCAAAAGGCCTTTGATCTAGTATCCCACAATGTTCTCATGAGTAAATTGAAGGACTGTGGTCTCAACTGCTTGACATTTAGGTGGATAGGGAGTTGGTTGTGGGGTAGGACCCAGAGAGTTCTAATGAACGGATCTATGTTGTCCTGGTGAGAAGTGGCCAGTGGTATCCCTCAGGGGTCAGTGCTTGGTCCAGTGCTTTTCAACATCTTTATCAATGATTTGGATATGGGGTTAAAGGATTCACTGGACAAGTTCATGGATGACACCAAGTTATGGGGAAGTGTGGTCACACTTGAAGATAGGCTGCAGATACAGGTGGACCTAGACAAGCTAGCAAATAGGGCATATCAGAATCAAATGAAGTTCAACACTGAGAAATGTAAAGTGCTCTAATAATAGACCACAGTATAAACATGAACTGGCAGTATGATGCCGTAGCCAGCAGGGAAGATAATACCCTGGAATGCATCAATCGATGCATCTCCAGCAAAACTAGGGAAATGATTCTTTCACTCTACTCAGCACTGGTGAGATGGCAACTGGAATACTGCATCTAGTACTGGGGGCCACACTTCAACAAGGGCATTTTAAAGCTCAAGAGAGTCCAGAGAAGGGCCAACCATATGATCAGAGACTTGCACCGCAAGCCATGTAAGGAAAGGCTGAGGGACCTGGGACTCTTCAGCCTGAAAAAGAAAAGGTTGAGAGGGGACTTACCACTACATCAGTGGTGTACATCAAAGGCTTGGTGAACAACTGACCACCAGGGCACCCTTGGGGATAACCAGTAGTAATAGCCACAAACTCCTGGAACACCATTTCAGGTTCAACATTAAGAAAACTTCTTCACAGCCAGGGTGTCCTGACTGTGGAATAGGCTCCCTCCAGAGGTGGTGCAATCACCTACCCTAGAAATCTTCAAGAGGAGACTGGATGGTTACCTTGCCAAGGTCAGCTGACCCCAGTTGTCTTTCCTGCCTGGTGCAGGGGGCTGGACCTGATAATCTTCTGAGGTCCCTTCCAGCCTTGTGATCTATGAATCTATGAATTTAAAGCCAAGATTTTCCCATGCTGACTGGGGTAGTCCTTAGCTGTTCAGGAGTTCAGGAAGTTTTAAATCTCCTTTATACTGTAGACTTAAGTAAGGCATTTCTTTTTCCTGCCCTTGCCCTTCAGCCTCCCTACGGTACCTGAGCCATTACAAAGTTATGAGTTGTCCTGTTAGCTTTTATTTGCTAAGAAGAGATTTGTTTATAGGGTTTTTTGGATGATATTTGGATTGAATAGAGGAAACCAGTGATAGAAGTGGGAAAGAAATAGAAGAATATATTTCAACATGAGTTCAGAGCACATGTATATGGGATTATGAAAGCAAATGGGTAGTTTTGAACTGGATCCTTAAGTGACAGATGTTTGATATTGTTATGCTATATTTAAAAGTAAACTGGCTTTTCTTTTCAAAGCTTTTGCCAGTTAAAATATATTTCTAGGTAGGTCTAAAACAACTTAAACCCAGAGAATAGTCATAACACTGTAAATAATATAATTCAAGGGATATTGTTTCCCCACATCACCCATTAGTCACTTTTGTGGCAGCATTATTTCTTACAGGACTTGAACTATCCTTCCTCATGGTAATTTATTGAACTAGTATCCTTTTCTTGTAGGCTGTCTGCCAGCCCCCCAAATCTTGATTTTCATTGTAAAAGGGAAAAGTAATTCCGTGTTTTTGGATGTGAGGAAAAGGTTGAAAATGTGGGCTAAGCGTAAAGTAATGCAGTGATATCTGCTTGATTCTGCAGAGAGCCTGAAATAATTGTTGGTAAAGATGTCAACTGCTTCTTTCAACTCCATGGGGCATTAAGAGTGCAAACAAGCATTTGCCACACCTCATCTAGGCTTAGGCAGCTTACTTTAAGGGCCCACAGGGGCGGGAGGGGAGGGTTGCCTGGTTGTGGAGTCTAGACATAGCCTGGCCAGGCAGTAGGAGCAGCACAACTCCAAGGCTGGAGTGAACAGCTGGGCTTTCCCAGCCCAGGGGCTGTGCTGCAAACATGCACTGGCATTCCCTAAATGGAAGTTATTTCACCTCCTGATTTAAGTTAGTTGTCCTGAAGTGAACTACTTTAAACTGGGCATGCCATTTTTTGGCTGACATAAACCTTCCAAATGCCTCCACAAGTATGCATTTAGATTGACCTAACCATTTAGATTGATTGATCAAAATGTAATGTCTTTATGTACCCTAAGTCAGATGTCCAAAGTGTCACAGGTACAGGGTTTATTATTAATCATTTTTGAACATGCAAGAACAACACATGCAAATCTGCCCAGTTTTCTTGGAGCTATTAATGGTTTTGCCTCTTTTGCCATCAGCTGGCCCCATTATAATTAATGTATTCAGGAGGGACCATTGTGATGGCATGAATCCTGTAACCTCATAATGGATGACATAGAAAGGTTGCTAAAGTAACCACAAGATATAACTTAAGTAACTCAGAGGTGCCTACACTCTACTGGGTGTCCAGGGTCCACAGAGTCAGGTGGTATTTACTTACTGGTGGTAGAGGGAATTGAGTATGGATATCTGAACCCCCATGAGCACTGGTTAGAAGCTCCAGTCCCACAGGAAACCCAGAGAGATGGCCTTCTAATCCCAGGAGAAAAGTGGGTAAGAGATCCAGTTCAGGTTACTTTAAACAGTCATTTGATCTGATTGAAGTATAAGAAGGATGATGAGTAAGATAACATAAATAGTCTCTCTCTCTCTCTCCCTCTCTCTCTCTCTGGACCAGTTACTTAGGAGATATAAACAAGGAAGTCAGTGATGCTATAATAAGTAGAGTTGTTCAGGAATTTTTTGGCAAGAACTTTTTCTACCTTGTCAGAATGCTATCTCAGATCTGGGATACTCCTTACCCTTCAACAATGATTTGGTTTAAATATGTTGGATATGAAATATTCAATTTTCTAAATCTGAATTCCTGCTCTGAATTGGAGCAAAGAACTGAATCTCCAAATCCTAAATTACATGTTCCTTGATCATTGAGTCATTGGTCTCAGTACTGTGGTTTCCATCAAAAAAAAATTGGAAGGTCTCAGTTTTATTCTAATATTCAAGAAAACAAAATATTGAAACCTGGATTTTTTCATGAAAATAGAATTTTTATTTAGCCAACAGTAAGGACCAAGTGCAGCTCTTGCTGTCTGGGTATTTTCATATTTTTTGGCTGCATAGAGTGTATCTGTTTCATATATTTACTTTGTACACTGGATTTGCGAGTTGCAGTATCCCCCCGCCCTCCCTCCCCCGTTATCATTTGTTATTTATTTATTTGTTTGTTTATTTATTATTTAACAAGTTATGACAGTAGAGTTAAAAATAAAAATAAGAGAATATAAGAAAGGATTGGATTGCTTTGGTTTCCTTTGACATTGCATCATATTTTGCCAACTCTGTAACAAAGGTCAGGGAATTCCTTTCTGTCCTGAATAATTAATACAAACATGAAGAGTATGGTGGCAGTATAATCTTTTATTAATTAAACCCCTTAGAGGCTGGCCTTGTTAAGGATGTATTCTGCAAGTGAGTAGAAGTCTGAGAGCCTAGGACTGGCTTGTATCAGTTCTGTTCAGGGAGGTGTAACATACAACATGTTTGCTATTTTAACATGCCAAATGTAAATGTGCATTACCTATACAATATTACATACTGGAATTTTTTCTGGAGTATTTTTAGGTAAAGCTACAGGAAATAGGAGGGGGCATTTTTGTATTGTGTTAGGAACTCAAAAATATGCTTCTATTGATTCTCTCTCTAGTTTGCATTGTGGATTTTTTTCCTGCATTTAATTCCCCACTATATCTTGTGATCAGACAGTAATATTAGCCTCGGTTATGAAGGAACACAAAAAAAGTGATCTAATGAACTTTAAATCTGTTTTTTCTTTCCACTTAAACAGATCATAGTAAAGAATAAGTATTTTAATTATCTCCTAGTACATTTATCATATTCCTTACTGTAAGTTGCACAGTTATTCAGGTCGGGTTCAATTTGATCTGCTGATAATCTCAAACCAAGCCATTTAGTTTTTTTTCATCTGAATAATCCAAGAATAGTAAGGATATAGTCTGGAACCTGTTTGAACAAAAAGCCTAGCAACCTACAATTTGATAGGCGAATTGTTCCAAATAGCATTTTTTATTAGTTGGCCTAGAACGTATGGTGTTTCTGTTGCATTCAGTATAACTACTGACTGTTTCCTTTTTGGGAAAAGAGTAAATCTCTCCCAGAATAAAATAGGAGGTGTCTCTTTGTTTGAACCCACAGTCATCACCTTGCTATATACTATTTAGTTCAGTTCAGAGCAATTTGATTTTTCTTTAAATTTGATCATTTGAAACACCGGTGTTATAATTTTGCACATATAATATTCTGTGGTTTTAAACTTTGGTTTTTGCTTTCCCATATAAAATTAAAATACATTATTTTCCATTAGATCTGTCCTCATAATGGAAATATCTGAGACACTAAAAAAAAAAAAGAGGGGAGCTGGATCCATTGATAATATTGCGTCTTCTCTCTAGGTTCCAGTCTAAATATTACCATCTGTCAATGTCCTTATTTCATTTTCTGAAAAAATGATGGTGGTGAGGGGGAAATGGGAATATGCGAATAGTTATCTTATAGTTATCTATAAATTCACTCACTTTTCCACATTTGATCTTTTTTTAATTTTGTCTTGGATGGGGAAATGTGTGTATTAAGATTTATAGTCTTTTTTTTCTGTCAAAACTCCTTCCAAAAACCCAAGGTGCTATTTACAAGCATGCATAACTGAAATCTGCTTTTCTCCTAGCATTAAAGCAAAGCAAATTTGTGCCAAAGGAGAAGGAAATTTGTTTTTAAAAAGCCTGGAAATATGAGTGAAAAATGTTAAGTGTAGAGAAGATTTATTCTCTTACTCCTTATGCATATCCAGGCATATAGAAACTTTGACAATACCATTTGTAGTCTTGACATCAGCATTGAATGTTCCTGTTGTATCTGACACTATCTGAAACTATATGCAAGAACACGCATTATACACAGCAAATTGACAAATTAATGTGGTATTTGTTACTATCATTCTCTGAGAAAGCGAGAGAAATTTTGGCTGAGCCACTCTAAGAAATAAAAAGGTAAGTTTCAAATCCTAGAGCTCCACATGTTTTAGTGGTACTACTTGTATACCTACTTGTGTAGGTAAACATTGGCCAGCATTTCCATTATAAACTCTTTTTATTTATATAATGTTGTTCTGGGTTGAAGTTTGATGTGTACAGTTGCAGTCTGCTAGTAAATTTTCCTTACAAAGCCAGCACAACCAAAAGAAAAAATAAAATGCTCGTTTAATTTTCTCATTTTATTATTTATTGCAAGTATATGATCCTGTCATTCTAAAACGGCTTTTGCAGTTTTCTTAACTTTTTTAAAACTTGTTTTATTTTTAAGATAAGGTGCCAAGAAAATACAATATATAATATACAGTGGAATATCAGATATTCCATATATCAACACTAACTTCCACATCAAAGGCAGATTTGCTAGTAAATACGAGGAAAATACAGAAAAAAATCTCACCAGTAAGCCCTATAACAGTCCAAAAAACATGAACTTTAGGGGTAGAAAATACATACATGATTCATTTCTTTATTGCCAGGCTGTTAAACCATAATCTGAGTTTGTCATTATTAATAGGGAAAAATAAATCAGATAAAGCAGAAACTTCTCTAACCCTTTGCCCATCCCTCAAACCAAACCCAAACCAAACCTTTTGTGCTGTCCAAATCCGTTCTTCTCCCCATTTTCACACATCTTTTATTCTTTGCACTGGGACTTCTGTGTAGATATAGCTGAAAGAACTGAGTGCTTTGCAAGCTAAGGAGGTTTGGATAAAACAAGAAAATTTTTAAATCTTTTCAAACCTCAGTCTTCAGGGAAAAAAAACCCAAAACAACCAACAACAACAACAAAAAACCCACCTGAGCCTCAGAAAATAGGAGTGTGGAATAGGAAGCTACCAATGTAGCTTTGCAATTGACTCATAAAAACCAAAAAAAAACCCCCAAAACAACCAAACAAAAAATCCCCCCAAAATCCTTGGACCAAAGCTGCAAAAGGAGGGGAGATCACCATTTAAGAGCAACCAGTCAGCTAAGGATTGTCAATATGAGTAACTAATCTAGTTCCCATAAAGCAGTGGGAAAATACACATTTTACAGTTGTACTTCTGAAGAAGGGCATTAAATTAATAATGGCTAAAAAGGATTGAATACTGAATCTCTTCACTTTTAAAAGTCATACAGAGATCATTTCAGTATAAGGTCTAAAAGCATAACCCATATGTTCACTAAAATGATTGAAAATATTGTAATAACTGAATACAGGAAAATGGTGCCAAGTGTGCATGGTTTTAAAAAGATTAACTCTTGCCTTATAAAGAACAACTCCAATTGCCTTTCTGTAATAGACCTACAAAGGCCTTCATTCTGCAACTTTGGTGAGGGATCCATGAAAGGCAGTTCCTGTAAATAAATGCTCATGTATGTGAAGGTCCTGGAGTCTGCCCATAATTAATGAATGAAAGGAAAGTTTTAGATGCACATATTTAGTTTTTTTGTAAGTTATTTGATACAATGTCTCATGACGTTTTTCAGTCCTACGGTAATGTTTTCAAAATTCCCAAAATTCCCTAAACAGCCAAAATCCTGTTTTCAAAAAAGAGCATAAGCATTTAACAATCTAAGTCTCATTCACTTTCAGTTCAGTTAGGAAAAGAATAAGTACCATATCATGAATTAAAAACCTAAGTGAAGGATCCTAGAACAAAGATACATGTTGTGTAAAGTATCTTTTGCAGTACCACATATATCTGAATTACTTCCAGCCTTATTTAATTTGCATACCAACCTGCAAGGCATCTGGAGGGTTACCATGTTTCAATGGGAGGGAGAAACAGGAAAAAAAGTAAACAGTTGGGGTGAGAGCAATTTAGGTATCCTAGAACAGTAAAGTAGATCTTAGTTTACAAGGTGAAATCAGTGTGGAATAAGCTGAATCAGTTTTGGGCTGCCTTCCCAAAAAACCTAATGTCACAGTCTGGTAAAAGTCCCTCTCACCATATACAGTTGCAGCACAAAATCACATGGAATATTCTTCTGGATGGATTTACCATAAAAGTATTTACTAATTGCTGAGAGATTGGAGAAGTATAATGAAAAAAGATCTTTGGAGTTGAGTATGTTTAGTTAAGCTAAGTAATGGTAAAATGTGAGATTATCTACAACAATTTAGCTATATCCCTAACCATATACAAAGTTTTGAAGGCAGGAAGGTGTATTAATGAATTATTAATATAATAATTCATTAGAAGCAATGGCAGGAAAGCTATAGATTGAAGGCCTGGGAGACTTTTGTGACTGTTTTGCATTCAGTTATTGATTCAGCAAAGTTAGGGTGAGGATATGGACCTATAGAATTAAGGTGAGGACATTCCATCACAGACTGGCTAATTTAATCATCCACGCCATCGCCTTTAAATGTGTGGCAGGGGTCCCACCTCACCCAATGAACTGCAAAAATTTCTTCCAGAGTCTCTTTCCCACCTCAGCAAATGAACTGCAAAAATTTCTTCCAGAGTCTCTCTGCTGTCTTTTCCTCTGCCCCTGCTGTCCAGCGCAGCCCCTAGTTTAAAGCCAGTCACACACACACACACCATACCTTGATGCTATTCACTCTTGTAGGAAGTTGCTTTTTTTTTTCCTTGTTACATCCAGCTCTGCATTCCATTCTCACATGAGTCAACCCACTGAATTCAGTGGAAATGTCTGCATGAGTAAAGTTGCTGATGTGACTCACCCTTACTGTGTTGTGCCTTAGACTGTTTTTTTGGTTTTCTCCCCCTTTCACCTTGGGGCAGATTCTTGGAAGTGAATAGTGAGTTAATGCTTTACACTATATAGCATCTGCTTCCTCCCCATGCCAAGCACCTTTAAAGAATTGCTTACTAATAGCCTTTAAGAGCTGGAGTCTTTTAAGTGAGATTCATTACTGGGCACTACAGCAAAAGGGCAGTCCCCAGCCAGGCAATTTGTTAATGTCTAGCTTCTCCTCTAAATGCTATTGATTACATTCTTTAAAATATCTGCTACTTTTAACATGAAATGGAATGTATTAACAGTGCAGATGATACTAGACCTTCTGGATGTCAGAGCCACCACTTTGGTGGCAGAGTAAAGAAACGAAAAGAAAACCATGGGTGTTGTCTCATTTGGTCACTGATCTGCAATTCAAGAATTGCAAAGAGTATATAGGCACTAAAACCCCAATGAGAGGTCCCAGATAAACAGAAGCAGGACATACACTGGAAAGAAGGCAAACACGAGAATTTTCTTTTGTTAAAGCCATATTCTTGCAGGTAATTGTTATATTTGCCTTGAATTAGTCATTATCAAGGGATATTTCCCCCTGCTACGTTGCAGGGAGGAAATCATCTCTTTGCATCTTTTTCTCTAATGTAACATTGCATTAAATTGATTTACATTCTATTTAGATTATTTTCTTCTAATAGCTGATTATTTGCTCAGTCCTGCTCCTTCTTGGAGCTGGTCACTGAAACCAGATTCCTACTGGCTTCAGTGAGTGCAGTCATATATTACACATTTCTAATGAAACATCTGGGATTCTAGCCATAAATTTGAATGTGGGTGTAATTATTCTTGAAGGCAATGGAATCCTAACCTAGGTAAAAGATTTCAGGGTTTCCCCTTTACAGATCGTTTGCAAAAAGCTAAAATTTTAAAAATATATAGAATTTTTCATTGTACCTACAAAACAGAGGTAACTATCATTATTGTTCTTTCATAAATTCTTGTATTTTTAAGCAAAAGCAAAAATAATATCTTAACAGTATTTCAGAAATATTATGGATCTGGAGGCTGTAAAACTATTTTAACAAAGATCTTCTTTGTTTATACAATACACTGGCTTGTGTTAAGATTTGGTAACTGGGATATAACCAAAATGATTGTTCAATTATATCTTAAATTAGATCATTCAGTAGTGAGACAAACAAGCTGACTGGCAGCATGGGATTTTGTTGATGAGGAAATAAATGAATACAAAAAAAGGCTTTAATCTTCTAGCAAGTCTTTTTCCGGAGCCACAATAAAGGATTGATGTTATATTCTAGACTAATCAGTCAGACGGATTTTGTGGACAAATGTTAATGAATAGACAAAAAAAGAACATTTTCAAGTAACAAAAACCCTTTGTGAAATTAACTATATGGAAGAAGGCACATTCGTTTATTTGTGTAGCATTTTTCACTATGGCTACATAGTGGCAGGGTGTTAAATTGTTGGAAAGCTTTTAGGAAGACAATGTTTTTGGAATATTAAAAGTATATTTCTTCCTTTCAAAAAACATCAGTGCAATGTGGGTCTGCTCCAGTGGGTGAAATTCTCCTCTGAGCAGCATTACTATTCCGTGTAAACCCGGTATTGACCTTTTCCTGCAGAATTGCATTTCAGCCAATAAACCATTGTGACTTCTCACAGACTAAGGTTCTGGTCATTTAATTCTTGCCCAGAGCCAGTGGAAGTCTTCATTTCAAGGATTTTGATAGGGTTTGGGTCAGCTTAGTAGAAAATAAGTATGGCAGAATTTGTCCTAATGTAGGGAGACATAACTCATGTCTATACTACCTTCCAGCCAAGTTTACGACTATGGCTGAGAAAAAGCCTTGCCCACTTGCTCCCATTCCTGAGCCCATCAGTCAGAAGGAATGGATGGTGCTTTGTGTCTTGGGGAGGCTGAGGGCACTACTGAAGTATGTTCTTAGGATTGTGCTCCTAATCATCAGTTGATGGGATGGCTTGTTTCTCAGCGCTGGTCCGGGGCTCAGGATATGAAGTGGTTCTAGTTACATATATAAAAAAAAATTGTGTTCAAGGTATGTACTATTAAGGTTGCGAAATCAGGTGCTCATAAGTTAAGAATCGTCAGAAGAAAGGTTGTCCATGCCTAGAGCTTTTAGGGTTGTTGAAAATCCATAACTCAGCTCATACTGGCTTCATCTATAGTTGTTGAGTGCGCAGGAGATCTTCTAAAATCAAACTTTTTTCGGTTTTCTTTGTTTCAGGTTGGGTATGTAGAATAACAGGAGAACACAACACATGGTCATATGAAAAAGAAACATACAAAGTAATTAACTATCTTTAGGCAGGGCATGTCCAAGAGCAAAACGAAGGTGTGATTGTAGCACAGTCAGCAATACAGTCCTAGTTTAACCTATTGATGATGCAAGTAACAACATTGGCAAAGACGGGCAAGTGCAGACTCCCACATGCAATAGTAAAAAGAGTACAAGATCCCTAGAGATCCCAAAGACTTAGACTGGTTGCCTCCCCTATGCTGCTACATCTTAAAGTTAGGTCTTAAGTCTTCAGGTTAAAGCTAGCATAGGTAGTCCTATAATCATACCTTCTTTTTCTAGTGTAGGTACACATGCACTGACAAAGCCAAAAAAACTAAGTTTTGTTCTCTTGGGGCACAGTCAGCTCCCTTAAGTGGTCCATTCTTTCAGGCAGTTACCTGCTTTATTATTCACACACCTTCCAGCAAATATGGCAGAACTTCTATAGGTCATATCATCACTCTTTATTGATATTTTTGCTTGCTTGTTTTTTGCTTTTTTACAGAGCATAATCCACTGAGGTACAAATTCATGCACATGCAGAATATTAACACAAAGTCTGAATACTACCAAAGTCTTGTTTTAAGAATAAGAAAAGCTCAGGACTTCTGGTACTCTGCACAAGGATGTATTTCACTATGCTAAGGCAGTTATAGCTTACTACTTCTATTATAAACCTTGGATGTTTCTTTGAATTACCTCAGTGGAAACTGTGGGTGCCCATAACATCAAGTGGTTTGGTAAACTATGCCTGAAAATGTATTTGAAGTTAATCCAGGTCTTTGGCTCCACATAAAAAAGCATCTGTGAATACATCTGTATATCTCCCCACCCCCTACCTAATTTTCCCTGTACTGGGCAGTAACTAAAATGTTTATCTTTTCAACCCCTCCTCACTTCCCCCCCACTTTTTGGGTTGAGGGGAGAGAGGAGTCATGCCATTAATTTGTAAAACAAGTTTATGTCTGCAAATGCTATGAAATGACTGAAATACTAATGCTTCAAAATCAGTGTTTATATCGGAAACATAAGCTTGAACTTAATTATAACATTACTTATGGTACCATTGTAATACCTTTAATCTCTTCCTCTTTGGGATGCTTTGAAATAAAACACATTTTCTCTATTGAATTATTCTTGCAGTTTATAGCTGTATTACTGTAGAAGCAGATAAGTGCTGTTAAAGTATCTTTCTAAAAAATTCAAGGGAGATTTTTATGAAGTGGTTGAGTTATTAAAACCTTAAGCTGGGAATCTACTATACTTGAGTACTGTTAATATAGTAAGTAGATATTTGAAGGCAGTAGAAAGTCTTTCATTGCACTCAAAAATTGGATGCTGAATCTTTACTTGGAATGTGATAGGTAAATCATGCAGAGATTAGATAAGTATCAGCCCTCACTGGCAAGCAGTGTAGACTTCCAATGAATTTACAAATGTTGGTCTCAGACCTAAAAGTGTTGATCCTGGTGATAATGCAACATGAACTCTGAAATGAAAAAAAAACATCATCTGATGAGGCAGACTATGTGCTAAGTGGGTTAGAGTTTTATTTACATAATGAAAAGTTGTAAGTGTTGTTTCATAGGCTTGTGAAAACTGCTTTTGCTACCCAATGCTGTGAAAGAAGGAATCGCTATAATTGGATTAGGTGATTTGAGTATGAGTAGTTAGATTTATAGTATATATAGATGCATAGATTCATAGATGTTAGGGTCGGAAGGGACCTCAATAGATCATCGAATCCGACCCCCTGCATAGGCAGGAAAGAGT
>NW_005842053.1:1797636-1802466 GCF_000455745.1 Alligator sinensis
CTAGGTGCAGCACTTTGCATTTCTCCTTGTTAAATTGCATTCTATTGTTTTCTTCCTATTTGTCCAACCTGTCCAGGTCTGCCTGTAGTTGTTCCCTGCCCCCCGGTGTGTCCACTTCTCCCCACAGTTTTGTATCATCCACAAACTTGGACAGAGTACACTTCACTCCCTCGTCCAAGTCACTGATGAAGACATTGAAGAGTATCGGTCCGACGACCGAGCCCTGCGGGACCCCACTGCCCAAATCCTTCCAGGTTGATACCGACCCATCCACCACCACTCTCTGGGTTCAACCCTCTACCAATTTGCCACCCACCGGACTGTGTAATCACCCAAGTCACAGCCTCTTAACTTGTTCACCAGTATGGGGTGGGATACCGTATCGAAAGCCTTCCTGAAGTCTAAGTAGACGACGTCAACCCTTACTCCTGCATCCAGGTGTTTTGTAACCTGCTTGTAAAAAGAGACTAGTTTAGTCAGGCATGATCTACCTGCTATGAACCCATGCTGGGTTTCCCTCAGCATAATTTTTCCTGCTGGGCTCTTGCATATATGAGCCTTAATAATCTTTTCAAAGACTTTGCCAAGGATGGAGGTGAGACTGGTCTATAGTTGCCTGGATCCTCCTTCCTCCCCTTCTTGAAAATAGGGACCACATTGGCCCTTTTCCAGTCCTCTGGGACCTGGCCCGTGTGCCACGAGTGCTCAAATATTCTTGCCAGTGGCTGGGCAATGACATCAGCCAGTGCCTTCAGTACCCTCAGATGGAGCTCATCCGGGCCTGCTGACTTAAATGCATCCAGTTCTTCCCGGTGATTCTGCAATATCTCACGGTCAACGCTTGGTAGTCTGGTGCCTTGCTGTTGTCTCTCTACCATCCCATGGTGAGACTTGTCTTGCCTGTCTTTTAGAAACACTGAGGCAAAGAACTCATTGAGGAGTTCAGCCTTGTCCCCCCTGTCTGTCACCAATTGCTTTTGCCCATTCAGTAGCGGTCCTACTCCACCCTGGGCCTTTCTTTTACTCCTTATATATCTGAAAAACAATTTTTTTGTTATCCTTAACTTGGGATGCCATCCTCAGCTCCATGGTAGCTTTGGCCTTTCTAACGGCCTCCCTACAACTGTGCACTGAGGAGGTATACTCCTCTTTAGTAATTTCTCCATTTCCACTGCTTATATGCCCCACTTTTTGCCCTTAGGCTGCTCTGGATTTCTCTGGTCAGCCAGAGAAGCCTCTTGGCCTCTTTCCCCCCTTTCTCCCGCATTGGGATCATCTCCCTTTGTGCCCAAAGGATCATTTCCTTAAGGCACAGCCATCCTTCCTGGGCTCCCATCTTGCTAAATCTCTTACTCTGCAGTGTGTCATAGACTAAACGCCTGAGTTTGCTGAAGTCAGCCTTCCTAAAGTCTAGCACTTCCACCTACTAGTTACCTTACCCACTCGACGCCTTATGATGAATTCTATAATTTTTTTACATTTTTTATGTTTTATTTTGTATCATAATTTACAGTGGCACCTGTTTTTAATATTGTTGCATTCACCTGGAATATTTCTTTTCAGACATTAAAAACAGCAAACATTTTACTATTGGGTGCTTATCTTATTTTCATATTCAAAGTTTCAGTTTCATGGTATGTTATTGCAATGACAAATAAGGGACATTCTGAACGAGAAAATAAAATAAACATGCATTACTAATTAAAGTAGCTGCTATTTTTACTGTGCAAAAATGCAATCAGATTATCATAGAGTTATTGAAAACTATATTATTATAGTTATTCCAGCATATATAATAGTATAAATATTAGGGGTGTGCAAAATGGGCTGTATTTGATTCAGATTCAGCCTGAATTGGGGACAGTAATTCAATTAATTGATTCAGATCACTGTCCCCAATTTGATTTAGCTGAATCCAAATCTGAAGATTCGATGCTGATTTGGAGAATCAGTGATTCGGCCATAGACACAGCTTTAAATGTTTTTTCTACATACCTCAAGGTACCAGGCACGGGTCATGAATGCTACAATGGTGGAGCAGATGGAGCATCCCACAGGAGTGTGGGGGGGAAGGAGGGGCATGTGCTCAGTGGCAAACTTGGATGTGTACCGGAAGTGGACTACACACTCTCCAGTGGGCCTAGAAGTGGACTGGAAGTGCTTCTGGTCCACTTCCAGGTCTGCTGTCAAGCATGCAGGGGAGCTCCCCCGCACTCCTGTGGGATGCTCCATCTGCACCAGCAGCACAGCACTAATGAGCCACCTGGTACCTTGCGGTATGTAGAAAAAAGCATTTAAAGCTGTGTCTATGTCCAAATCTCCGAATCTCTCTGAATCAATTCGGAGGGTTTTGATTGAATTCAGAGAGATTCAGTTAGGATTTGGAGATTTGGCCACCAAGTCAGGCTGAAATTCCACTGAATTGAATCAGGGACAAAAGCGTCACACAGCCCTAATAAATATAGAAACAATATTAAAAATAAAATTATTTTTATTCCCTAATATGACATGATAAGTAAGTAACAGTAATGCAGAGTATGACATAAGGCATTTTATATAGTACTACTAATGGGTCATGAAATAACAGAAAAAATAGAAAATACATTTCTAAATGAAAAATGCATTTCTACACAAAAATTAAAATTGTATTGAAATTAACATCATTTATTAAATATCTTTTTTTTTTACTAAACTGTACTTTACTAAAAATTATTTATCAGAAATGTTCTGACTTACACATAGGTTGTAGTAGTGACTGTGGCCTTGCTCTGCAGATGGAAGGAATCTAAGACAGTCTATCCCCCTCCCCTCTTCCAAGTTCCAAATTTGTTGTTTTTTTTAATCTTTACACAAATATATGCATTATTTTTAGGTTGATTTCCAAGATTAAATCATTTTGGAATAAATCTCTTGAAATGGGGATAGTGTAGCAGGGATCCTTTTTAGTTATAAGAAACAGCTAAACTTCTATCTGAAAAATAGTGGTCTCCATTTCCCAACAGTATCACATATCACCACTCAAACCAAAAGCACATGAGTGCTGGAATTATTTTTCTTGACACTGGTGAAGATTATGAAAGAAACAGCTGAAAAAAGCCAAGGAACTGACAGAGAAAGTTGCAGGAAGTAACAGACTTGGCCTAGATGGGCATTGAGAGTGTAACCCTGAGAAAAGAAAAGTAGGAAAAGAAATTTGTAGTGAGGTTAGAGACTGAATTAAAGAGGGTATCCCAGACTCTGTGGGATAGATAAACCATAAGGGTTTGGTTTAGGTTTTAGCTTTGAAAATGTAAAATATGGCTTGGAATATGGCCCAACCATTTGGTGAGGGAGTCAAATAATTCATTATTTGGCCACAGGAGCAGACACAACTGGAAAGGTTACAAAATACTTGGGGACATATAAGTGTAAAATAAATATTTTTTCTAAAATATGTGTTCTAGCTGATATGGAATATTCATGTCTTCAGCCATGAGTCTCATATCCAATGTCATTCTGGCTAAAGGAAATAACTTTCTGCTTAGATAGCAAACTAGTTATCTCAATGATTTTCTCCACTATCTGTAGCTTGGAAAGCTGTCTCAAAGCACGTCTTTCACTAATGGGAAGACTGCTGTTCTTCATACTGAGTATACCTTATTCTTGGAGTGTTGATTCAAATGGATTCTTAGCCTTTAGCACCTTCATTGATAATGCTGGCTACCTTGCAAAGCGTTTTGTCAATATATTCTTGAGTGTTGGCTGAGGGTTAGAAAAAAAACCCAGTAACTTAGAAAATTAATGTGGAAATAAATGTGAAAATCACAATGTGGTATAAATTCATAGAGGATTTTTTTAGGACTGAATTGTACTTCACCAGCAAGTGCCTTTAGTAATTCCATCAGAACTTTTCCTGAGTTGAATGAACAATATTTGTGTTGGCACTGAGCAAACTTAAAAGGGATAAGAGAGGAACATAAAAACACTCAAGCTTTTATCAGGTAGGTCTACAAATTCATTTTAAAGAACAGTCTTCTTGTGTGCGTTTTTGTTGTTAAAGGTATGAAAGTAAATTCTTGGAACTCCAGTGTCTTCTAAGCTTCTTCCATGTATTTACATACTGAATATTCTAAACACTTTTTGTGGTTTTAAACACATCTATCCAGGCAAAAGGTATTCTGGTATTCAATGGGGACTTAACTTGGCACTATTTGCACTTTATGAAACTTTTTTTGCACAACCATAGTTTCTTGAGTTTAGTTGTGCACTATCATCTGTGGTGCAGGTTATAATTTCCATCACCTACCAATTTAGGTGACTGAACGAAAAGGGCATGCCCATGTATAAATTCAAAAAATCTTAAAAAGCCCGTGTGTAGTATGTGAGCTAAAAATCAAGTTCAGGGATAATAAAGAAACAATGAGTTAACAAAAGTTGAGATAGAACACCTGCCTTTTATTCTCCAACCATGTTTATAGTTTTACATTCACATTTCTTTACATTAAAGATATATTTTCCTCTTGTTAACAGACCCACACAAACACTGGGAGAAAATTGACTGACTGTTCAAAAGACAAGGTGAAAATTAGGGCTGTGCAAAGCTTTGGGTGGTGATTCGATTTGGAGGAAATTCAGCCTGATTCAGTGGATGAATCTCCAAATCTGAATCGAATCAGGGGACCAATTAAAAGGTCCAAATTGATTCAAAGCCCTCCAAATTTTTGGAAAAGATTCAGAGAGCTTTGATTCGGACAGTCCCCGGTGGCTGCAGCAGGGAGCTGCAGCCGGACTCAGAGCTGGTAAGTACTAGGGGTGCAGGAAGGGGGCTGGGGGAGGAGGGAGGGGACCATG
>NW_005842053.1:1802476-1802808 GCF_000455745.1 Alligator sinensis
CCTACTCCCCCAGCTCTCCCATGGCTGCCCCACCTGACGCAGCTCCTGGTGCTTTAAAAAAAAGCCCCACTCAGCAGGTGCTGCTGGGTGAGGGGCAATAGCCACTGCCCTTGACTGCCCTAACTGAATGGGGGGGCTCTGCTATGACCCCCCAATCTCCCCTTGCTTCCCCAGCCCTCCATGGGTGCCCCACTTGGGCCAGCTCTGACCCTTTAAGGAAAAAAAAATGAGAAAAGCCCTGGGACTCTCCGCTCCTGCAGTGGCCTTGGGATCTCAGGGGGCCTGCAGTGTGGGGCAGTGTGGAACAGCAGGGATCATTCCCCTGCCAGCAG
>NW_005842053.1:1802895-1810027 GCF_000455745.1 Alligator sinensis
GGGGGAGCAGGAGGGAGTTGGGGGGCTCATGCAGAGCCCCCCCCCACAGCATGGGACAGTGTCGGGGCAGTGGGGATTGCTGATCTGGGGCTTTTTTTTTCAAAGTACCAGAGTTGGGGTAGGCAGGGCAGCCATTGCCTGGGCTGGGAGAGCAGATGGGGGATGGGCCCGGCCTGCCTGATCCAGAGATTCAGAGAATCAAATCACTGTCCCCCGAATCAGCTGAATCTGAATCCAAAGAGAATACTAGCCACTTCGCACAGGCTTAGTGAAAATGATAAATGCATGAAGGGTGAAACCCACAAAGCAGGACTTAAGGTGGGTTGAACAAAATGTTGTCACATGCACAAATTAAACTGAGAAGGATAAATAAAGGACTTTTAATCTAATTGTTCTAGTTTAATAATTAGAAATGTTATTTAAATCTATAATAGATGCACACTTTTCAGTCAGAAGTGCAACATAGTTTCCCTCAATATAAAATTTTAGGAAAAATACAGCTTAAAAGGTGTTAAATGACTAATTAAGTCAGATCTAGGCACCACTGTAACAAAGCTCTCAGCATGCGATTTATGTTTCCAGCTAATGCTGGGTCCAGCAACTTTAGCTTGTTACTTAAACAGAAGTAAGGGGACTTGTACATGTGATGGGGTTTTAATCCCCAAGGTTTTATTTTATGTCCTCCAAAATGAAATGGTGGGTTTTTAATTGAAACCCACCATTTCAATTTTTCCATCACATTATAGCAAGGGGCCTGATCCTTTTTTTTTTTTTTCCCCCCCATCAGAGCCAAAGCCTGCCCATGGCCATGGGAGAGCTGCTGGTGGGCTGAGCAGCCCCAGAGCTGTGGGTGGCCTCCCTTCTCTCCATGGTGGCAGTGGCCCCTGGGGCTACTGGACAGGCTGCTAGTGGGCTGGGTGCTGCCCCACCTTGGAGGCAGCACCCAGCCCAATCCAACTGTTCCCTGATTCCACCCACTAGCAACTCACCCAGGTAGCTCAGGGTGGGTGCTGCCACCACAGAGAGAAGGACTGGGGCCCCCCATAGCTTGGAGGCCATTCATTCCACTGGCTGCTCACCCCCCAGATGTGGGAAAGGTGGGCAGGCTCCATTGAAAAAAAGAAGAAAGAATTGGGCCCCTCGCTGCCTTCAGCAGTTGCCTGGTGAAAGAAGTGGTGAGGGGCCTAATCTTTTTTTTATTTTTGGGTGCGACCTGCCTGCCTCTCCCACAGTTGAAGGGTGAGGTGTCAGCTGGCTAAGTGGCCCGGTTCTTCCCTTCACAGTGTCAGTGCCCCCTGGGGCTGCCCAGGCAGGCAGCTCAGAGGTAGGATTTGGCTGGATCCTAAATGCTCTGGCAGGCTCAGGGAAGAGTTGGATCAGGCCTTTGAGCTAGGGCAGCACCTACCCGCTAACAGCCCACCCAGGCAGCCCCAGGGGGCACCACAGCTGTGGGGGAAGGACTGGGGCCCCCCACAGCTCCGGGCCCACTTGGCCCAGTGGCAGTTCAACCCCGGACATGGGAGAGGTAGCAGGCTCCATGAAAAAAAAAGTATTGGGCTCCTTGCCACTTTTGCCTTCAGCAGGTCCCTGCGGCACCCAAGTACCTGCTGAAGGTAGAAGCAATGAGGGGCTTAATCCTTTTTTTCTGCAGAGCTTGCCCACCTCTCTCATGGCCGGGAGGTGAACTGACAAGCTGCATTGTTGTACTTTGCAACATTGCAAAGTAAACAACATCCAGATGTAGTTTAGTTTGCAAAGATGTAAAGTCATTTAAAACCTCCAAACTTGGTGCATGTGTAATGCATGACACCATTAAGCCACATAAATTACATTTTTGTCACTTGTACATATGATGGTTGTCATGATGTAGAAGTGCCCTAACAGAGCACTTTGTGCCCAAAAGCTTATCTATCATCTCTTCCAACTATACAGTTCAATAAAAAATATCACTAAAAAAAACCCTTGCTGCTTACATATTTTCTAGGCCATCACAGCTAAATACTTCTACCCTATTACAACTAACAGTAACATCTTTAACTGAAATAGAAAGGATGTATCCTTTGGGTGGAAAAGACACCATGTTATCTATAGCATTATAACCTTTGTTCTTTATATTAGGATCCTGCAGTTTTTGTTCACATCCACTTCCAGTGCACAGGGTATAATACCATTTACAGACAAGGACATTTGGGCTGGGTACAAACATTCAAAAGCCAAAGTGGAGTCACTTAAACCCATGCAGGTTTCTGTAAGCACCCTAGTTTAGGTCAAAAGTGAACAAAAGAGAAGTTTACCCTGTGGTGGGTGGGGGGGAGGAGTGGGTATAAGGCTTGCTGTACTGGCCTAGAACAGCAGATTGAGGGCACTCAAGCATGTCTCCCAGCATGCCCTGCAGCCTTCCCATGCTGCTGGAGATTGCTGAGCACTAATGAGTCAGTGACGGGCATCTCCAGCCGAGTCTGCTCCCTGACACTGTGCTGGCTGCTGGCACTGTAGGCATCTCTCGGTGGGTGTGCAGGAGCCCACCAAGAGACACCTATGGTGCTGGGAGCAGGTGCGGTGCCAGGGAGCCAGATACAGCTGAGTCCCCTTCCACCCTCCTTGTCAATGCCATCCTCCTTGACAGGCTTCTGCCACTTTCTCAGTTCCACAGCACTGCACCTGCATACAGCAGCATGGGTATCTCTTGGTGGGCTCCCACACACCCACCAAGAGACACCCATGGTGCCATGAGTCAGCACAGTGCCAGGGAGTAGGGCACAGCCAAGCCCTCCTTTCCCCCATCAACAGTTGCATCAGTCAAAGGCTTCTGCAGTGCACCCAGCTCCTTACAAGGTGGGACTAGCAGGTGACTCACAAAGGCACCTGGGATGCCAGTGGACAGCAACCTACCCTAATTTATGAATGGACCTGGTACTGAAGTTCAATTCACAAGTCTAACCTGGTTAAGTCTGATACCACATTGATCCAGGTGTAACTTAGACTGGGGTCCACCATTTTTAAATCAGTCTATGTGCTCCAAACTTCTGTTCTGTTACAGGTATAGACTGGTGTAGCAGGCTGCTAGTTTGTAGGGGCCAAGAGCAGGCTGCACACATCAGGCTGCATCAGACTGTAGGCTTGTCAGGGCTGCAGCCCAGCTGGAAGCAGGCAGAAGGTGATTATGACCCTACCTTGACAGAGGGGGCCAGCTGATGCAGATAATTGGCTAGCCACAAGTTAAAACACTCCCAGGGAGAGGAGCCAGAAGGGGGCCAAAAGACGAGACGGAAATGTACCAGGTCAGCAGCAGAACTGAGTGAGCATACTTCTTGGGGTCTAGACAGAGACCCAGGTTTGCGACACAGGAAGCAGTTGCACCATGACAGGACTGGAGTTATAGCAAGACCGACAAGGAAGACTGTAGTATGGAGGGAGCAGCAGTGAACCAAAGGCACCTTCTTGGGGCTACAGAAGTCTCAGGACTGTGAGTGTGTTTTATATGGACTATGTTAAGTCTAGGCTCTTGAGGATAGGTGTATGCAAGAGGGGTCCTATGTTGACAGGTGTGCCCAGGAAATAAAAGACTGTGGTGAGTTTGAAGACTGTAAGAGGCTGAACTGAGTTAAGTGGTTTTCCCAACCTGCTACAACCAGTTTTTGACCACCTAAACTGGAAAAGTGTAATGTCTGTACCTGGCCTTGTTTGCATTACATTTCAAAACCAATTCAACATCAATTTTTATCTTGTTTTACCTGTTTATGAGACACGAGTATGTTAGTTATAATAGTAATATTGTGTTCATTATTATCCTTTGCAACATAGTTGGTACAGTCCATTTCTCCAGCTTTTAATATAAAACAAATTAATACAAACAAAATATTGCTCTTACTGTGTTAGATGGTCAAAGCCACCTATCAGCTTGGTATCTGCACCGCTCCCCCCTTCATAGTTATAGGTCAAGGATAGTCATAGGTGAAGGATAACTACAATATCCTTCACCTATGATTAGTTACTGCTGCTATTGCTGGAAGAAATGCTGTATGCTATGCCTGTTTTAAATCTTGTAGTGTTGCAAATAAACTATCTTTTATCATCCTAGGAGAAATGGTATAAAAGATAAGAGGCAGTTGATAAAAAAAAGAGTTAAATTGTCATTAAACCATCATGCTACTTGAAATGTTCATTTCTTTGCCAGTCAAGACAAGACTCCCCAGCACAATTAAAAACTATTGAAGTGAACCTGAGAGCTTTGTAAAAACAACATTGTATAATACTGCATGATCATTCTAAATCACCTCTATGCAGTGGGTAAAAGTCCTCTTTTCTTGGAATCCAAGGCAACTTTAAAGAGAGTATTGATTTTTCCCTTTACTGAGAAATGAGACTCACATATTAGGAGTGAAAGCTGCAGACACAACATAATGACCTTTCTCCTTGGCTCCTCTTTTCCAACATAAACAGAATCATTTTCATTGCTTGAGTGGATATTAAACAGTATATCTTGTAGCTGTGTATTTGCAAATGCCTCTACTTGTTTTATCCAATTAGCATACTTATCAGAAGAGCAAAAAATGTGGAGATACAGTTTCTAATTTCTGGAAGGATCTATTCTAATCACTAGGCATTAGAAATACCTCCCACTGGCTGGTTGTTTCTTCCATCTGTTCTGGTACTGAGGGGGTGCTGCATCTTCCCTGCAGTTTTAATGCAGATACATGAGTTTAGACTCAATTGGTAATTTCATAGAGGGCCTAGGACCTTGTCTGACCTCTGTTTTATTCAATGCATGATTTTTTTAGCACAGCCACACGTATACATATCTATTAAACAATGCCTCAGGTTGCTGGCATGTCAGTATTATATTTACTGCTTTAATTATATAAAACTTAAAACAAACTTATCAATACTTGACACATTACCTTAGGGGGAAATATCCTAACTATGAAAAAGCATGAGAGCCGTACTAAAACCACCAAAAACAAAAGCGTCAGTTTCCAACAAAGTCATTAAGGTCAAATTTTGTTTTTACACCTGCTGTGTTTCAGTCTAATCACTTCTTGTGAACAATAGGTGCAGGCTGGATGTGTTTCCAACTATTTGGTGTTAGTTCCTTTCCTCTTGGTTTAAACCGACTGTGATTTCCCCCATATAGTTATCACCTCTTTACAGTTAGACCTGTTCCTCAGTCAGAAGCGCGTGTATGTGTGCATGTATGTGTGTTTGCATCTCACAAATGACATCTTTGACCTGCTTTCTGTTGCTGAGGAAAAATAGCTTCTCATGATCGAATACTGGAAACACACTGCAAATGAGTCATTCCTTTAATCCGGCCTGGGAGTCAGAGTTGTGACATGGTACTAGAAAAAACAAAGAATAGAAAATTAGAAATACTGAATTGTCCATTGCACCCATTGCTTTTAAATTGTGTAGGCAAATCTTTCCTTTTTTTTCTTATGGCTTGTTGATATCCAGGTCTGGTGGAAATCAAAATTTCTACAAATCTAAAATAAACAGATATATCTAAAGGTTACCAGATAAGCACGTGCATTTTCTTCAAACAGCCTAATGCTGTTATCATCCAGTCTCGTCCAGTGCTAGATAGGAGGGACTGTTGTATCACTGAAACAGTCTGCAGTGGAATTTTTTGCAACTTGCTACAGGCTTCTAATGTTTTAATGTAACTGTATTACCCACTGACACTGTAGTTTGTGGCATCTTCTAGATTTAAAAACAACATAAAATGCCTGTACTAATGATGTGGTCACTAAATCATTTTAGATCCTCATAACTCTGATCAAGCTTTTTACCCTAGATCCACAGAGTGTGTTTTAAGCTGTTTATAAAAAGCCTGGATTTGAGTGAACAGGTTATTTATGAATTTTCCCAATAATTTTCTCATATGCAGTTTACCTGGGCTTGCTTGCCTTTCAGGCAGGGGCTAGGTCTAAAATCACTTTATCTGGTTCCTCCTAAAACACGCATTTCATGTTGTGTTCCCAGGCCACATGGGAATTGTGAGTCTTGCAGTAAGGAATGCTAAGAAAGAAGAGTATGCATAAATAAGATGTTTTATTTAGTACAGAAAGTGACTAGTGAGGGTGTAGGAGCAGGAGCAAGACTAAGTTCCCAGTCGAAAATCATGGAAAGAGAAACCTGATGTAGAAATGTTAGAAGCAGTCTGGGGAAGAAACAGGAGGCACAAGACCTATTTGTTTCTCCAGACAAAGGGCTTGAGAAGAGGTCAGCGGGAAGGATAGGGAAGCCCCATGAAAGACCTAAATTCATGTTCAGGTAGTGAGGAGTTTGGTACAGGTCCCATATGGGTCCAGAAGACTTCTTGGAGAAGATGTAGGGGTAGAATTAGATGTAGGGAGACCCTGAGTAAACACTGAAGGGAGTTGTCAGAACAATGCATGAGCCTTGGGAAAGAATCAGCTGAGAAGGTTCAGGGATTGATTATTGATTAGATCTTTTGGAAGTGGGGGCATGGGAGCAAGCTTCCTGTTGTCTCCAAAAAAACTACTTGGACCATAACTGTTAGACTCTGGAGGAGGTAGCTTTCTTTAGTTAGAAAACTAAACCTACCTACCTGTAAGAAAAACTGACAGTCACCATATTGCCACAAAGAAGAGGTAAACCAGGAAACTATCAGTTCAGCTACATTTTATTATGATCTGTCAGTCATGCTTTCTCTTTGGCTAAGTGCAGACATTGAAAACTGCAAGGAGAAATTGATCTAACTTACACAGTTGTCTGTAAGAGCCTAGGTTTAATCAGTAGCGAACAGACTGCACGTTCACCCTTTGCAGGGGGGTGGGGTATTCAGACTACCTATACTGGCTGAGGCCAGCAGGTTGAGACACTCCTGCATGCCTCCCAGCATGCCCCATGAGCCCAACTACTAAAGACTGCCAAACATAGTCAAGCATCTGGACCACCCCTGACTGGCAGCATGCCCCCAAGTCCCTGCCATGTCACCATGGACTCTCCACCATGACCAGCCCTGGGCTTCCAGAAAAGTCCCCGAGCAAGCATTCTTCATTATGAATTGCATGTGCCTCCATGTCCTGGCCTGCCCGCATTCTGCCATGGCATCCTGCTACCCACGTCTAAGCAGGGAAACCCAGGAGCTGTGGCATGTCCAGCTGGC
>NW_005842053.1:1810037-1841627 GCF_000455745.1 Alligator sinensis
ATACACCTACCTGGACATGACTCAATGGCTGATCACCATGGCACACAGCTCCAAGGCCCTGAGCCAGTACCTGGACCACTGCACCCTACACCTGCCAAGCATCCTGGACTAGGCCACTGACTTTCACAAGGCCCATGAAAACGAGCCCACCAGGAATCTCATGGATTCCAGGGTGCTCTGGCACACCTCCAGACTGTCAAGCACCAGTTCTGGGCCTGTGCCACAAGTACCAAATGGTTGGAGTAGACTGTCCTGGGCACCTGGGACAATGAAAAGCAGGTCCAGACTTTCTTCATGTACTGGGCCACCTTTATGGAAATCATCACCTAGCTGACCCCCCACATCATGCGCCAGGACATCATCATGCAGCCATCCCTCACTCCAGAGAAGTGGTTGGCCATTACCACCAAGAAGCTGGTCACCCCAAGCAATCTCTGCTACATCACTAACCAGCTTAGTGTAGGCAGGACCACAGCTGAAGAAGGCTAGCCAGGAGGTGTTCCTGGTCATCCAGGACATCCTGGTCAACCACTTAATTTGCCGCCTCAACCTGCAGGAGGTGGTCACCAGCTTCCATGCATGGGCTTTCCCACTTACGTGGGGCCTGTGGATAGCACCCACTTCTGCCCAGCCCAGGCCACCCAGGCCACATTCATCAATCACAAGGGGTACTTCTCCATCACCCTGAAGGGAATCATTAACCACAAGGGTTGCTTCATCCACATCTTTGCTGGCTGGGGAGGCAGTGCCCATGATGCCCACATCTTCCACATCTCTTCCTACCAGGCTGATGGAGAGTGAGCACTATGCTCCTGGTACCCCCAGTTTCATCAATAGTTAAACTTCATCATCTTCTCCCTTATCATTGGGTACCTGGCTTACCCCCTCCTGCTCATGGAGCCCTGTGGGGGGCATCTGGACCTCTGGAAGGAGCACTTCTGCTCAGGCACTAGTTGCTACCACATGATGATGGAGTGTGCCTCCAGTCACCTCAAGACATGCTGGCAGGCTCTCAACACTTGCCTCAAAGTGTATGAGGGGACCTGACCCAACTCATCCTCCACAATATCTGCAAGATCAGGGAGGAGGGCTTCCATGAAGTCTGGGGAAAGGAGGCACAGTGTGTGGACCAGGCATGGCAGACTGGTCCTAGGCAGCACAGGGATGAGAGGTAACCCCATCCCCCCCCCCTACTGCTGTTGGGGGCAGTGAACCCACACAGTGTCAAACAGTCCAAATTTGAAAAGCCCTGGCTGACTACCTCCTCACCCTTGAGGACCAGGAGCCCTCCCTGGATAAGCCAGAGGGCTTTGTGGGTCTGTGCCCTAGCACTGGGACCTGGATCCCTTACCCTGGGCTCCTCTGGCCCTGTGTCCTGGGCAGCTCTGCCCACAATCCAGGCTGGGTGGACACTATCCTCATTCCCCTCTTCCCCCACTCCCCCAACTACTGCACAGGTGTAAACACTGGGATGCGGGAAAATAAGGCATGAGGAAGAGACATGGTTCAGTTTATACATTTGCAGTTGCCAAACATCTCATTTTTAATAAAAATCTGTTGAACGTTGCATGTGTCTCATCTTGGTTCTTCTTCCCATTGATACAAATTAGCAAACCTTTCAAAGGGGAAGGGGAGGTTTCTGAAAGAGGCAAAATAACCTGCAAGAGGTGGTTAGAATGGGGAGGGAGTTTGGGGTCAGGGTCAGGGGAAATGCCGCAGTGGCTGAAACGAAACCTTGGAAGGGAGGCACAGGGTAGGGGAACCTTAGACCTGGCACACTAATTCCCAGACTCAGGAGTAAAGACCAGAGAGGCCATTCATGGAAGAGAGGTGGGGACCATCGGTAGGGGCCAAGCTGAGGGGCAAGGGGGAGGCTGGGGCCTGGCAGAGGGGACATAGACCCTGTAGGGGAGGGCAGTAACCCCTGTGGGGGGGGGGGGAATGTGGCCCCTGCTGGGGGACTTTGGCACCTGTTGATGGGCTTTGGCCTTTATTGGGGGGGCTTTGGCTTCTGTTGGCAAGCTGTGGGTCCCTGTTGGGGGGGCAGTCCATGAGCTGTGGCGAGGGCTGCGCCCTGCGGGGGCAGGGGACCAACTCCTCCTGAGCTGATCCCCATACACCCCCCACACCCATAATCCACCCACAAACCCCACAATTCCAAGCCACCCCCACAAACCTCTCACCCACATACCTGGCCTTGTGGGTCAGGAGTGAGGGGACTGGGCCAGGGGGCAGGTTGTTGGTTGGGAGTGAGGGGCAGGGGCAGGGCAGTGACATATCAGTGCTGCTTAGCACTGTCTTACATCTTGTTACATCTTGGTGAGTGAAGGAGGTAGGAGCAGCTCTGATTTTTCTATGACAAAAAAGCCAAAAGTCAATGCAAAACTGTATAGATATTTAAAATGTATTTTATTATGATTATAGAGGCACTGATAGGCTGCCTTACCTTCCTTCCTTCTTACAGTGCTTTAAAATTGTAAATATATCAATAAAACATTGCCCAACTGATTTGATCTCTCTCTCTGTCATATATAAGTGGTCTTTTGTTTTACATGTGGAAGAACATGGATTTGGGGGTATTTTAAAGAATGACTTTGGGATTTTTTTTATCAGGGATTTTGCAGTTTTTAAATAGGGAACACCAGAATTCGTTCTAGTGAGGCAAGTGGCAGGACCCAGGCAGAGGAACTTGCTCAGGGCTGGCACCTGGGACCCACCTAGAGGTGCCTGACCTCCTAGCCACTTGGAGCCAGGAGGACAGGCTTTGACAGTTCAAATCAGACCACCACACTGAGAACATCTTCCAGGTGATAGCTGCCCAGATGGCTGGGTGCTGGCATACATGGCAACAGGGCTACAGAAAGGCCAACTGTGCAGCCACAGCCCACTGGCAGCTGGCCCAGAGGTGCAGATGCCTCTATGGCCATGGAGTCCCCATCCAGCTGTGGCAGGTGCACAGCCTTGAAGCCACATGCTGTCACAGGTGGCAGCAGGTCACAGCCAGGCAGCAGCCCCCCCTGCCAGACTGCTGCAATGGGTAGAAGGTGCAGGGAGCTCTCAGGGCTGCTTCAGCAATCCACCTGGCACAAGTGGTGGTGTCCCCAGGTACCAATTGGCCAGGCTCCAGAAGCTTCTGTCTATTTGTATCTTCCGTTGGACATGGGCCTTAAGGCCCACCCAGTTAACTAATAGTCCCCACTGTGTGGGGCCAGAGAGAAAGATACAACTAATACATTTTTGGGGGGACAACAAAGGAAAAAAAAAAAAAGAATAGGAGTGACATGGGGGTCAAAATGTGAAAACAAGGGCCAGAGGGGGACACTGAGCAGAGCCCTCTAGGTCCTCAAAGGCATCCAAGGAGCCGGTGGACGCTGCCCAGTGGTGCTCTTCCTGGAAATGCGTATGGACAAGTGACAGGAAAGAAGCCCCACAGTCCCCAGGCACCCTCACAGCCACAGCCTCCTTCCTGGTCATGTACAGGGCCCACTTGACCAGGGGAGGAGGTTGACCAGGAGGTCCCACGACTTGGTGGGGTTATGGATGGGGTGCCCAAAAATAAACAGGTGGGGGAGTGAAATTCAACCAGAACCTCAGGAGGAGGTTTTGAAGGTGGAGGTGGAGAGGCTGCAACCTGATGCACTTCATTGTCATGTGCACTAAGGTCTTCCTCTGCCCACAGAAGGGTCAGGAGACTGGGGTGTCTGTAAAGCTTGCCACATACAAGCCCATGGCAATAGCTCCATAGAGAAGCTGCCAGCTGAGGTCCCCAGTGGCTCGTGGGATGAGGGTGGAGTATAGGTTTAGCCACTAGGGTTCCCCAGCTATGCCCGTGCCGAGCAGGTCTGGGTGGGACACAAGGGCAGCATAATGGATTATGCAGTACACAAGCATGTAGAGGTGGTGGCGATGTGATTTTGGCAATGCCCTATGCCTCAGCCTGGAAATTTTCAGTATTCTCTATCCAGCAACATGGAGGCAGCTGGCTATGCCCCACCTACTCCTGAAGTTTTCAGGGGCATCCTCTTGCTTTGCTCAGTTTGAATGCTCAGTGCCTCCTCCCCTACCCCCCAAGACCCAGCAATATAAAAACCTGCCCTGTGCTGTCCCCAAGAGTATGAAAAGCTGCCCTGGCAAGTAGCTCAGGGCTACACACTCTCCTGAGGTTCTGAGGTCTCCTGCCCCTTCTGCAGACAGAGGGAGACCCTGGTGCACATGACCCTCAAATGTGTCAGGCTGCAGGCCCTCTACCCCCAGAGCCTCCTCCTAAGGTTCTTGTTGAATTTCACCCCCCACCTTTTTGGGTAGTTATGGATCAAAAAAGCCTTGCAACAGCCCAGCTGCCTGAGCCATGAAGGTCACAGTGTTGCCTTCATGCAGTCCCAGTCCCTATGTTCTGCCCCTGTCACCCCAACCCACCAGTGGTGAGCCACTCACACCAGCTCCTGCTCAGGGGTGGGTCCATGCTGAGGTCTGGGTGGCAGGGTGCCTGGCTCTGGCCACTGAGATCTTGGGTGAGGGAGGTAGAGTTGGGGTCCATGGGGCTGTGCCTGCGCACAGGGCCTGGGGATTCCCGGCTAGATGTGCAGGAGCCAGGCTTGTGGTCATGGGCTGTGCCCAAACAGTGGGATTCTCCTGGGCTCTGTGTCAGGTCTGTGTGTACATTGTGGGGTGATTTGTGATGGAGTGTTGCCCAGGGACTTATGTGCCCAGGGGATACAGGGGACGCAGATGCTTCCCTTTGTGCAGGGGATACAGATGCTTGACTTCTCCCTGATGCCTGCCTATGGCTGACAGGTGGCTGGAGGCAGGAGGAAGAACTGGGAAGGGTCTGTGCAGGCTCAACTCTGGCAGAGCTCAGGGGTAGAGCCCACTGGGAGCTCAGCTGGAGCAGCCAAGTGCTAGCACACCTCCCTGTGAAGGGGGTTGTGGGGTGGGAGGGTGTAAAAGTCTGGAATGCCAGAGGACATCTTTCTAACTCGAATCCTTAGGGGTGCAGAAGTTTGATTCATTTTTCTAACCTAAATCAATCTTAGACCTCGTTCTGCCATTTTTAGACTGAGCTATGTGCGCCACACTTCTGTATAATTACAGGTTTGATGGATTTCCAATCACTTAGAGCAGTCTAAGTGTAATGTCTGTACCAGACCTTTATTTCATAGCTCCCTTCATCCTGTCTTAATCAGTCTCTTGTTCTTAGAATCATAGCTGGATTTATCTTTTATATACTTTTTTTTTCTTTATGTAATCAGTTGTCCATCAGCATTGTTAGCATATGATGGTGTTCATCAGATAAGTAACACATGAAAGGAGCACAACATATTATGCAAAAAATGCAAAGAGCTTACTGGAATATAAGAAGAATTGTATTCTGTTATTTAATCCTAATAAATGAAACATTGTTTGTTTTCTGTTACTAGTTGCCTTGGAGGTTCATACTTGCTTTGCCATTAAGGGCATAAGACTGATACCAATGATTAACTTGCTGTGGTTGCAGCTGGCAGTGATTATGCTTAAGATAATACAGTAAATATGTTCCATTTTTTAAAGTAAATATAGAATTTTAATTTTAAACTGCATTATGTGACCGTACCTCACATACAGAAGAAAGCTATTTTGTCTTACAGTGATTTAAAAATAGGCACTTCCCAAGCCTCCATATGTCCTTTTTCCATTGAGCTACTATGCATTGAATGCCTGGCAGAAGGGGAACAAGAGTTGCAAGGATAGCAATGGGAAGTGGACAAGGGGAAAAGAATATATTACCATGTCATTAAAGACATGAGGGTTGACAGCCCAGAGTTTGCAAGTTCATGGCCATAGTAGAAGTGTTCATGGCACGACCTGTCAGATTCCGATGAATCTACAAATTCTGCTAAATAACTTGTCACAAGAACGCAAAAAAGGAAAGGATTAAAGACACCATCCTAATTTTTGTGTTTAAGTAGGCCAAGTGAAGGTTGCACCAGTAGTCATATTTTTATATTTCCCTGCTCTGTGTGTTTTGGAATGTTATTTTAAATGCAGTTTTTAATTCCATACCTGATATTGCTAAGACTAAAAAATAAAAACAAAAAAAAAACACATCCTTATGTGAAACCAAGTTCACCCATCCATGTGTCATCATCATGGTCAGGATCCACACAACAGACCTCTGCTACCTGAGATAATAGGGTAACTGGTAGTTGGTTATTTTTCTGTGTGTATCTCCCTTCAGAAGGAGATGAAGTCATGAATCTTGCCAATTAATTTACCAGTTATTTTAGAGGCAGCAAAAGGAGAGTTGAGACTCGGGAATTATGAGTTGAGTTCCACTTTCTATAGAAGAGTGTATTCTTTTAGTCACAGACCTTTCCTGCTCATCTCTCCCAGCATCCTCTGTCCTATTCTGCTGCTGTCTTCCTCACCCTTTAGCTCCTGCCTAAGTTTTCTCTGTTGCTTTTTCTTTTGTCCCTGCTTAATATTGGTCCTTGTTCCTTTTCGACTCCTTGTCATTTCCTTCAGCAATTGTTCCTGATCCAATTCCTTTGCTCTCCTCCTGGGTTCCTGTCCCTGGATCCTGCCACTCCTTTTCCTCTAGCCTTTCTTTGTAGTCTCTGTGAGAAGCAGGAACATGCTCAGTACAAACAGAATATTTAAAGAATGTATCTGTCTAACTTCGACAAGTCTGTATAGAACAGATGTAAACCGATATTTTTCAGAGGCATGTAGCTTGCCCAAATGTGAGCAGACTTTCATGGAAATAGAAAACTTAGATATCAAGTCATTGATCATAAGCATACATGACTTCTTAGCTAAATAATAATTGTGAAAATGGCTTAACGGGGGCAAAATAAAGATATTGGCAAAGGCACAAGAAACTGAAAATATAGTCTAAATGGAATTATCAAGCAAATTTAAGTATAAGCAATACTGTCCATGTCACATCTAATTCACAAGGACGTGCGTGTGTGCTCACACACAAAATTAACCCTGAATATATCTAAAATGTGCCGTTTCCTGTACCTTTCCAAAATCTAGCATCAACTCTTTATTTGCTCAGGAGAAGCTTTTCACCAAACTTTTGTTATCCTGAGGAGGAGGCCTCCTCAGACATCTTCAGGTTCATCGATGACTTCCCTATCTACTGGAAGACTGTTGTCCTCATATTGTGGGACTGCCAATGATGACCATTATTCTGTATCTTGACTATTGCAAATTCCGCCTGTACCTCTTCACAAATCTCATCTTCCCTATTTAAACAGGTTTGAAACATGACTCTTCTTGGCTGCTTGATTTATCCAAGTCACCTCACTTTTTGCCTTGTTTCTCTAGCTTCTTTTTCCTATCACAACAGACATAAACTGTGTATAGTTTTTAAAAGTATTCATGGTCACTATGTGCCCCACTTATCATCTTTAAAACTGTGCAGTCTTAAATTCTCACCTTTGCTCTGCCTGTAATGCACACATATACTTGCTAGCTTATATGACAATATCCCAGGCAGGTACTATCATATATTATATCTTTCTAACTCTTTTGGATTGAAGGAACTCTCTGTAAAAAGCCATGAGGGCAATATATTATCCTCTATTAAGTCTCTCATAAAAATCCACCTATGCTATGATGCCGACAAAGCACATGAATGTGTTAGGCAGCTGGTGAGCTGCATCTATTATGCTTGCCATTTATTCTGTGGTTCATAACTGTCTGATTATTCCCCTGTGCCTCATCACTGTTATATCCACCTATTGCTTTTCATCTTAAATTTTGCTTATAAATTTATTGGGGTTCACAGTGTCTTTTTGCTTTATGATTGCACCTAACACAGCAGGGGCCTGGCTTTGAGATATTGTGGTAATGATAATGATAATAGAAATAATTATATTGATTATTATGAAAAATAAGTATTAGAATTCAGCTAATATCAAAATGCAATAAAACACTTTATTTATAAAAATATGTACATCTTTAAAAGATCGAACATTAAAGTATCAGGAGATGAACAGTTCATAGAATCATAGGAAAGCAGGGCTGGAAGGGACTTTATAAAGTCCAACTGTAGAAAGCAGGATCATCCCAGACTAAACTATTCCAGTCAAGTGTCCATCTACCCTGTTTTTTAAACTTTCCAGGGATGGAAATTCCACAGCCTTTCTAGCTAGATAGCTTGTTTTAATGCTTAACCAATGCTTAGTGAGAAGGTTCTTCCTAATTTCCAAACTAAATGTCCTCTTCTGCAGTTTTAGGTGATTACTCCTAATCCTGTCCTTTGCAGCCACAAAGAATACTCTATCTCCATCCTTTATATAATTGCCCTTCAGGTATTATGAAGACTGTTATCAAATTCCTCTCAGTATTCTTTTTGCTCCAAACTAAATAAACATAATTTGGCATACACCAAACTACCCTGAACTTTTGTTGGGAAGGGCAGTCTATGAATGAATGAATGAATGGATGGTTGTTTTAGATTTTCCTCATAAGTCACATTTTTGTTGCCCTCCACTGAACTCTTTCTAATCCATTCACATCTTTCTTGAATGTGGGGTCCTAAACTGGGTGTAGTATTCCAAGTGAGGTTTCACCAGTGCCAAATAGAGAGTAAGACTCACTTCGTTTGACTTGCAAGTGATACTGCTTGTGTCCAGAGAAGGTTGACTGAGCACTTGGAGCCTCTATGTCTGAGATGGATCTCCCTCCTACTCATCTTCCATGACTTGATGGTTTTAAGAAAAGAATGCGAGGTTCCTCTGGAGACAGACTATCCTTCCACCCTCAGGCGGGCAAGGTGCAATAGCGAGTGGCTTGGGGCTCCACCTCCCCTACACCCCATCCACTCACCAACTGAGATAGAGCCATGGCACCAGTCAAAGATTGGCTGCCTCATGGTTTCAGCTTAATCAATTGCACCACTTCAGGGCTTGAATGAACTCTCTCCCCTGTCTGGGTCAACATCCAGTGTAACCAGCTAAAGCTGCCCTGCACTGGCCATCCCCTTTAAAGGGGAAAGTCTGTTACTACCAGCTTTCCCTGCCAGGTTTCTTTGGGTTGTGCTGAGTTACTCCCTCCCAGGTTGACCCTGTTTCCATGTGCGATGAAATTTCAAAATAAAAGAAGACCGAAACTCAAAAATACCCTGGCATCTGGTAAAACAACACTCAGGGCATGGGACTTACATGTCTGAAGTCCAGCTCTGTAGGCTCACTCCTACAGTGGGTCCCACCAGTCAAGCCCAAGGGTTACTGGTGTTTAGGGGGTGAGGTGCTCCTGGCTCTCCTCTGTGCTGGCTCTTGCAGGCTCCCCCAGCATCCTCTGTGAGTTCTGCCGGGTCTGCAGGGATATTCCCTGTAGCCTATGCTGCCTTTGTTCCCATGCTGGTGTCTGGGGCTTGCCTGTGCCCCAGATGCCTTTTTATGACATCACAGGTAGTGTGCCCTCCCACACACAGGGTCAGCGTACTTTTAAAGTGTGCTGAAGCCATTGTGTGTATCTTGGTGTCTGCAGCTCAGGCTGCTACGGAGAAAGTAACTGGCACTTCAGCCCGTACTGGGCTTTGTTCCCCCTCCAGTTGGGGTTCATCTGAGAGGAAAGCTCCCCTGCTCCCAGGATCCCTGAGAGCCTCATAACCCAGTGCAGTGACACTACTATTTATACAATCCACTGTACTGTTAGCTCTTTTTGCAGCAAGAGCTCACTGTTGGCTTGTGTTCAGTTTATAGTTCACTGTAACCTCCATGTCCTATTCTGCAGTACTGCATCCTAGCTCATCATTCCCCAGTTTGTATTTGTGCATGCAGTTCTTCTGTACTAACTATAGGGCTTTATACTTGTCCTTGTTGAATCTCATCTGATGAATTTCAAACCATTCTTTCACTGATGTATTTCTGGAAGATACCCATACTTTCCAGAGTGTCTGCAACTCTACCCAACTTGGTGTCACTCACAGATTTGCTAAGTATGGGTTTGTTAAACAAACCTATTATCCAAATCATTAATGAAATATTAAACACTTGTTACAACTAGACTATTGAGCATGATGATCCAACCAGTTATGTATCTACCTCATGATATTTTTATCTAATCTATATTTTCTTATCTTATTTATGAGAATGTCGTGGGAAACAGTGTCACAAGTGTTGCTGAAGTCAACTTATATCACATCAACTGCTGTCCCCTGATCCTGTCACTTTATCATAGAAGGAAACTAAGTTGGTTAGGCATGACTTAGTCTTGCTGAACCCACAGTGGCTGTTCCTTATGTTGTTCTCCTCCAGGTACTTCAAAATACATCCCATGATGCCCCATGACTTTTTCAGCTTTGGACCCATTGGGTGCATCTATATGAGATGCTACTGCACAGTAGCAACAAGTACTAGCTTGTTGCTACTGCATAATAGCATCTGAAAAAAACCATGCAGGAATGGTACTGTGCAGTTATGCTGGTTACTGTGAAGTCATTTAGTACTTGCTTATGCTTATGCAAGTACTAAAAGACTGTGCAGTAACAACTGCACAGTCCACTGATTATATAGATTTCATAGATTTCATAGACATCAGGGCTGGAAAGGACCTCAGAAGATCATTGAGTCCAGCCTCTGGTCCCAGGGACAGGAAGTCAGCAGGGATCATAGGATCCCAGCAAGATAAACATCCAGATGTCTCTTGAAGGTGTTCAAAGTAGGTGCTTGAACCACCTCCGGCAGCAGTCTATTCCAAACCTTGGGGGCTTGGACAATAAAGAAGTTCTTCCTCATGTCCAGCCTGAAACGGTTATGGAGGAGTTTGTGACTGTTCGAACTTGTCATCCCTCGGGGCTCTCTGGTGAACAGATGTTCCCCCAGATCCTGATAAGCACCCCTGATAAACTTATAGGTGGCCACCAGATCACCCCTGAGCCTGCGTTTTTCCAGGCTGAAGAGCCCCATAGCTCTCAGCCTGTCATCGTAAGGTCTGTTTTCCTGACCTGTGATCATGTGCATGGCTCTTCTCTGGACTCTCTCAAGATTCTCCACATCCTTTTTGAATTGTGGAGCCCAAAACTGGACACAGAACTACAGCTGCGGCCTCACCAAGGCTGAGTACAAGAGGAGAATGACGTCCTGGGATTTGTTTGAGAAGCATCTATGGATGCAAGCCAGCATTTTCCTTGCTTTACTAGCTGCAGCATCATATTGAAGGCTCATGTTCATCTTGTGGTCAATCGTGGCCCCCAAGTCCCTTTCATCCATAGTGCTAGCCAGAGTACTACTGCTGAGCCTATAAGGATGCTGCAGGTTTTTCTTCCCAAGGTAGAGAACCTTGCATTTTTCTGTGTTAAACACCATCAGGTTCTTGTCCACCCATTTCCTAAGCCTATCAAGGTCAGCCTGGATTGCCCTCCTGTCCTCAGGCATGGACTCTTTACCCCAGAGTTTGGTGTCGTTGGCGAACTTGGCCAGTCCTCTTCTGATACCAATGTCCACATCATTAATGAAGATGTTGAATAGTATAGGCCCAAGGATAGAGCCTTGAGGGACCCCACTGGTCACAGCCCACCATGACGATTGTCTTCCATCAACCACCACCCTCTGGGTCCTACCACAGAGCCAATTCCCCATCCAGTTGATCGTGGTGAGGCCAAGGCCGTAGTTGACCAGTTTTGCTAAGAGGTGATCATGGGATACCAGATCAAAGGCTTTTTTAAAGTCAAGGTATACAACATCAATCTTTTTTCCCTTATCCAGGTGATAGGTCACCTGGTCATAGAAGGAAATAAGATTGGTCAAGCAAGACCTACCCGTAACAAACCCACGCTGTCTATCCCTCAGGATGTTGCCATCAGCCAGTCTGTTAAGAATGGCCTCTTTGATAATCTTTTCTAAGACCTTCCCCAGGATAGAGATCAGGCTGATGGGCCTGTAGTTTGCCAGATCCACTCTCCTCCCCTTCTTGAAGATAGGCACCACATTGGCCTGCTTCCAATCTTCATGCAATTCACCAGAGCACCAGGAGTTCTCGAAGATCCATGCCAGGGGCTGAGCTATGATACTAGCCAGCTTCTTGAGTACCCTTGGGTGTAAACTGTCAGGGCCGGCTGACTAGAAGGTATCCAACCTCTCAAGGTGTACCTTCACGAGCTATTGGACCAGCTATATAATTAGGAGAGGTATTAGACAAGCTTTGGGGCTCAAAGTCCTTTCCTCAGATCTGAGAAAGGAACAGATACAGCTTAAGGGTCCTCCCTTGCTGAACTGGGATCCAAAGGCAAACTCTTGAAAAATGCTGTGAACAGATAATCAGAGGAAAATTAGGATCAAGTCATTTGCAAGCTGACTATTTTAAACCTATTTTTTTTCTAAAAGAAAGAGTAAAAGTATAAAATGAGAAGTCATTCAGAGCCAAAGAGCAGAGGAGCGGATTTGTTTAGGAGATGGCAACGTGACTTCCTTGGACCATTTCAAAATGTTTTCAAATGGGGCAATTGGTCTGACCCATCCCCCACCTCAGGTGCTCCTCATGCAAAGAAGCTGGCATTTCCCAATGGAAAAACATTTTGTCATAAAATTCCCAACCATCTCCAGTCAGGGGCCGCCAGCGCAAAGCCTGGAATTCACATCCTGCTGCTGCTTGCTGATGCCAGTTCAGCAAGGGCCAGCTCTTCTGGGGGGGGTGGTGTAAGACAACATTCACCCCTCTTTGACCCTTCCCTCTCAACACCTTGCCCTTGCCTGAATCATAAATACATGGAGCTGCTCCAGATCCTTAGCAAGAGCACCTGTTCCTCCAGTGCCTTTGAACCTGTAACCGAGCAGGGAAGAAAACAGCTGACATTTCTGGGTGGGAAGTTTCCTGGGGCAAGCCCCAGACAGCTGCCTCACTATGCAGAGAGCCCTGTGCTCATACCTCCCCTTCAGATCTTGACACCTCCCATCCAGCCAGGGACTAGCACTTACACCCTCAGTCCTCAGCGGGACATGGAGCTCCCAGCTTCAACTCCAGCTCCGGCTCCATTGGCTTTACAAGATGTTCTGGAATAAAGCATGCCTGTCTCCTTTGGCTCCTGCAAACTGAGTGGGTGAGGGAAGGGGTGGCAGGTGGAGGTAATAGGCTTATCTCTGGCTTGCCTGGCTTCCCTTAACTGCAACAGTGAGGCACATGTGGAAAGATGGGGTAGAGGAGTCAGGCAGGCCCATGTTGCTTGTTTGGCAGATTCAGGATGAAAGCAGGGTATACGTGTATCTTTATAGACTAACTAAATAAAGGGTCAGTGTGACCAGTGGGTGATGCCTATCCCCTGTCTGTGATGATTTCCTTCCCTTCCCTCCAGCTTTTTTTGTACTTTCCTCTGATCCCGTTCTTTGCTCTCCATTGTTTCTTTCCCACTTGCTTGCTCACTTTTCCATCTCACTGCAGGGGATCTGCATGCATCTCAGGTTCTGATCATTCTTTCTCTCCATCCCATGGGTGCCTGGATTACTTCCTGTCTGCTGCTGTGGGATACCCCAGATGAATGAGCCTCATATTCTGCAGCTGGTGAAGTGTGTGCTGCTTTTTCCAGGCCAGGAGGTATCCTACACCCAGGAGGCCAGCAGGTCTGTGGTCCCTCTGACACATTGCCATGGTACATTCAAGAGCAAACTGGATGCTCATCTTGCTGGGATCCTATGAACCCGGCTGACTTCCTGCCCTTTGGGCAGGGGGCTGGACTCGATGATCTTCCGAGGTCCCTTCCAGCCCTGATGTCTATGAAATCTATAGGGTAAGGAATCACCCTCACCCGGGCCTCCCTGTCCCATGGGACTGGTGAAAGACCAATGGAAAGTACCCATTTAGTAAGTTGGCTTTTTCCTGGGCATTGGTTGTAATAGACATGGCCATTAACTCCTAATACCATAGCATCCTTCATTCCTCATTGCAATCCCACATACTTTACAGCTCCACCAAATCATCTTTGATTCCATTCTCAGACAGCCACAGCAGCATTCAGGACAACAAGTAACTCCCAAACATTCTCAGCTCACTGAATTCAAAGACTGCAATTATCTTATTTATAGTCTTATTTATAGTTATGAGTTATGACAGAATATTTAACCTGCTGAAATCTTCTATTTTTTCTATTGACAAATAAACACTGGGTGCATCTACACATGCAAATGCTGCAGGGTGGGTTTACTCTAGAGCAATTTACTCTAGAATAAACCCACCCAGGCAGGATGCTATATGTGCCAGGACTCCTGGCAGCAGTCTGCTCCCACCTCCTCCAGCCCCCTGCAACAGCCAGGGGAGCTCTGGGGTAGAGAGCATGGGTCCAAGAGACAGCTGTCTCCTGGTGGGGTCTGGGAGATTGCTCCCTGTCTCCAGGAGCTGCCTGCTGCTAGGGTGGGATCCAGTGGTGGAGCCCATGCAATGACAATATCCCTCTGACCCAGCAGCAGGGAGCTCCCAGCCCCGGCTCCCCATCAAAGGCAGGGGGCTTGGAAAGAGCTGCAGGGGAGGAGCAGGTCCTAGCCCTCTGCCCCAATCTGCCAGTGGGGAAGCTGGCAGCAAGTCCCCAGATAGGCAGGAAATCCCTGCCCAGCTGGGGGCTCCCTCCTAGCTGCCCTGATCAAGGCATGGGGCTAGGATCTGGCCCTGACCAGAACAGTTCCCAGCCAGCCTCAGACTGCACAGGGAAGTCTGCACATGCAGCCCAGAGCTGGCTGGGGACTATGCAAAATGGGACAGTCCTCAGCCACCTCCAGACTGCATGTGCAGACTTCTCCACACAGACCAGGGCTGGCCAGGAACTATCCTGATCAGGGGCAGGTCCCAGCCAGCTCCAGGCTGGGTGGGAAACTTTCTCTGTGCAGGGAGCTCCCAGTCCCCACTCTGTAATCATGGAGTGGGGTCTGGGAACTATCTCCCCAGCTCCCGTTCTGCAATCACAGAGCTGGAGCTGGGAGCTCCCTGCTGCTGGGCAAGGGGACATTGTCCCCACCTGGGCTCCAGTGGTGGAGCCTGTCCTGGCAACAGGCAGCTCCTTGGGGCTGGGAGCTATCTCCCGCTTCCTGCTATTTGGCCGGCTATCTCCTGGTCGGCCGTCTATACATGCTTCACTGTGCAGTATTTGGCCGTTACTTTGCTACTTGTGTTTGCAGGTTGCAAAATTAACTGCCGAGTAGAGGAAATTACTGTGCAGTAAGTGTCAACACGTGTAGATGGTGATGTAAGTAGCTCTACTGCACAGTAAAACATCTCGTGTAGACACATCCACAGATTACTAAAATTTTATTCCTTTTTAGTGGAATATGTATTTGCGGAAAACTGGCTTTTCAACATGAGTTACATTTTACATGGAAAATGCTCAGTTTTCTTCAAATATTCCTTTTGCAGGGAGAGGTCTGAAAGACAAGAAGTATAATTTTAGTTTTAAAAAAATGGCTACTGAGAAATGTTCATGTATTGTTTTCCATTTTTCACTGAAAAAGGGGTTGGGAGGACAAGATAATTGTTAAAAATTAAACAAAAGTCTTACTAAATAATTGACAGTTTTTGTCTAGCCGTACTGATTTCATCTGTCATTGAAGCTATTTTATGTTACACTATGCTGTAGTCCCTGAAGGGCTAATTATGTACTTGTAAAGTTGGATAAACCAATGCTGTATATAGTATCTTAGTTACTCTTGAGGAATAGTGCTATTCTTACTTTAAAACTTATGCACATGCAAAATCAATCATAGTATTGCGCAATTTATTTTCATTTTATGAATTGCAATAAAAATAGATATGCTGCCAATCAGAATTCTAGAAATTTTGTAGCATTCTGTGTTCTAGACCATAATATGTTGACTAGGTTATATCATTATAAATGCATGTAATTTATCATTTGTAATGCATAAAGTAACGAGTAGAATGAGTTGTGGTTTTATTTTCTTTTTAAATTATGATGAATATTTATATAGATATATAACACAAATCAAATTTTGAACTAAAATTCTAACTTTCTGTTGTTTCTAGGTACTGAGACTAAGCTGTACTCTAATAAGCATCAAGGGACTTTGTACTTGAAGGCAGGTCTCAACATGAGAGCTTTGACAAATAGATATAGGATCCCAGGTATGTTGCAACAAGTAAATTGTGAAAATAATAAGGAATTTATACTCAGAAACATGACATAAATGTGCCTGTGTAATACATGATATTTTTCCATTTTAATACCTTTATAATTTGTGGTGAAACCTACAATACAAATACTCCAAGACAGTAACATAGGAACATGAAGAGAATTTTAAAAAATAGGTGACTTATACCTTATGTTTTCCATTACTTAGAACACAGAATCAAGAAGAAAACAAGCATGAGAAGCATATCTAACAAAAGCTTAAAGATTTTCAAAAGTCTAAAAATGTCTCTCCATGCTTTTTCCATTGTATGTTGGCTTCTCTCTGCATTTTACTGTGCTGTGGCTCACACAGCCAGTAGCAAGACTTTGATCCCTGAGCTTGCATTCCGAGAACAAACCCTGGCTAGCACAGGCAGTGAACCAGTGACATCTGCCAGTTCAATACAGTTTTTCTCTCTTTTTCTAATTGCTCTGACATGTTCAAAATTGCTGTGTGCCAAATCATGTATTACATAAAGTAATGGTTCTTGGTTCCATATGCCTTGGCATATCTCCATCAAGAAATGAACACCTCTTGCACTACAGCTGGATGGTTCAAAAGGACAGGTTTGAACTGAATTTGGGATTGGAACTGCTCATGGAAAGTTCACTTCTTCCAATCCAGGATAAAAGCACTTTTCCCTTTCTCTTATAATCTGGATGTCAGTAGAGTTGTTTTTTTATGTTACTGCATTTTATTTTATGGCTTTAAGAATACAAATTTCCCTTCAAAATCTTCTTGATATCAAATGGTAAGTTTTTCACTCATATAAATGTTGATAAGTGATTAGATTTCTAAACAATAGAAAAATTGCTGCTTTAAATATTATGCCTGCCTGACTCCATATTTTTTAAGATATAAAAAAATGAGAGAGAAAGAAGTTTTATCCTTATTGGTGGAAAGTTTATAATAAACCCAACTTGCTAGCTGTAGGGCAAATTCTATATCTGGTTTTCCCTTGATACAATCATGCCTTGAGTGGATGTGCCATAAAATCTGCAGTGAGTATTTTCTTGTGAATATACTGTTGTTTTTGCTACAAATAATTACTTTTCCACAAACTGTGGTGCAATAGTACAAAGAAAGACAAAGTGGTCAAGTGCTGAAGGAGATGGGCTGCTTATCCATTGGCTGTGCTTGTATGGGATGGAATCTCATCCTTGTTGCACATTTTGAGGTGTGCTGGTTAAATTGTGGTGCTAATATTTCCAAAGTCATGGTTTTGATCACATGCTCTTTGAGGGTTGAACCAGATGACCCTTAGCATTCCTTCCAGTTCTAAAATGCAAAATCTGTATGTTTCCAAAAAGTAAGGAAAAGGGAGGAGGAATCTAATGGGAAATCTGATATAACTGACATATTTGCAAAAATAAAAAATTACTGTAATAGCTTTTTTTGTGCATTCTCTATAAATAATCTAGCTAAGAAGTTCATTGGCAAGTGTTTCTGCAAAAAATAGTCACATTTTAAACAAGTATTGCAAAATATTTGCAGAGAAAAGGTAGTTAGTTGTTTCAATCTGAGGTCAGACAGAATGCAGGGCAGGTTGGTACATTTAAAGACTCATGCATTCAGAGGCATAAGCTTTTGTAGGCAACACCTTTATTTGTCAGGTCCTAATATTTGCAAACACCACGTTTCAGACTTGTGATTCTGACCACTGGAAAGCAAAACCTGATTCTAAATGTTGTTTTCATCCAACCAAGGAACAGAGACAACACTCTGGGTTAGATATTGTTTCTGTTTCAGGGCTGTTGCACATGGATCTGATGGTGACGTTAGAAAGCAAGCAGATCTGGGGTCCTATGGACATTCCAGGAGACGGAGAGCTCTGGGTGGCTTGGGCACTTCAGTGGCTTTTGCATTTTGCTTCATTTTCCCTCTTTCTGTGGCATTATGGTATGTTCTGGAAACTACCATGCCCCAGCAATCCTTAGGTGTCAGAACTGGCCTCTGGTTTAGGCATCTGGGAGAAAATAGCAGCAACTTTCAAGCTAATTTAGGCCATAGACAGATGTTACCTTTCTAGTGCTAAATACACCCTTGTAGCAATACAAAAATTGAGTGTACAGCCATTCAATATTTTTATACCACTAGAAAGAGGGTGAAAATCATACAAAATATTGCTTTTTCAAAGAAGAACTTCTTGGTAGGGCTGTGTCTTGCAGTGCTATATGTAATGTCTGTGAAGTACACATTGGAGGAAGAAATAAGGAAGAGGGAGTGCAACTGGCTCCTTGCTAGCCTACCTAGCAGTGAGTTTTCAGGGAGCAGGGTAAGCCAGAGATCTTAAAATAGTGGCAGCAATTTTCCACCATTAGGAAGAGGTGGCTAGAGCTCTGCAAGTGCAACAAAACCAGAGTTGCCTGGCTCTGCTGATCAGCTGATTGGTAGAGTGCACAAGTGGTGGGTGGGAGTGTGGGGGAGAGGGTTAGTGAATTCCTGTTCCCAGAGCCCTGGGAAGAGCTAGGGCTCTGGCAGCAGTGGTGGTGCTACTGGGACTGCTTTTTAGCAGCTGCCAGCTCGCCACTGATGACCTCCTCGCTTCCCCAGAAGGGGAGAGAGTAGGCTGTCAGTGATCAGGGTCCCATGGTGGAAAGGGGACCTAAGAAGCATCCCTCTATAGTCCCCATGCTGGAGAGCTCACCTTTGAGGTGAATATATTGCTGTCAACCCAGGGGGCTGGAATGTATTTATGCCCCCATAGCACTATATTTTTGTGGTAGTACAGAGTGCTGAGACACTACAAATGAACACCTGTCCATACCCTTATTCTGGGACCTGGACAGGCCCCATTCACCCCTTCAGTGGGAAGCCTAAGGTTATTTACAGGCAACTTTAGTTATACTCCTGCAATCAAAATATTTGCAGGTGGAGTCCATCTCTTGCAGCTTGTCTCCATCTGTTCGCTCAAAAAGAAGGAAACTTCAGATTTTGAACTTGTAAACTATCTATAAAGATCAGGAGTTATTTGGAAAAAAATGCTTCAGCTAAGTGTCTACAACTCAGAATGTGTCATCTTACTTTCTAGTAGCTATTCATGGAGCTCTTAAAGAGTTAATATCTGTAGTATTTAAGGATGAAACAGTTAAACTGGTTTAATTTTTGGGTAGGGGGAAGCTTATTTCCTGAGACCTTATAAGCCATGGTTCAGCCTGGAGTGACTTTCCACAGCTGAGTTATAAATCCCTGTAAATAGGGGATTTAAAAAGGAAATGCTGACAGACTCTTATCTATATGCAGCACCAGCAGTTTCCATGGTAAGATAATGCTTTCCTTTTACTCCTTTCCTGTCGTTATCCATAATTTCAGTCTTTTGTCCATTACTTTTATTAACTCTTTCCAGTAGTCCAGTCAAGGACATTATTTTCATGCCACTGAGTCTGCAAGAGATGCATGTGCCAAATGAATAAGGAGAGTTACTTCATTCTCTGCTTTTCTACTCTTTGGAAACAACATTTTTTGGTTTGCTGTTTGTTTTTTGGGGGGAAGGGGGTTAAAAAAATCCAGTCCTTTTATACCTCTTCCTGCTCCCTAGTGCCTTAAAGCAATTCCTACAACCTGAAGACCCCCCTGTATGTGAAGCAGAGAAGGAGGGCCATAGTATGTATCCTCATGGCTACTTGGGGTGAAGTAGCTTCAAGTAACTCACATATAGGGATTCCCTTCTATAAAACTGCAGGATGGTTACAGCTCTTTTTCTGTTCAGTCCCTCCCCTTCCCTGGAATGAGTTGTGTGAGTCTGCATCCAAGTTAAGACCATCTGCTTATGTGCCTCATTCAACAATGTAAAACAAGACCAAGACTAGGCCTATTTTTTCATGCCAAAAATCCATGTAAAATATAATATGTATAATGGTGTATCTGTAAAATAATCATATAAATAAAAAACATCTCTTTAAAGTTTGTGAATAACAAGTTACAACCTGAATAGTATACAGCAGGCATTTTTTTCCATTCACACAATTAACAGGCAGTATAGCTAGAAATATCTGCATCAGAGATGAAATGAGGATACCTGGCTTTGGTTTAGCAGAACAGTTTAAATGGGATATGGTTTTCTAAACCGTATCAGGTTTAGACACAGTCTGGAGACAGTTTTTCTTTTTACTGAGCTGGTTCCATTTTGACCCATTTCTTAGCTGAGCTGATGATGTTATTTTCCAAGAAGTAAATAACTTTGCTTAGTTGATAGAGTCAGTCTACATTTATTATAACTTTGCTTAGCTGATAAAGTCAGTCTACATCTATTATTGTTCTCAGTTATCAGTTCACAGCAGGGACATCTCTGCAGTTGCTGGATGAAACATAAGCTATGTGAGGGTTTTATTTTCCTTTCTTCTTCTCTAGCTCAAAGGAAAAGCAAGCTGTGCCTCTTCCTTGCATGCTTCTCCTTAGGCTACTTGCAGATTTTGCTATACTTCTGTTCTCCAGAGTGCAGATGTTGGTCTCATGACCTGTGGCATTTTTGCAAAGGTGTAGATAATTAGCTTTATTGTGATTAAATTCTTAATTGGGTTAAAAAGTATTGTCCCTCCCTAGAGTTGCAATTGGTTACTGTCATCTCTTCACTTCCTCTCCTAAACTATTGTGTAGTATTGCTGCTTCCTACTGAACAGCTGATGTTTTGTCCTAAAGGTAGGTGACAGCTTTCTTCATAAATTGTAGCTTATGAAATCCTTTGGGCTGACAGAGAGATGTATAACTGTAAGGTACTGTTTTTTAATCCTTCCTTTGTGCAATCTCTCCCATGGTCTGTGCCCTCAAATCCTGCTGGATTCAAAGCAGGGTTTCCTCAGATCAGGCCATTTGTATTTAATGGGTGTTTGATAGCAGCACATTTGAAATACATTTCATAAATGCAAATACTGAGTGTTCATGTCCTAGTTCATCAACAAACCTAAGTAGGTGTTTAATCATGTAGTGCTCAATGGGACTTTGCAAGTGCACCCTGCTGAATTGGGACCATAAGTAACAGTAAACTACTATTGTCATGGAGATTCTCATTGTGGAGTCATTGACTCTCTCTTTGTGAGAATGGCAGCACACCAGCTAATAAATTTCCCTCTGCAGGCATTCATTTTCATTGTGTAGTGGGGTATTAATAGACAGCCCAATATGTGATCACCTTAACCAGGTTCTGCTTATTCAGGTTGCTGCTTTCTGACTGCCAAATGCAAAATAATCTCTCTAGCCATTTCATTTCCTGAAATAAGAATGGTCAAATAAATAGTGTGCGCCATTTTTAGAAATATCATCACATCCATATTTAGGAAACAAGTGTCCACAGTCCATTTTGAACTGTACCATTGTTCCTTTAGAGGCTGTCTCCTCTTCCGAAACCCCTCATTTATGAGTAACTGGGTATAGCTGATTTGCTCCAAGTATAACTTGCTGTAGCCACACTTCAACTCCAAGAAATATCAGAGGCAAAATTTTCAAGATGATTTCAGAATTTAGTGGGACCATGTACCTCATGGTAATGTATACTATACCTGAGTTCACTTCACATAGAGCACCCTGTAGCTGGCTGATTCTAGTTTGAACCTAGGCTCTGTTGATCTTCCTGCTTCTCTGGAAAGTAGCTGAAAGAAAAGCAGTCTTTGAGACAACACAGTACTGGCTTGTTTAGAAACCTGGATACAAAGATCAGGCTGTTGAACTATACCTTGGACTGAACTGGAAGACAGTGAAGACCATAGGACTTTTACCCTTCAGATTTAACTACTTCCAGTTAACTCAGCAGAGAGGATATGCAGAGGCATATGACTGTTTTTGCAACTCCCCATTGCCCACCTCCTCAGTTATACTACCAAGGTTGTGTGCTTTTTTGTAGTTTGAGTGGTCTTCTGGGTCAGATCAAGGTATAGCATGTGAAGGAATGCCTTAGGTTACATGAACCCTGCACTGGACACATCATCCAACTGTATTTAATGCCAATTATTGTCTTGTGGTCTGAAGATCACAGATGAAGGAGCTCTCTGCTGTCATCAGTTGACAAACAGATTGACTGTTCCACAGTGTTTTCCAGTACAACTATTTGGCAGTACAAATATTTTGATGATTTTAGTTCAAATTAATTTCAATTTTGGATGTACAGATTATGAGGGGTTATCCCTATGGTGTGACTGCAGAGCTGCAGATCTCTATGTATACGGCTTGATATCACTCTCACTGATACCTCATTCTTGACGGCCTGGAAAGTAAACTAAAACCAGTGAAAGAAGTGTGACAAGGTGATCTGTTCTTTCCAATGTCAACTTAATTTCCAATGATCCTAAATGTTTGTGTCTTTGTGTTTGAAGTCTTTCCCCAAACAGCTCATGGATAGGGCTGCAGTTTAACAGTGCAGTTGAATGGGCTCCTTTGAGTCTGTCTTCTACTACACTCAAAATCATCAGAACTGAAAATGCTAATTGGGCTAAGAGACAGCTTTAGAGATTTCCTCACATTATCTGTTAGCAGGCTAAACAGGCCCTGTGGTAAGTGGCCCTTTTCTTACCTATTAACATTACATTATTGGGAGTTTTACAGTGTTCAAAACTGAGCTTGCACCACTCTCCTGCCTATCACTCACTGCATCATATTCTGGTGTGTCAGCTACTGTGACTCCAAACAATTTTTCCTGGTTTTGTCTTTCTCTCAACAGTCTCCATTTGCCCATACAGCTGGCTTCATAACACCACTGCAAATATGGCAGCTAACTAGTCAAAGGGGGTTGCGGCGTTGTTTTGGCAAAAGGTACACATATAATTGAAGTACAGATAGATCAAATAGCTTCTTTTTAAATGGGACATACCACATAAGACTAGTCGTAAGGCAAAACTTGACGGCAAACTAAAGTAAAAAAGCAGATGAATGAAATGTTTTTACTTTAGCACAATGCTTCCATCTTTACTACTTTTTCAATAAGTTTTTGATGACAATTTTCTGCCCGTTCTTGTCAGCAGCAATAGGGACCAGTTTTAAAATCTAAGATTTATTTATCAACTTACAAAACAAAATTGGCTTAAGCCCTTTCCAAGACATGTGAGAAAGCTAAATTCCTCCCATCAGGCCTAGAATAAGCAGTATTCAGTGTTTGTCAAAAGCTGGGTCAGCATATCAAGCAAGTACAGCTAATCTTTAAAGGAGAGGACCATAGGAAAGGCATCAACAAATCAATATTATGTGAAAATAATTAAAAACAAACCTTGATAAGTAACTTGGGCAGTAATCCTTTGCCTCAATTTTCCCACTTCCTGGCATGATTGTACAGTGAACAAACAGTGCCCCAGTGATACACTGAGGCAGGTTCACCTCTAGGCCAAAGGGGAAAATTACTACTTGGCCTCCAGGGATACAGGTTGTAGCCATTTTGGTCTACAGGCAAAAGGAATCTGAACTCATGGCAGAGGTGATATCTTTTATTACACCAACTAGATATTTGCAAAAAATATTATTTGCAAGCTTTCAGGTACACCCACCGCTCCTCAGGCACAGGAGGGTGCAAAGATTGTAAACTTCCTCTTAGCTGGCAATGAAAATTCATATTTCATAGGACAGCTGAAGGTGTTGTAAGATCTCCGGGTTGTAATAGTTCATTTTGTACAAATTAGGCTCAGATATCACCACACCCTCCTGTGAAATATGAAATATCATAACCAGAAGGAAACATAATTCAACATTCTGCTTGACACTAGACAACATCAAGGTAAATAGACTGTTCTGACTTTTATCTGAGCCTAATTTGTACAAAATTAACTTTTCCAACCAGGAGATCTTACACCACCTTCAGCCCTCCTGTGAAATATGAATTTTCATTTCCCCCTAAGAGGAATTTTACAATCTTTGCATTCCCCTACACCTGAGGAAGGGTGAGTGTGCCTGAAAGCTTGCAAATAATTTTTTTGTTTGTTTTTGTAAATATCTGGTTGGTCTAATAAAATATATCACCTCTGCCATTTGACTTCTATGAAGAGGTGGTTTGATGTTAATTCTATGATGTCAAGTCCAGACATGATGATGCCTTTATTTTGTCCAGTCATTTCACTGCTGTCTCCCATCTGACCTCTCTGCCTGTCCAAAACAATCCAGACACTGCTATTATCTAGTACAGCTGGGACTAAGTACAGATCTAAGATTGCTCTTTAGACACCACCTTGCTGCTGAATTACTCTTTCATCACCATGCTTTCTTCATGTGCAGAGTCAAGTTGAAGGTTAGCCAGATAGCTAACTTCTCAGTGCTTTCAACTATTGATGTGCCCACTGGTTAGATGGAGATAGGTCACTGTTGTCTCCTGTGTACTATCTCTTATCCTGACACTATCTGCACACCCATGCGCAGGATCTGGGAGCTAAAATGCTAGTGAAACTCCAGTATGCTGATGTGAGGATAAAGTATTGTCCAGGAAAGTCACTACTGATCGCAGATATGAATCAAGATGTACATGGAGCAAATCTAGGATTTTGAAAAAGGGGAGTGCAGTGCATCACATATACCACAACATATACACCCTAGTTAAAAAGAAACTATAAACTTTACCAATAGGCTAGGGGCTTCGGGCTATATTATTCACTTTAAGCAAAAATAAATATAACTTTACAGGAATGTGCATTAATTTGCTATATCTTGCAGGCAACAATAATCAAAAGAAGTTTCATAAGTTCTATAGTTACTGGAATTAAATATACATCTCTTTCACATTCATAAACCACTAATCTAACATTCTTAAGCATCTTGACAGTGCATCCAGTGCTTCACTGAAAGTTATTTCCACACCTGAGTTAATGTTTGTAGTTAGAGTTAAAGGTAGTCTTTATGCCTGTAATATAAGAGCTATATTACCAGGAACAGGTAGCAGAGAGCAGAACTGCAGAACAAAGGATAGCTTGGTTAGTGGAACCATTGGAGACCATTAGAAAGAGAAGAGGATCATTAACACCTGTGGAATGGAAATGGTCATTAAAATGTGGAATGGTTTAAAACAAAGCGGGTGTATTATAATGAGCAAGAACCTCAGTTGACTCCCTCTCTGCTGCCTGAATAGAAATGCTGCTGCTACTGCCAGGCAGTTGGTTATAAACTTTGGGTGGAACAGTAATCGAAGGGGAGTGCAAGTGTGCCACTGAACCCTCCCTGGATCTGCCCCTAAGGACATATACATAGGGCATATCTTTACACAAGACGCCAACTGTGCAGTAGCCTAATTCTACTGTGCATTAGCATGCAGGGCAAAAACCTTGCTAATACACTAATGTGCAGTAGTATTAGGCTACTGTGCAGTTTGCATCACTAAAAAGCTGTGCACCAGCGCTCCTGTGCAGTCACGTGTGTTACTGAGCATGGATTTAGTACTTGGTTATATAAGTACTAAACTTAATGCACAGTAACTATGGCATATGAATAAACATGTAGATTTGCCCAGAGTTGTAGAGGTGAAGCTATCACAGAGTAGCAGCACTCAAACCCAGACAACTAGCAAACTCAGGGAGTACGCCAAGGCCAATGTCTTAGATAGGAGGGCATAGAAAAAAATTTAGCCATCAGATGGCCTGATGTTGGTGAGTGAGAAGAAACAAAGAACAAATCACCCTCCATTAGCAGTAACAAAAGATTTTCTGTAATCAGTCAATACTCACACTACAAAAACCAACAACGTATGCCATAAAGACAAATGTAGCCACCTGCAGAAAGGAATATGGTTTGCAGAATGGAAGAGTTTGGAGAGGCACCAAGGAGTGAGACCATGTGCATGTTAGTAGAACACAAGCTGCAATCATAGCATTTCTGTAAATCTCTCTCTTAGTAAAGGCAGTTTATTTTTATGAGCAGGGAGCCCTTTCTTGTTATTTCCCAGCATGTGGTACATGTAACACCTGGGGTGATGAAGTTTATGAAGAACCCTTCACTCGGTGCTATTCCAAAAGGAATAATCTAGCCACCAGGATTATATTGTAACATATGAAGCTGATGACAAAAAGGGAAATAATTCCCTTGAACTGTGATGTCTTTTTTGCTTGTAAAAAAACAAAGTAATAAAAAGAGCAAATGAAAAAATTAGACTCAGACCTTTGTTGCTTTATTTGCAGAACTAAGGGGTCACTGCTGATCAGCATGGTTTATTTCTTTCTAGAGTTCTTGATGCTATTTCCTAAAACATATTAATAGTCTACTAAATCATTATTTAATATCCCCCTTCACACAGTCCTATTGCCTATATATCCATAGTTTAGCTATTAATTTAAAACTACATTTCTCAAGAAGCCACTTATTTAGACCTTCAGTGTTTTTAATAAGAATACTTCAACTTGAAGACTACTACACAATTGTAAAACACATATTGATTGAAAACCTCTTTTTTCTTAAGGCTAAAAGTATTCCATTCTCTAAGCCAATCTTAGAATTAAGGCAAAGAATATAAGAAGTAGGACTGAGTAGTGACTGGTGTGTGACATGGAGCTATCCAAAATAGCTTCAAACTAGGTAGGATAGGTAACAGTTTTGCTGTGGCAGCACAGAGCTTAGCCTGGCACTGAATTACAGTGCCATGAAGGAAGGTAACATACCCAAGAAACACTAGATAGATAGACTACCACAAGTACCTGAGCCCACTAGTTTAAATCTAGCCCAGATATTTCAACCCCATGCTGCACTAAACATATCCTTAGTGTTCTGAATTTTTATCTTGGCATCACCTTTTTAATCATTTTTCATATAGTTTCAAAGTATATTTTAAGCTGTTCAGCTGAAGCCTCTGGCACACATTCATTTAAAGACATTATAGATAACAGAACAAGGAGCAATGGTTTCAAGTTGCAGCAAGGGAAGTTTAAGTTAGCTATTAAGAAAAACTTTCTTACTAGGAAGGTAGTAAAGCACTGGAAGAGGCTACCCAGAGGCTGTGGCATCTCCATCCTTGGGGGTTTTTAAGACCTGGCTAGATGAAGCCTTGGCCGGGATGATCTAGTTGGGGATGGTCCTGCTTTGAGCAAGGAGTTGGAGTAGATGACCTCCGGAGGTCCCTCCCAACCCTCGTTTTCTCTGATTCTGTGATTGGGATCTGATCCCCGAGTCCCAACAATTATGCCTCCTGCCCCTGGGATTTGGGATCAAAAATGCCTGCATGTGTACATCAAAATATACATTACATTAGTGCTCACTGATACCCTGGCAGGCATCAGATGCAAAAGACCAGAAAGTTCAGTGGCCACTAATGTAATGTATATTTTGATGTCCATGTACAGGCATTTTTAAAGCCTCTCCATTTGTTTTACCCTTTACCCAGATACACCCAGTCTCACACCTCTTCCACCCAACAGTAAACTGTCCAGTCTCATAAAAGAGATCACAGAGTCTGGAGATGCTGACAGATCCCCTTGGAGCTGTGTAACAGGAAGCCAAGGGTTCCTATTACTAGAAAGGAGATGGCACAGAAGGCTAGCCTGGCTATGTGGGTAAGCAGGCAGCTGGGGACAAGGCTAGCTGCACAACAGTAGGCAGGAGAATAGAGCGGACTCCCAGGCAGCCATAAGACGAGGGCTGCAAGCAGCTGAGCTAAAGAGGACAAGCAAGCTGACAATTAGACCTAAAGATGAACATCTGAACAGGGCTAGGGAGTCACCAGACCCAAAGGGGCAGCACTTCATGGCACATAAACCCAATGTCTGGAGAAAGGCAGAGAGAGGGCCGGTGCTTTAAAGGAGACACAGCTCTCAGGAGGGAGGCTGCCTGAGACACCCTGGCAGGAATTGAAATACCCTAAGCACAGAGAGGTGACAGCCCCATGGAAGGAAGGCTGACCAAATATTGTTTTATATTTGTTCTAAAGTGGTTTCTTGCTTTTTTGTTCTGATTAAGCACCAGAAAAAATGAGTGAGGAGAAAAGGAGGCCAATATCTGATGCAGTTGACCTAGGCTGAGGAGGCACAGCCAGAAAAAAGGGGCCAAAGTCAGGAAGGTCAAAGCCTTACCAAAGGCTTTGAGGCCTGAGGGATCCAAGCATTGCAGTGGGGTGGGCAACCCCACTGAAGTGATAATATATAACATCTGCAAGGTATAGGCGTGGCTGTACAGGTAGGAGGAGGTCACAAATGCAGCCCTTAAGGCAGTTGGTGTCCCAGTAGGGCCAGAAAGGCTGCAACAGATTCAACAGAGGCAGATTGTCAATTGAGACTGCCCTCATTCTAATATCGGTAAGGATTTTTTTGTGTAGCAGGCTCACCTTTCAGAGCTTGGGTTGAGTCCCAGGCTTGAGATCCTGCTGTTTTGATTGGTAGAGCCCATCCACCAATAAGGAGGCAGCAGGAGAAATAAAGTCACATCCCTTTCCTGAGGGGAGGGGGAGAAGAGCTCCCCTGGACCTAATTGAAGGCTGTAAACTGTCAGGTCTGGAAGACTTAGAGGCGGAGCCCTGGAGCGTATAAAAGGAGGTGCGTGCCCAGCACGAGTGGCAGATGCAGTGAGGGACTCAAGAAGAGTGAAGACAAGAAAAGCTGGAGACCTCTCCCCCAGCAGGCAATAGGCCCAAGGCTCCTGAAGCTGCCACTGGAGGAGCAGCCTTGGGAGCAGTGCGAGACCTCTCGGGCTGTTGATGGTGTACAGGGATGGTGAATGGAGACCTGGCCCTGGGAGCAGTGTGAGACTGCTCAGGCCCATCACAGTGCACAGTTCAGTGCATGGAGCCCAGTCTTCGGGAGCCACAAGCAGCAGCTTGAGCCTGCAACCCCAGCAGGGCCTTGGGGGCTGCAGTGAGGTAGCTCAGGCCCCATCTCCCAGCAAGCAGCCAGGTCCCATGGTGCACAGGGCAGCTCATGGGCCTGAGCCTTGGGAGTCAGGGAGCCACGGAGGCTGCTTGGGTTAGCCACCTGGTATGAGGATGGCTAGCCGGAGCCTGAAGGACCCAGCCTGTGCTAAGAGAGTCCTCAGTGCTGACCCAGGGCACAGGGAAATAGTAGTGCTGCAGTGTGAGGCTCAGCACGCAGGAGCCAGCAGCTGAGAGGAGCTGAGTCCTCAGCGCCCAGAGCGGAACACAGGGTAGAGAGGAGCCCAGCGGCATGGGAGAGGCCTGGAGAGGCAGTTCAGCAGACGAGACCCCATTGAGCTGCACCCTGACCACCGCCACCTGAGGGAGCATGAGTCATTGGGCCCTTGGGTTCCACAGAGGAAAAAGATGTTTCAGGTGGGCAAACCCAGAGAAGGGTCTGGGTGAGCAGCCCCCTGCCTAGTCAAGGCCCTAAGGGGAGGGGCCCCTGGTGCTTCCTGGATAGCTCCCAAGGGACCCCATTGGAAGGAGGACTATCTCTTGCCATGGGTCAGGGACTATATTATGGAATAGATGTTATTAAGATTGTTTATGTTTGTGCATTATATTGTGTAATTGAAATGTTATATTGTGATTTAGGTTAGTGTTCTCTGCATAAATATATATATATGATATTTAGTTTTATGTTTACGTATATTATAACTTAATAAATTGTATATAGTTAAGAACTTTGGGCTTGGGTTAACTCTATAGAGGAAAGTGGGATCTGCTTGAAATTCTGGCATCCCTCTCACAGCACCCCCTCCTGCCTACCCATCCCATTCAATTGAGAATAGGGCACACCCTTGGGTGGACCCGGGTTACATTTATATGCCTTAAATAACATAGGCATCCTTAAAAACATAGATGAATTGCTTCTCTTCCAGTATTTTCTCAGTTTTCCATTACCACTATTTTCCTGTTGATATTTGTATATTTAATTTCCTTTGTGGTTTAAAAGTTATTTTTACAAATATTTGCTTCCTTTGAAGTTTTTTACTTGACAGATTAATAACATCAAATTGTTTAATGGCCTCCTATCTTTTAAAAAAAAAATCTCACCACATATAATTTAATCTGTTAGATGCATTTGAGTCTTAAGAGTTTGTCAGAGCATGTACTTCAGGGAAATTAGTTTGCCTTCATTCCTTTCAAGCATAGGCACCAATGAGTTGTACTGACTCTTTCCACTTGGAGAACTGAAATGTTGGTGAATGCCTGCATCCAAGCATACTTATATAACAAAACCATTCAGTGTGCTTTTACAGCACATTATAGGACAGATACTTTATTTGCAGTACATCTCTTTAGTGCTGTCCAGACAGTGCAGTGGGATTAGCTTTTGTATCTAATTGGCCAGATGAGATTTTCCCAGTTGGGGAAAATTCTCAACTAATATAAAGGTCTCAGCTGCAATTTATCACTTCCTACCTGGGTTCTACAACAGTGATGAAGCTAGAGAAGACATAAAAATGCTCTAATATATAAATAGAACCTCAGAATCAGGCAGCTTGTTGCTATCACAGGAGGCAAACTACCCTTGATAATTATAGGGCATGGGAAACCAAAAAAATAAAAGATCCTCTTTTATTGAAGGTTAAGATACCATAGATTAGCTTTGTAATGCATTACAAATCCCCACCCATATTTACTTTGCCATGATTTGGTCATTTGTCCATGCCCTTAATGTAGGTTTATAATGCAATGCCTCAGTAATGTAATGCAGTGCTTATAATGTAATGCTATAATGTAGCATTTCCCAAACAGTAGGCTGTGCCCACTGAAGGTGGTGGGCATGAACAGTTCTTGGGATGGGCACGTGTGAATCACTGTGGCAATTGGCAGTGTCCCCCTATATCAACCACACTCGGGTCCCTCTACTTCAGTCACCACTGCCACTTCCCCCTTTGATGTTGATTTCTGCCAGTTCCCTCACTGGTGGTGAGGGACCTGGTAGCAGCAGCTGAAGTAGGGGGTGCGAGAGTACACAGCTTTACTTGTGGCATAAACCCATGAGGTTTGGGAAATATTAAATTAGTGTCATAATGTAATGCTCAGTTCTGAGGGCTTTTACTGAAGTCTGTATTGAGTCAGTTAGGTTTAGTCCAGAGTAAGTGGCAGTGCAGAAGTGTACTGGCCTTGGGCAAGCGCCAAGAGGCAAATGTAACAGCCTCTAGAGATCTTGGTTGCATGCAAGCTGCTTAGAAGATCTAGCAATATTAATACAGGGCAACTTGTTCTCTTTCCACACAACCAGACAGTCCTATTTGCTGTTGTGTAAGTTAGGTAACATTTGGCTTACTGCCTGTTCCAGCTCTTCTCCTTTGGGGCACTCTGTTTGTTTGCCAGTGGAGTAGAAATAGAATGTCCATTATACTTCCTAGGTAGCAAGATCTGGAATTCTGCTTTACTGTTATGTGAGCTGCATAGTAGGAGGGGTAGGTTTCTTGCCAGGCAGATAATTGCTCTCATTTCGAATATATTCCCCTACTTCCTGGTTCCAAACAGGGAGCGTCCCTCTGCCCACATAACTGGCATTATACATAGCAAAAATTATTAATGAAACATCTTGGCAACCTTTCTCAGTACCAGAAAATGTGGAGATTATCATAACATATTATAGATAAACTCATTTTCTGACATCTACCTCTAGTTTATTTAGGCAGCACTCAAGTGCTGAACATCTTTCAGAATTTGGGGATATGTGCA
>NW_005842053.1:1841658-1844479 GCF_000455745.1 Alligator sinensis
TTTCCCCCTTGCTCTTTCACTCATACAAACACAGTCTTTTTATTTATAGCAGATGGCATAGAGGAGAAAAGAAATAATGAGAACTGGTTTGATATGTCAGTGTTATGAAAGTCTAAATATCATTATCAATATCCCTTTTTAATGGTAGTTTTTCAGAAAATGCTTGAATAATATTTTAGTTGCTCACACTAGATTTTTTTCCCTTTTACATTGGTTTGAGTTCAAAGTAACATCTTCAAAAATATGTGTTCATAATAGTGTTACTTTGGGATAGCTAAGTGTAGGTTTTGGCTCTCTATATAAAGTTTTAAATTGAAATCTCCTAGATTTCACACAGTGTTCATCAACCCTAACTCAGTGTTTATCAGCCCATCAAGAAAACAATAGCCTCTCTCCATTAGTTCAAGCTCTTCTTAACCAGCTTTTCCCAAGGAAGGAATGGAGGAACAGTACCAGCTACCTATGGATTAGCTCCAAAAAGCCCTAAGCCAACACTGTCTTGTCTGCCTTTGTCCTGTCTCCCACAGTACAGATCATAGCCAGCATGTGGTATGGTAGTTAATGCTGAAAGGTTTCTGTGTAAGGCAGAAGGGAGCGGGGATCCCTGCTTGAGCAGGGGAGGGGGAAGGGAAGGGGGAAGAAGCCAGGCAGGTGCCTGCTGTTTCTGCAAGAACTGCAGCCAGGGAGCAGAGGGGTGGGACTAGCTTTGCTGTGGAGCAGGGAGCCCTGCCCTGCCCAGAGAGCATGCTGGGATGCTGGAGGACTCTGGTTTAACTTAAATCAGGAAGGGGTTTGAGACAGACATTGCATAAACCAGTTTGACCCAAATCAGTTAAATCTGATACTACATTCAACCAGGTTTATCTCAGACCAGTTTCAGCCATTTTCAAAATGGTTTATGTGCACTGAACATCTGTTCTGTTACAGGTTTAAATTAATTTCTGCTCACTGAAATCAGTATATGTGCAATGTCTGTCCCTAGCCTTAGAGGTGGAGGGTTGCAGCTAGAAACATAATCTCGTATGACAAAGTATCTCCCAAATGTTTTCTAACTGAAGGACAGTTTAAGGAGAAAAATCTTAGGTCATTATTTACATGTTGAAAATATAATTATCTGATAACATAATCTCAATCCTAAACTTAAAGGTGGTTTTTAGCTTTTTAGCTTATAATGAAATCAGCCTTTTTCAGCATAAGCACAGAAACATTTGCTTAACTCTCATTGAAGCCAGTAGGAATGAAAGCTTGCATGTGTTTTCTTCAATCAGGACCTGATTACAGAACTTCTGTGAGTTAAAGCAAGAAGGTTGGCTATGCAAACAAAGGATCTTCTTTCATAAGCAAAATATTCACCTCACGTTGTGAATATAAAGCCAATCAAACTTTTTTTTGAGTCAGTCAGCCAGGTTTGAAAATGCCACCATTATCTTATAAGGTCCACTGTTATACATGTCACTCCCATAAAAATGTGCATCTTAAATATTATACCTAATCTTAAATGTCTATATGCAGTCAGGCACTTAAAGTTAGCTTGGGTTTTTTTTCTGACACATTCTGAATATAACTCTCCAAATATCCTTAGTAGGGTGTTTATTTACTCAGTTCTTTTGAAAGTCAAACCATTTATATTTGAGGTCCATTATAAATTGGCCTCTTTAGTACATATAATCAGCTGCTATAAACAAGCATATTGGCTCAGTTAAGTCCATGTAACTCCATGGGCATTCCATTGAAGTCTATGAAACCCCCACATTTGAACATACTGGCTATATTACCATTTGAGAAAATCATAAATCACAACATTCATAAATAGTTTTATTTGGGCAGGCCAATTTATTTGAACTTATACATGATTAATATTCTGGAAAGCAAAAAACAGAATCAAACAATTAAGAGCAATTAACTAATTGAGTTAGTCTGCTATCTCTCTGCCAGGGTAGGATTTTTCTCTACAATTAGTGGGAAGAGTGACTATACGGCTAAAGCATGGAATTTGGAGTCAGGAGATATGCATTCCATTTTCAGTTCTTTCACAATTTTTTATCACTCTAATTTAATCTCTGTTTCTATTTCTCTTCTCCAAAATAGAGATAATAATGCTTTTGTACATTTTGAGAACCACTGATCTATTATAAGAATTTCAAATATGGCTCATACAGCAGGCAGCTGGGTTTGGGATTTTTTAAATATTTTATAGTTTAGTGTATGTTACTAGTGCTCCACTTGTATAAAAATACAGGATGACTTTCAACTCGTCTCCTGCTATGCAGACTTTTGAGAGCTGGGAATTCTGCAGGTGGCATGCTGAGCCCTTGTAGAGGAGAATGGATTGGTTCAACAGTGGTATATCTCACCACAGGAGAAACAATAGAATTCCTCAAAAGGTCTATTTTTAAGATACTGATACAGCAAGAAGTGCAGGGTAGTTTGTATTTCCACTTTGGCAAAATGCAGAAAACTGGTGGGAATCCTAAGGATTCTACTTGGTCTATAGATGAAGATACTGAATCTCATCCACCCACTAATATATATAATAAGTTAGGTCACATTGTAGCTAGCAATAATTAGTGTGGCTTCATGAACTTCAGTGGAACCAATATGCTTGTTAATAGTAGCTCATGATCCATGCTGAGGAGACTAGTGTATCCCTGACATACCTATGGTCAAATTAGTTAGACTGGCAATGAATTTAGCCTGATTTATCTGGCTTAAAATGGGTTCTTAAGCATGTATGTACCCAACTAACACTATTTTAAGGGAATGATTCATAGTTAGTATATGAATTAATAAGCTTATCATCTTTTTCTAAACTTTAGGGAAA
>NW_005842053.1:1844510-1864895 GCF_000455745.1 Alligator sinensis
CAGTATAACCAAAACATATTTGCCTTCTGTTGGATGCAGTTAAAAGTACAGAAAATCTATCATATCTGCTGGTAAATAGATTCCATTTTTAAGGACAGTGATCTGTATCATAGTCTTTCCAGATATAAGATGATACAGAAATCACTCCTATTCTGTTTCCTTATATATTAAATAGTGATATAAACCTACTCCAGTATTTCACACTTCATAGCAGTATAACCAAGTTTCCTACAGCTGAGGCTTAGCTTCCAATTCTATTTAAAAACACCTTCTCACCTCTTTTTTATAAGTAGTCATCTAATTTAATAGTAATTTAATAAAATACAATATATATACCAGTATTTACAGTATGAAACAGTATAACATACTTGTTCATTTCATATAAAATAGTCTTCCAAATCAATTTTATCCTATATCAGATGTAACTTTAAACTACAGGTTTATATTGTGCATATGATTCATGCAAAACATGCAGGTGTGCTTCCAAAACCATTGTATATATATTGTATGAGTGCCCAGAGGCATGAGAATGGGGAAAAAGAAAGTCTATGTGGCTGGGGGGAAATACATGTCAGGAGAGAATTTGACCTGTTATAAGAACCTATATTCAATTATGTTCCAAAACAAAAACAAGGCTTAGGTTAAAACAACATTATTTAAGTTTCAAAGAAAAGCATACTAATAATGAAATGCCAAAACTAAGGTTGCCCATGAATTATGATATACTTTTATGTATATAATCACAAGCAGAGATGTAACAAGCAGAGTTGGTGCCTTGGGCAAATCCTGTGGGAAAGTAGGGAGTATTTGGTTTCAGAACCATTGCAGGGCATGGGTTTTGAAAGTGGGGGAGATAGCCCTGGTCCAAATCATTATTGAGGCTATTAAACAATAGTGGACTCAGGACAGACCCCTGAGGAATCCCATATGGTACCCCCCTCACTGAGAAACTGAACCATTGATAACTACTCGTTGACCATGATGAGCCAAACAGTTATGTATCCATCTTACAGTACTTCCATCTAGTTTGTACTTTTTAATATTGATTTGTACTGACTTTATTTGATATTGACTTGTATAATTAAAGTCAGCAGGTCCTGATGAACTACATCCTAGGGTACCGAAGGAACTGGCACAGAAGACTTTGGAGCCTTTGACAAATAAATATGAAGTCGTGGGAGGACTGGTAAATGGCTGAAATAGTGCCCCTGTCTCAAAAGAGGCAAAAATAAGGACCCTGGGAACTATAGACCTAATAGACTCCCCTCAATACCTGGGAAGTTACTTGAGTATAAGGAAGTCTATTTGCAAGCAACTGGATGGGGAATCATGAGCCCCAGCATGGATTTACTAAGAACAGATTGTGCCAAAAAAACTTGATATCCTTCTTCAACAAAGTACTTGAGTGGATGAAGGGAATGCAGTGGCTATATTGTATCTGGACTTCAGCAAAGCTTTTGACAGACTCTCACATGACCTTCTCATAAACAAGCTGGAGAAGTGTGGGCTACACAAAACTACTGAAAGTTGGATAGCCAGCTGGCTCAACAGCCATAAACAAAGGCTAATTATAAATGGATCCATGTCACAATGACAGGAGGTTTCCAATGGAGTCCCACGGGGTGTTGTGGGCCCAGTTATGTTCAATGTGTTTATTAATTATTTAAATACTAGATAAAGAGCTTCCTGAGAAAATTTCCAGATGAGATGAAACTGGGAAGGACTGTGAACACATTGGAAAACAGAAGCGCAATGCAGAAGGACCTTAATAGACTGGAAAATTGGCCTGGAGCTAACAGAATGTAGTCAAGTGGTGACAAATCCAAGGTGATACAACTTAGGGAAAATAATCAAAAACAATAGAAAATGGGTGACAGCTGGCTGGATAGTAGCACTATGGAAAACAATCTAGGAGTCTTTATAGATCACAGATTCAGTATAAGTCTACAGGATGAAGTAGCACAAAGGGTGAATGTGTTTCTAGACTACATCACCTAAAGCATTAGGTGCAAGACATGGGAGGTGATAGTACCTCTTAATTGATACTGGTTAGATCTTATCTAGAATCCTGTGTATAGTTTTTGTTCCTACATTTTAAAAAAGGACATGGAGAAGTTAGACAGGGTCCAGAGGCAGGTGAAAAAAAAGTATAAAGGGCTTGGAAGGCAAGTCATATGAGGAGAAGTTAAAGGAAATAAGAGGAGGACATGATAGCAGTCTTTAGGTATCTGAAGAGTTACTATAAAGTAGAAGGAAAACACCTGTTCACTCACTGCAGAAAGTAAAACACAGACCAGTAGCTTTGAGTTGCTGCAAACTTGATTTAGAATGGATATCAGGAAGAACTTCTTCACTGTTATAACAGTGAGGCAATGGAATAGACTGCCTAGGGAACTGTGGAATTTCCATCATTGCAGGTGTTAAAGAAAAAACTGGACAAGCATTGTTCAGGAATGATCTAGGAGTAGCTATGCCTATGCTCTGCTATGGGTATTTCCCATGTTTCTGAGCTTTGCTGATTCCTACATGGGGCCAGGATGGAATTTTCCCCCTCTTATTGCTATATACAGGGGAGCAATAGAGGGAGGGGGTGTTTCCTTTCCCCAGAAGCATTGGGTTTTGTCTGAAGCTAAGGTTATGGGTTTTGGCTGGGGTAAGTCAGTGCTCCTCCTGAGACTTAAACCCAAAAGTTCATGGCTAGAGGATCCTGTGCCTCCATAAAAGTCAGACTGATCGCTGTATTTGGGGTCAGGAAGGAATTTTAACCCATGCTCAGATCGGTATAGATTTTGGGGAATTTTGCCTTCTTCTGTAGCACAGGGCATGGCCCTCTTCCTTGGATCTCTCAAGCTTATCTTAACAACCCTTGCATCAGGACACTGGCCACCATTGTTCTTCTGCCTTGACTGTGGCAAGTTAGGGTGTTATGCCTTGTGGTGGTGTCAAGGTCGACTGCATAGTTCTGCTAATAGGCTAGGCAATGGACTTTATAGAATAGTTTGGATAGGGATGATCCTACCTCTGATGCGGGGGATGGAGGTTGGACTAGATGACCTTTGGATGTCCCTTCCAGCCCTAGTTTACAATTATTTTATTTCCCTAGCTTGTTAAGGAGAACGTCATTAGAAACAGTGTCAAAATCCTTGCTAAAATAAAAATAGATCACATCCACTGCTCTCCACCACATCCACAGAGCCTGTCACCTTACAATGGAAGACAATCAGGTTGGTCAGGTATTTTGTTCTTGGTGAATCTATGCTGGCTGTTCCTGATCACCTTGCTCTCCTCTACATGCTTCACAGTAGTTCCATTGAGGACCTGCTCTATGATCGTTCCAGGGATCAAGGTCAGACTGATAATTCTGTAATTATCCCAATCGTTCTTCTCTTTAATAAAGGTGGGAACTATATTTTCCCTTTTCCAGTCATCTGGGACCTCACCTAGCTTTCATGAGTTCTTAATGAGGATATTTAATGGTTCTGAAATTACCTCACCCTATTCCTTCAGTATCCTTGGGTGTATCCCATCCAAGTCTGCTGTCTAGCATCTAGCTTCCTAAGTCATTCCTAACCTGTTCTGCCATTACTCTAGTCTGTTTGATTCCTTCCTTATCTTTGCTATCAAATCTGCTTAACTCTTCCCTAGTTCTGAAGGCTGAATTTTAAAAAGGCATTAAATAGTTCAGCCTTCTCTGCAGCATCCATAACTAGATTGCCTTCTGAATTCCATAAGGGACCTATGATTTCTTTGCAGACTTTTTGATCTTCCCCTTTGTCTTGACACACAAGCTTCTCCTGATAAATATCTAAATGTTATTTTGAATCATCTTCTGTAACATCGTATATAGGATATACAACTGGAATTCTTCACATTTATGTCAGTGAGAGAATTGCCATTGACCATAATAGGAGTAGGATTGAGCCATAGCTAATTAATATGATCCTATAATTGTCTAATTTTACACTAAATTTAAAGCCCAAATCTTGACTAAAGTCTTCGCTTTTGAGCTAGGTGGACATAGGTTTGTGCATGTGAACATACTTGCTTTCAGTTCTCCAAGTTATATCATCCTGCATGCTTTCAGTCATTTCGCTCCTCCTCCATTCATTCTACCCTTGATGTGGGATTTTAGTTTGACTTGGATGTATGAGTTCTCTATTTTATGCCATTCCTAATTTTCAATCCCTATTAATAGTGAAATTCTTAAATATTTGTTTCCTTTACCTTCCAGGTGTGCGGTGTTTTGTCATGCAAGGTGAAAGAGAACATAAATGGGAAATATAATTTGCACTTTCTTATTAATATTGTATCTGTGCCATTGTTACCTCCTTTGTTACTATAAGTGCTGTGCAGATTCTCATTAGTGGTCATGCTTTCTGGTTTCTGTCCTCTGTTTTAAATCTATTTCTCATTTCCTGGCTGTTAGTTTTTGCTTGAGGGCTGTTTTAATTTATGGTAGTATCATTCTGACTCTATTTGATGATGCCCTGCCTTCATTTGTAAGAGTCCTCCTAGTTCACTACATTCATATAATCCTTTCAAGGACTCCCAGGTTCGTATGGTTCTGCATAATGTAAGTAACGTGTGGGTAAATCTTGTCTTTCCTTAAACAGGCACTTTTTAGACCACAGTAAAGATGAACATCTTCTGATTTATGGTTGTCTTTATGTTTGTGTTTTAAATAGAATTTTGACATTTGTTTTTTTCCATGCAAGTGAGCAAGTAATTAAACAGCTGTGCAAACTTTTTATTGAGAATTTTAGGAGGCCATTCCACTCTACAGGCAGACACTAGAGAACAGAGGATTAGTGACAATGTGACAGGTACACTGAAAAATGGAATAGTGCACTACTGTAAGAGACCCTGACATTAAGTCCTGATCCTGCACCACTGAGGTCACAGGGACTTTTACCATTACCTTCAGCAGGTGCAGGATTAAGTCTATATGGAAAATGCCTTGTGTCGGGCAGTGGGCCCTCTAGCATGCCATGCTGCTTCAGGTTATCTGCCTCCTAAATTGGAATGGGTATAACCAGATCTATCAACCGCTTCATTTGAGCTAATTAGCACAGCTGAATGATAGGGCCATTTAATCCTTCCCCAAGCAATTTAGCATACATGCTTTAAGCAGCAGCTGAAAATAAGGCCTTATAAGGTGTAGTGTTGGGCAACTTTCAAAATAGGCAGTGCTAGCATTCCAACCTGTAATTATCTTCTCTGTTTTCCTCCAACTCATGAAGAGGTAAAGTCCTGACCCCACTGAAGTCAATGAAAATTTCACCATTGACTTCAGGGAGCAGACTGCCACCCTTTAATTAAACTAGAATGCACACAAAAATAGGAGATACAGTCTAATGGGACTTTCTTCAAAGCATACGTTATTATTAGAAATGTTAGAGTTATTATTAGAATGGGTTAGGAAGATGCCCTCAGATGTGGTAATCTAAGCATTAAAACCAAGTCTTAGTCTTGTGGTAGCAAATACATCTTTTTTTTTTTTTTTTACCTCAGTTGACCAGTTTAGCTGAATTCTATTTTGTGGAATATGGATCACATCAAAGGTGCTGCTTTTCAAATTAAAAAAAACCACAGAGCATAGGACTAGAAGGGACCACCCTGTCCATAGGGTCCTGTCCCTTATGACTTCAGACAATTGTACAATAAACACCTGTCCAAAAAGATCAAAAAAATAATTCAGTTAAAAGTATATATGACCTTTAAGTCTGGAACTTCACCAGCCCACAATAATTTCCAGTATTGTTCAGGTTGTTCAGTATTTTACATATTCAGGTTAAAGTCAATAACCTAACAATATATTTTCTTATTTTTCTAAACCAGAATACTTTCTTATAGTCATAAATAAAGAAGGGGAAAGCTGAATTGTTACCAGAGAAAATAAGTATTTTGAAAATACAGAAATTGGATAATCAATGACAGATTAAGAACTGATGAGATCCAAATCTATGAGACTGGAGATGATGAGGTGATAGATGATACTACTGAAAATTGCCTGATTAGGAGTACTAGTAGAATTAAACACTGGGGTCACAGTTCTGACAGTCTAATAGCAGGAATGTGGGTATTCAGGGTTCATGAATGACAGAGTTCCTGACCAAAGAAAATGTTTGGTTAATTTTTGTTTTTAGAACAATGGTTTTCTACTCCTGTTTGGACATGTTTTATTGCTGATAGCTGGCAACCCTGGAGTAATGACAGTAATACAGTATTATAGAAAACTAGTATAAAAGGGATGACAAACTAAAAAATCTTATCATAGGCCATGCAAATAAGAAACATTTAGAGGAGAAAATATTTCCAGCAAAAAAAATCCTGACATTGAATTGTAGACAAGGGAGTTCACAGATCTTGGTGATGGGTGTTCTTAGAGTATAGGGGTCTGGTTTTCATAAATACTGAGCATTTGCATCTTCCGTTGAGCTCAGTGGGATTCATGGGTGCTGAATATTGTTAAGAAAAAAGATCATGATATATAGCAGAATGATAAGATAGGGGTTGATGCTATATGGCAAGGGAAGGCAACCTTTTCCAGCTGCATGCTGGAGTGACCCACCCTAGGCCAGACATAGGCAGGTGTCACAACCCTGCTACCTCTGTTGCTGCTTGTCTCTCTGACCTCTCGTGGCGAGAACTGGCAGCACAGGGAGAGCACCACAGAAGGTGCCCCCCACTGCCTGCTGGATGCTGCTGAAGCCCCACATCTGCAGGCCAAATTCAAAAGTTCGGCAGGCCATGGGTTGCCGACCCATGCTATATGAGATTCTTAGTCAAGTCGTAATGAAGTAGGCTGGTCTCCACATTATAGAGATTCTTCTGCAAGAAATGAATTATGGGTAGAAAAAAAGAAAACAGGTAGGAACAGACACTTTAGAGTCTATATTTTATAATTTAAAGTGACTTGGAATTACAATTTTTCTGACCAGTTCTGACTTTCTCTCTCCTTCCCCCTTCATAATATGTTCCCTTCAGCTTCTTCACATCTGCCCCTCTATCCTTCCTCTCCCTTGCTTTTCCATCACTCACATCCCTTTATTTTCCATTTCATATATCTCCATCTAAATAAACTTGCCTCAGAAAATTGTGGACTGAAAATGACATTCGTTGACAGTATATTTATCTCTCTGCTGATATGTTGTATACTCTCCCAGCCTTGCATCTGTTTTGCTTATTTAGCCCACTAGCCCCATATTTATATTCAGCCTAGCACAATGGGCCCACATACTTGGTTGATCATTAGGCACTACTGCAATACATATGATTAATAATAATCCACTGGCCATAATTTTGGCTTACATGGACTAAAATAAAAAATAATAAGTTCAGAATTCATAAAATGAATGATTAAACTGCTCCATGCTTACCGTGAAACACCAATTTCTTTCTGAAATATGAATATTTAACTAAGCCATTTAATCAATGTTACATATTAATTTAGTGTTTGGTTGGATTTTAGGCAGACTACTACATCAGGGTCACTTAACCACTGTTTTCTTTAATGATTATTATATCTGTTCTTGGAGCATATGCAAATAAAGGTTAGTATGAATTTGTCAGAATTATCTTAATTGTTTTCCATTTGTCAGGCATAGAGGGTTCTTATCTGGCTTATTGTTTTGGAAAAGCTTTAATGCATGTGTCCCTAATTTCATTTTTCCATGCAAATCTAGAGATTTCTGCAGTATAGCCCATGTTTCCTGCAGGGGTTTTGTTTGCTTTCAAAATGATCTCTACTGATAAAACTACATTTCAAGACTTGGGTGTGCATCTCATTATGTACTATTGTGCCATACTCAATTCTGAGTCATATGCAACTATGTTACTTTAAGTGGATACATGATTTACTGTGAGAATAAAAATAAGATGCACAGACAAGCTTTAGGGACAGAAATTTTCTTTCTCCCAGTGCTGACAGTTTATGCAAAGAGTAGACTTAATATAAAGGTGAGCAAATCTCTACGGGCTTCTGTACTCTTGTTTACTTAGATACAAGATAGATATGATAATTATGACAGCAATGGCTGTTGCTTATAGCTACAGCAAAACTGCTAAAAGGTGTTAAGCATGATCTTCTGTCTTATTGTGCAGAAGGAAACAAGGGGGCTGACTTGCAGGTAAATTGAAAAAGAAAAGGTAAAACATATAGTGATATTCACCCTGTGGAAATACAGCTGCATGGTTCCTCAAGCCCTAATTCTGGATCTGTACATGGATTGGAATAAAGCTTTGCATAACATCCTTGTTACAATATTCCTGTTTCCCTGAGGGAAAAATGACAGTTTAATAGAAGAACAGGCAGATAATTGTAGGTGGCAGTAGCAACTATGGAACCAGGCTTTTTGAAACTAGAAGACAGACTTCAAATGTCAATTCTCTTCTTCCCAGTCATGTAACTCCATTGATTTAACTGAAGTTGCTTCTCATTCTCACTGATGGAAGTAAGAGTAGAACTTTATGTATCCTCCATGCAAGGATGTGGAAAAAGTAAAACCACTCCAGCAGAATAGGAGGAGCAAGGAAAGGAGAAGGAGAGGGTCAGGATTTGGAAAAGGAGGGTGTGGGAGCAGCAACCTGTGCTGCAGGGGTGGCTGCATACATCACCCCCAGCCTCTCTACCTCCTTCCCCCCCACCCCACCCCGCCAACTGGTGCAGGCAGACCAGGTGGGGGAGCCTTCCAGAATTTCTTAAAGCCCTGAAAGCAAGTAAGAATCCCCTCCACTTCCCCTCCATGGTCAGAGTCATGTCTGACCCTTCCCCTACTCCCCCTCCTGCTGCTGCTTTCCCACTGTTCTGGAGGTGGGGGAACCTCTAATGGTGCTTCTTCCCACTCCAGCCAGGCTTCATGGGGGCTGGGCTCAGGTGGGAACACAACAGGACAGCAACAGTGGCAATAGGTGTTAGGAAGGGTTCCCCCACCCTACCTGGTTCTCCTTGAACAAGTGCAGGGAGGGAGAATTCCCCCCCCGCCCCTTACCACCACCACCATTGCTGCTGCTGCCACTGTTCTTGTCCCTGTCCCAGCACAGCCCAGTCCCTGTGCAGGCTGGCAGGAGCAGGCAGTTTTGGCTCTGAAGCAGCTCCTACCCCCAGAATAGTGGGGAAAGCAGCAGTGACAGAAATGGGGGAAATGGAGGGGAAGGGACATGCCTCTGAGCATGGAGGGGAAGGGGACAAGGAATTCTCACCTACTGTAGAGACTTTGAAAAGGTCCTCAGAGGCTCCTATTATGTAGTCTAATCCAAAAGAAGGATGTAACTGTACCACTGCAACCCCTCTGGTTCTGCCCCTGAAAGAAGATAAGGAAATCTGCAGTGTTTTGATTATCAGCAACCTGAGCTAACTCCACTTACTGAATTAGGTGAAAGCACCCATACGTTATTGTCAGTACTTTATCTATTCGGTTGCCATTGAAACTGGATCTTCCAACTGCAGGAAAAAGTTTGATTTGTTTTAATTTTTTTTTTTTTTACAGGGAAACTTAAAAATAAAGGTACTCTGAGACTGTGTCCAGACGAACTCAAACATGTGGTATGTGATGCGACAGACCCATCTGTAGCACCACACACTGCACATGAAGGTGTTCCCCATGCTGCTACCTTGCAGAATGGGGGTTTTTTTGACCCTGAGAGATTAAAAAATAAATAAAAGTGGGGCAGCACAAATGGAAGCAGCATGCACCACCCAAAACCAGAGCCTGCCTGGCCAGAGCCACATTCCAGCTGCCAGCCAGGCTTCCTGCTACAGCTATAGTCCCAGGAGGCCCCCAGGGACCCAGGTATGGCTGCTGGGGCCAGCACAGCTTGCTATTCCTAGTCTCTGCTACCCCACCTTGGGTAACATGACACACGCCAGAGTACGCATGGCATGGGCGTTCCTCAGGGACAAGTATCAGTGGCACAAGATGTACTGCTGCTACTAGTCCCCAGAGAAACAAACTTCCATGCTCATTTGGATGTGCCCTCAGAGTGCAAAATTTGCCATAGCAGATATAAAGCTAAAAGTGAGTGGGCTTCATTTGTTAATTCAACTAATGATGTCTGTAAATCAGCTAAACTATATGAGATGTGGTTTAAGAAAACCAATACTATATGAGTTAACATTAATAGTCTAAGTCCCAGAAAAGCTTTGTTCATTATGACAAAGCCAAAGTGCACCTTATACACTTGTCCATTACCTCAACTGTACCTCTTACTGACATATTTTAAGAATTATTTGCAAAACAATAATCCTGTTTTCCTTTCTCAAATATTGCCTGTATTAAAACTTGATATGCAACTACATACACTCCAAGAGCTCCACTACAAACTTACATTATCAAAATCAAACACTGCTTCATTAAAAAAATGAAGCTATAGATGCCTTTTTGATCTGCCTGTAAATGAAGGTTTGAAAATCTCTTTCACATTGCTAGAAACAGACTTTCAGGCATAGAGTCATCGAGAAGTAGGCTGGAATGTATTTTAGAGGTCTTCTAGTCCAACCCCCTACCAGAGGCAGTATCATCCCTATTCAAACCATCCAATACAAATCCATTGTTCCTAACCTCCTAGCAAAACTACCCAGTCCACTCAGGTACAGGAATCTATGACCGTAAAAACAAAGGCATCTGTGCAAAAGGGTATTGGTTTATTTCTGTGGCTTGGAGGTGCTACCATAAATCTAATAATAATAAGGAATAGTAACTTGATTCTGATCAGACCTATACCATACTTATTCCAAGTTTTAACTCCAGTTACTTTAAGATAAGGATCAGGCCTTCTAATTTTGGCCCCAGTTCAATAATTGAGCTTTAAGTCTCAGTTGTTTGAAGAAACAAGACCTTGGAAAAGGGAGAGGGTCAGAACTATATTTCTGTAATGACAACGTGTGCCTCTTGTCAGAAAACTTACTACACAGATTTACAGGAAAACAATAGAATACACAGTAGAGTTAAGTTACAAATTAGAGGAAATATTAATATCATTAGTATAAATCAGTGCCATCATGGCTTGATAAATATTTTTAACTTTAAAACTCCAATGAAATAAGATTTTATTTTGTCTTGAAAGTCTAATTCATCCATATCAGAATAATTACTAACATCTGGATTTTGCCTTTTTACAAGAGAATGCATGTGCATCAGATGTCTCTCTTGTAATCATAATAAGAAAAGAAACATTTATTGCTTTGATAGGTAATCCTCAGTTTTACTGAATATAAAATATCCCTCAACTTTAATGTTGTAAAATTCAAGTTTCAGTTTGGCAATCTTTTGGTGATACGCTTGAATTGGTTTGTCTAAATCATAAAGCAAATATTTCCTCCTCTTAACAAAAAAACCTTAGGATTATTTTGGGTTAACTGGTCAAGCATAGAGCCAAAAAAATTACTAAAGTAACTGCTTCTTTCCTAACTTGAAAACTTCAGCAGTTTGCACATGTTTTCTGTTGAGCAAGAACATTTTGGGGAAAAGATTTTTAAAAATGCGAATGGCAATTAGTTCTCTTACTTCCATTGAAATTCAGTGTGTATGGCAATTTATTTTGAAAATTCTCCTGTCAACCTTTTCCTATTGATCGGAGGATTGAAAAAAGTCTCTAGAGTTTAAAGTACCAATAAAAATTTTCAAAACAATATAATAAATCACCACATTCCAAATTTCCCCATCACCCAGGTTCCTACTGGCCAGGGACAAAAAATGTACCTGGCAACATACCTAGAAGCTTAACAAATGCACAAGCTGTCACAGATGAAGTAGAGAAGTATATTTTAAAGGCATGGACCACAATGGAGAATATCCTTGGAGCAACCTCCTTTCAGATATTTAGAACAGGCCACCCTTTAAAGAGACCACCTTTTCCTTCTCCCCACCTCCCCCAGCGAAAGCAAAAGCAAAGAAACAAATAAGAAGAATGTTATCTACAGTCAGTAGCATAATTAGGGGTAGCTGAGGGGGCACCAGACCTAGAGGCTGACTTTAGATGTGTGTAGGGCAGGAGCGGACAAAGTCTGGGGCAGGCCCCCCAAGTAGGGGCATGCTGGCAGTGGATTGCAACTCTGCCCTGGCTCTGGATCATGCTGTCACCACTGAAAGATCCCAGCTCCAGCCCCAAAGCAGCTCCCTACCCAGCTGTATGTCCTGCTAGCACTCTCCTGGGACTAGTCTCCATGAAAACCCTGGTCCCAGGTTGTCATGGCCCATTTCATCAGAACCCTTATTGCATGAGGGGTCAAATGAAAACGTTCCAAAACAGAGGGTCTTCTGTAACTTGTGTTTGCCTTCCTGCCAGCCTCAAACTGTTTTCAGAATGGGAGGGGGGAAAGGGAGCAGAGGGAGTTTGGTTCAGTGGTTTTTCATCCCCCAGTGGAGGGCAGAGTGGGTGTATTCCCCTCCCCAACAGTGAACTTCTGTTGGTTCCAGGGGATCATTGTAACTCAGAACGCTTCCCAGTTACAGTGGGGAGCTGAACTTCTGCCTGCACCCTTTAAGAGGATGCAGGAGACTAAGCCAGCTGTGTGGGGGCCACAGTTGCAGGAGTGAAGGCTGGCCCTTAATTAAGAGAATAAAACCTCTGCGTGGAGCTAGGGAAGACACATGACAGAAAGGGGGCAAGGCTTCCAGGCATATAAGCCCAGGGCCTAAGCTAGAAGAAGCAGTCAGACCCTGTAGGTTTCAGAGATAGGAGCCTTCCCCCAGGGAAGTTGACTATGGGAAGCAATGCCTAGGGATACCCAAGCTCAGGACCATTTCTTGGGGGCGTGGGGGGAATTGGGGCAACTGCCCTGGGCCCCATTCTTGGGGGGCCCCATGGAGCTGGGCAGAGCAGTGGTGGTGCAGAGCTGGGTGAAGCAGTGGCTCCATGTCCAGTAACTCACTCCCCCCGCACCACCACCACTACCTCCCTTCTTCAGATTTGGGATCGGAGTGGGAGCAGGGCCCTGCATGGGCTGATTTGTCCCGGGCCCCACACCCTGTTTGGGTTGCCTCTACCCAAGCTACCCACAAAGGTGAGAGCAGGCCTAGCCCTGGGAATAATAGCTCATGGTAGGTCTCCCAGTTTGCCCTCCCCTAAGGCCGTCACTGACATAGTGACCTTAGGTGGTCACTATGGGCATCATGGCAGCCCTTGGGCACCATCCTGTTACAGGGTCCCTACTGCAGCTGCTTCTTCTTTTGCCACCCATTACAACAGGCAAGGGAAATGGGCATGACTCAACAGCAAGCTAAACAATGGCAAGGGAAGCAGTAGCAGCAGCTGCAGTAGGGGGTGTATGAGTTCCTGCTACCCTATGGTAGGCCATAAACCCACCAGGTATGGAAAGTGCTGGCCCAGAGCACAGAACATACTAGTTATGCCTCTGGTTACAGTAAGGAAATTGCATAGCAAAATGGGTTTGACCTGTACTGGTTTTAAATTATTGGTGCTTATTTCTAAATGATTTTGTGATTTAAATGGATTTCTCACAACAGGCAACATGACAGAGAGCATCTCAAAGAGAAATTCTCCAGTGCAAAAATTCTCAGACTTTAAGAGTGTGGACCATACTTTACTAGAGAGAATTCCAGGTGGAGACCTCAGATCTCATTTAGGTTGACCATTTCCCCTGCTATTCACCTCCTGGCTCATTAGTTATCGAGCAATATCCTTGCAACAACTATAACAACTGTTCACATGGGAAAACTTTATTAGAAATATGTTTATGTATTTTTAGCTGTCACTCAATGTAATGTAATAGCTGGAAATAAAAACCACCGCCATCTGACCACCCAGGTCTCTGTGGAACAGAAATAAGTGCTCTCCAGTCATCAGCAGTCTGTGAACCAGTCTCCAGACCTTTGCTTCACTGATTTCTGTAACTGCTCACCTCTTTCATGGGACAGAAAAAATCTATTTTTCTCCCATAAGCATCATAAAAACTTCAGTTACACTTGAGTATTTACAGTAGTTCCAAGATCACAAGTCAATGATAAATTATTATTCATTTGCTCCTGTACTGTGATATATAGAACTGCTTCAGATTTGTACCTCTGCCTGTATTGGAATCAATTTTTATTTTCCATTTCCTGAAAAGCTTTGCCTGTAGCTTTTTTTTTATAAGATACTTGGACATTATCCTTTTAAAGCATTCCCCCTCTAGCCCCCAACATCAGCCCAAATCAAATTAACTTTAATGGTTAATGCCCGACATACATTGTAGTTGCCAGGGGAGCCTTGGAGTTCCTCATTTTGATGTCTTTTGAAATCTACAACTTCATATTTGAAAATGAATATAAGCAAATGGGAGAGAAAATATGATAATAGAGAAATCTTGCAACAGGACTACACACACAAGTTAGGGCAGTAGGACTAGGTCCAAAATGTTGAATAAGTCTAATGAATAGATGCAAAATTAGGCAGAAGCATGGATAGCTAATGAAGAAAAGTAACAGAACAGCTGATTCTCAGTGAAGAATCCAGTTCCATGAAGGAATCATCAAGAAGCTTTCACCTTCCCCCTGGTTTAAAAAAAAGACAATTAAAATAAGTGGAGGCTGAGTTTACAAAGGTCAGGTCTTTAAGGGCAAACCCTATTACGTTCAGCACAGCAGTACAATTTAATTTTCCATTTTTATTAAAACTAGCAAGGTTGTTGTTTAAAAACTCCCAGGTTTTACTATACTTCTGTGACTTCCCTTTTCACCATAACCCATAAAAATGACTCTTCCTAAAAATTGCCAAGACAAAGTTGCAGTCCTGCTAATTAGAAGGAGCTGAATGATTAATGCTAATGGTATCCCTTTGTCATCTTTCACCTTCTAAGAGACCCAATTCACATAATGGAAAAACTCCATAACACTTTTGGCTAGAGCACAGGTTTTACTTCACCTTCATCTTTCTTGTTAATTTTTTCCTTTCTCCTTTTTGTTTTTCCTACTGCTAAGATATTTTAAAATGTCTCCAAAGAAAAGAAACCTCCAAAAACCAAGTAGGCTATAATCATGCTTAATGCAAAAAATGGAAAAAAAGAAGTTCTAAATTTAATGGCCCTTGTCTGTAGCACTAAATACACAAGAAGTTTTGAATGTAAAAGTGCATTTAAAAACTCAACCATGATTCCCATAAGGTTTCTCTCCTGCACTCTCTTACTCACATGCTTAACTTTACTGAAATTATCCTGCCTGTAGGACGATTGAAAGGAGAAATGCAGAAGTATAACAAGCAATTTTTACAGCCTGAGCAAAGGCAGTAGTGGCCAGATCAAAGGTCATGGCCACCAATCTTGCACCCTCTCTGAATTGGTACCCAAAGGTCATGTCATACTTACCCCCTCCCTAGTTAATGCTACTGGAGAAATAATTTCATATGAATAAAGTACTTGTTTGCAGGACTGGGAGAAACATTTTTTTCTTTCCTTTCAGGTCAGTCAGCCTTCTCTGAGAGCGCATTGGCTTTTCTCTTTTTCAGCCTGGAAATATTCAAATATATTTTATATTTAAAATCTAGATGGTTCAAATAGCACGTTCTATGGTTACAAATAAACCTCAGCTTCTATTCCAAGATACATTTTCAGTTGCTCATAAATTTCTTGAACCTATTTCCTTAGGTTGAAATTTTCCATGAAAAGTTTTAGCCAAATCCAGAAAAGTTGTTTGGATAGTTTTCCCCACTTAAGCTGTAATGACAAATATTGACCTCGTGATTTAAAGAGATATTACAAAGTTAAAATGTGGCTTGATTTGTATCTGCAACTGTGACCTAAGTTGGCCCGGTAGTTTTGGCTATGAGGCTTTAAAACAGTTTTCAGGCATGCTAAGCAGGACTTTTCTGCATTCTGTCTCCCTGACAGCTTGGCTGAGGTTGTCTCAGTGCAGGATGCATTTACAGAATATAAAGTTCATAACTTTGAAGAAAGGGATCTGATTTTTCTTCAAATATAATCCATTTTTTCCTTACACTGAGATTTACACACCCATAGAAAAAAAGGTTGGAAGCACATTGGCTAGTGTAGACCACACACTTATCCAGGCAAGAAAAGAGTTAACTGCCCCCAAAGGGGACCATATGGAGAGCGCTCAGATTAAATGTTCAGCTTGCAGGGTGGACAAAAGTATCCCCACCTGTGCTCATTAGGGCAGAAAGGTGAACAGGAAGAGGCAGGATCTTGGCGGGGGGTTGGGGTGGGTTGAGCGAAGAAAGGAGGCTTTCTGTGTGAAGGTAATACAGCTACAAGAGTCTCAGGGTTAGCACTGAATAGAAAGCACAGGAAACCTGGAAAACGGACTGCTTTCTTGACCTTGCTCCCATGACAGAAAATAAAAGATATGCTTTTAACTCAAGGTGAAATCCCAGTGAAGATTTGGCAGTTTGTCGTTTCTGCATGACTTGGCAGCTCAAGATGAGGCTTCCACATAACATTTGTTTAATGTTAAAGACTGAACCATGTCCCATAAATATAGATAGATAGATAGATAGATCTTTTTAAGGGAAACCCCTTTCCATGTGCAAGCAGTCCTTGGATCCCACAGTGTTTCTTTTCAGAAAACAGATGTTTGCAAATCAGTAATAACTTCAGTTATGTTTACTGGGCTGTGAGAGTTTGGTTGCTGTTCAGCCAGTGTTTCTCTACATTGGGAATTTTCCATCGTTATACAAATCCAGGCTTGCTTTCCAGTCCACCTTCTGTGGTCCTGAGACTTTGTCCAATGCAGATTTCTCACAGCTGTACATTTCTCTAAGATGTTCTTATCTTACTGCTTCTAATGCTTTTGATAGCAAAACTGCTACAGTGAATGCAAGCTGTTCATGTTTTTCAGTGCATTTTACAGCTTGGCTTATTAGCTGTATATCTGTGACAGATTTGGAGCTATTTGAATACCTGAACATAATCCATACCTGTGAAAACAATGACAAGACAATGTTAAAGTTGTATATATGTGCAAGAGTATTCTTGTACAATCTTACTGTCCCTGCAGTGTTAGTGAAGAGATTTTTTTTAGATGAAAATGCTACCAGCTTACTCCTTCTTGACCCCTAAACTTAGTAATGCATGTGAATGTTAGTTTAGTCACTGTAGTTTCATTTGTAGCAGCAGCCTAGATAAATTTTACTTTAACAAGAGATGAGTTCAAGCTGCAAAAAATGGATCTAGAATCAGGCTTCTAACAGACTAAAGCTCTGAGATGTTGATATCTAGGATTTTGGTTTGGATGATTATAGAGAAAGGCACTTTATAAAATTTAGTTTCATTATTAATGCTCTCTTTCTTCTGCCCAACATCTAGTAACAGTATACCCAGTGAAGTAAAAATATAATGCAAGCCTTAGATTCTTTTATATATATATCTATAACTTACGTATATAGTTGGAAGGAACTTTGAGGCAGGGAGATGGACTAGATGACCTCTCAGACTATACTTAAACATCTGTCAAGAATAGTTTGTAAAAATGGTTCTTAAAACACTCCACTGATGGAGATTTTACAGCTTCCCTAAGTAATTGTTCAAGTGCATAATTAGGAAAAAAAATGCCTTTAATGATAATGTCCACGTTAAATTGTCCTGGCTGAAATGTAAGACCCTTACTACTTATCCTAATCCCAGTAAACACGGAAAAAATGTATAATCCTTCCTCTTTGAAGCAACCTTTACATATCTGAAGGTTGTTATCCTGTCTCCTTTTAGTTTCAGTTTCCTCTTTTCTACATTATATAAACTCAGTTTATTCCAACTTTCCTCCTGGTTCATGTTTTCTAGACTTCTGATCATTTTGGTTTCTTATCCTTGGATTTTCTCCAATTGCTACACACAGTCCTTGAAGTATGTTGACCAGAACTGGACACAGTAGCACAGTTGAAGTCTCATGTAGCTAAGTGAAATGGAAGGGTTACTGAATGTCTTCTACATGTGATACTCTAGTTTATGTTCCACCATGATGCAGTAATATGAACATAAAACATTTCAGTTTGTGATCCACTATAACTTCCAGATCCTGGATTATATTAAAGTAAAAACTGAATATAAATCAACAATTTTGTAATGTATCAAACGAAAAAACACTATTTTTGTCTTAAACACTATACATGTCTTAAACATTACAAAAATCTTAAAACACTATAAATGTCTTAAACAGAGTATCATATGTAGGACACATGAAGTAAACCGTATACTTAGTGCTAACAAAGAGCCAACCCTCTGAAGTCCAAGGATAGAATAACACTGTTTAAAGACAGCTCTGCCATCAATGCACAGTAGAAGGAACACTTGCAAGATTCCCTGAATTGAGATTGTAATGTTATGGACAATGCCACTGGAGCCATTCCATGACATCCCATTAAGGACGGCCTTGTGGATCCACTGTCTAATCAAGAGGTCTTGAAAACCATTAAGCAGATGAGAAACAACAAAGCATGTGGTTCTTATAGAACACAAGCTGAAATTTATAAGGAAAGTGGAAAGAAGTTCTCACACCAACTTCACATTGGTTCCCACCCAACTCATCCCACAACCCTGGAGCACATATAAAGATGCCCTGAGAGAGCACTTTTACTTACCCACAAGTGAACTACTGTCACAGATGACAGGAGCAAAATTCCATGGCAAATTAGGTGCATTAAAAGGATTTTGATTAGATCCTTTTGGATGCCAAGATCTGTACTTTCAGCACCCCATTTGAAAGATACTGGGCACATCTACATGTATGCCAGACTGTGCAGTTGTTACTGTGCAGTCATTTAGTACTTGCTTAAGCAAATACTCGATAGCTGCACAGTAACTGCAATTACTGCACAGTCCCAACGGCACTTGGGTCATTTCCAGTGCTACTGTGCTGTAGTGTCAGTGTCACAGTCCGTGGCTGCTGATGCTACAGAGATATAATGTCTTATGTAAATGCACCGACTGTTTCCTAAAGCTACCTTTTGGAATATGCTGAGCTCCAGAAGTAGTACATCATGCAATAAGCCAGGTCTAGCAGTAGCAGGTCTAGCAGTTGATTACATCATAATTTGGTGTGGTAGTGCCAGTGAACATCAAGAATGACTGAGAAAAAGTGCTGAGTATTGCAAGAATTAATAACCTTAAATGAATACGGACACGTGCCAGATTCAAACAACAAAAATAACTGATCTCAAGAGAAATCTTACTTGAGAACTCAAAGGAATAGGTGATATTAAAATTTCTAAAACCTGAAGATAAAGTAGGGATTCAGACATTTCTTGGGATGGAGAATTAAGTCAGCAAGTTTATACCTAACTACACAACTGGTAATGAGCTTACATAATTCATCTAAGGAACCTTCTCCACAATAGCGTGGAGTGGGCCTGCATGCCAGATCATGACAGTGAATTTAATGATCTAAGACGCTGAGGGAGCCTACCTTTGTTGGCAGATGTACCACAAATTAGCTGCACCCCCTCCCTGAATACTATTACAATCCTTTCCCCCACCTGATCTACTGCTCTGTGCTCCCTGACCAAGCCGCTGCTCTGCTTTCTGTTTCCTGCCCTGTATTCTCTGCCTGATATGATCTTCTGCTTTCTGCTCTCTGCCTTATCTGCCATGGTGTTGCTCTCCCCCTCACTAATATGCCATGTTCCACAGTGCTACAGTTCTTTTACCCATTAAAAGACATCAAACTCCCTGCAGATGCCTCAAAATATTGATTGGAAGCTGTACTATTTACAGTGTCATGGAACAGATTGGTTGCCTGTCTCATATACATCTAGGACTATAGTAGCTGCAGAAAAAAATATATGCACAGATTGAAAAAGAGACTCTTGGCCTGACTTGGATGTACAAAATCCCATGGCTTACTGTATGGTTGGAAATTCTTTGCAGAAGCTGAGCACAAACCACTAATTGAAGTAGTCAAAAAAGAACCTGGGGATGCATCACCAAGGATAGAGAAATGACTGAAATTTCAGAAGTATGATATGTCCCTGAAGTTCTAACCTGGACACTACTTATTAATGGCAGACACTTTTTCAACAACATACTTAACAGTATACAACCTGATGATCTGGTGCCAATGGTAACCTGTACATGTGGACTCGGTTAAAGCATAATGCAATGCATCTCCAGGCATTTGGAATGAACAGGTGTTGGAAATGCTGAAGATGAAACATTACAAGCAGTGATACAAGCAATAAGAAAGAAGGGAAAATCACCATTTTCCACCTGAGTATTCTCAAAATAAAAATGAGCTCTCAGTGACCTCAGTAGTACTTATGAAGGTTATACAGGCTATGAGTCCTACGGGGATGAGAGAAAATTTTGGAATGAATACATGAAGAACATCTGGAAATACCCAAATCAAAAATTAGAGCCGGAGATATTGTCTTTTGGCTCTGGATAAATAGTGATATTGAAGATATGGTGAGGATGTGTGGAACAAGTCAAAAGTACAGGAATGC
>NW_005842053.1:1864926-1875106 GCF_000455745.1 Alligator sinensis
ACTTCATAAACAACTTGCTGTTCCATGGAACAAAGTAGGAATTCATCTGTTCAGTTTGGGAAGACATGACCACCTAATTATAGTGGACTACTATACTAATTTGTCAGATGCAGTGATGCTTGATGATAGCACTGTGACACCTATCTATATTTGTACTCCATGGAATTCCAAGAACTGTAGTTACTGACAACAGATCACAGTTCAGGAATAGGGAATTTTGAGACTGCTCAAAAGTTGATTTTTTTCTCATGATAAATCCAGTCCCAGATACCTTCAACTCAATGAATAGACAGAATGTGGAGTATGCATTGTGAGGACCTTTCTTGAGAAATAACAGAGGAAGAAAAATATGTCTAGTTGTACTACTTGGCTACAGACCCATACCACTGCACTACCAAAAGTCACTTGTGGAACTGCTTTACAACAGATATATAAAAACTCAACTACCGGGCATGGACTAAAAATGAAGGGTGACAATAGAATCTATAATAGCCCAGAAAAGACAAGGAAAGTACAATTAGACGCTAAATTACAACAAAAGAGCAAGACCATGTCCACGGTTAAAAGACAATGATTCAATGCAAAATTGGCAGGATGGACACTAGCTGAGTGAGAGGGTAAGAAACTTTTCTCTTCTTGTTTTTCGTCTTGTTTTTCTGTCTCCAAACTTATGGTTTGCTGTTTTTTCTCCTTACCAGTTGCCTGTAGAAAGTGTCATCTCTGGGCAAGTCTTGTGGACATAAGGATTTATCCCAAGGCAACTTTAGTCTGTTTCTTGGGACAAACAGTGAATCAGTGGGGAGAAATTTGGGGTTCTGTGCATGGAGTATATGGCAGATGGGGTTTGTGATATGAGACATGTTAGTTTGATTTTGGAATAGTTGCTTTCTTAATGTTATTACTCTAATTAGGATTTTATAAAAAAAGGAACATGTGACATAGGGTAACCTTTCTGGACATTCAGAGCATCCATGAAGTGTGACATTCCAACAGATGGTCTGGGTAAAGCCAGCAGGAAGTTCCAGGTGGCAGAACGGTAACAGGACAGCCATAAAGGCAAGGGCAATAGTAAAGAGTAAAACTTGTTAACTCTTTACTGTAAATAGTTGTATATAAGTTTCTGTATGTAAAAAAAAGAATCCTTTGTTCACTACCAGCTTCATCAAGATACCACAGTCACTATCATGGGGAAAGGACTAATAAGCAATTTGGAGGTGGCTTGTGAAAGGGAAGGATGTTACCACAGGATGTTTTCCAACTGTTGAAATTGCAGCTGCTCCTTTTTCAGCCAGCTCTCGGCATGCTGTGGGGATTGAATTCTTTCTATTCACCCCATGTGGTATTGCCTGGACAAAGTCATGTGCCTGCAGATTTATGTAGGGACACGGTGGGAAGTATCTATCTTATTCATAGAGGTGAATGTTTTTAGTTACACTTTTGTAAGCATATATCACTTGAACTCACTTTTCCTACATCTATTGTTCTACAAGAAGGCTCAATCCAGTAAATGTATTTAGGGTAAAGATTTTGTTTGTTGAGTTTTATTCTGTTTTATATGAACATACTGTGGATGGTTACAACAAAGTAGGTACGACTATTTCCATGATCTCATTTAAGCTTTACATTGCAAAAGTACTAGTATGTAGCATAGTACAGCAGCATGGCTTACAATTTTACAAATATTAATATTGCATTTAAAGCTCAGTCATTTTGGTTCCTGATCCTGCTTGCTGCAGAAAAACACTTCTCTTTTCTGACTTCAAATTTTCAGCAATCACTATGCTGCCTTACTCTGGCTAAGAACTAAGTTGCTGTGCTCTTAGAATTTCCATGCCTTGCTGATTGTAATAAAAGCTTTGTATAAATACTATATTTACTTGAATCTAAAATGAGGTCTCCCCCCTATCCCCATCATCATAGGGGGAAAAAGGCCTTCATCTTAGAGTTGTGCTGGAATCCTTCTTAGGTGAGGAGCACAGAGAAACTCTGCCCCCTGCCCAAACAATCAGCAATGCCACTGCTGCTGCATAGCTAGCAGAGGTTGTGCTTCCATGTGCTTTAGTATGGGAGGGAACAAGGCCCAAGCAATATATGACAATAAGGGAGGGAGAAATAGGTAGAGATTGCAGGGAGCAGGGTAGAGGGAGAAGAAGAGACAGAAGGGAATGGGGTGAAGGGGCAGAGACTGTGGGGACTTGGGGAGGAGGGGATAAAGATTATGGGGGAGAGGGGCAGAGGCTGTGGGGATCATGGGGGTTGGAGGGTGAAGGGGGAGCTGGAAGGCTTCAAGGGGAAGCAGTGTGGAGGGGAGAGGGCAAGAGTGCTAACTCATCCCCAGCCACTGCTTTCCCTTCTGTAATGGGGTGGGGGGAGGGGGGACTAAATTTAAGACAGCCCTCCAAAAATAGATTCTACACCTGGACAATTTATAATAAATGGATACATTTTCCATATATAGAATATAATTATTCGGGTGTTATCTCAAATTCAGGGTTGACTTAGATTCAAGTAAATATAGTATATAACTAATAAACAGGTATTTACTTCATAGACTGTTACACATGCACTTTATCTCATGGCCTGTTTATTTCTGTGAAAGGGCAAAACATTTGACCAGAGACAGCAAGTCATGATATCTTTAGGTCCAAATTGAACCCTTCCAAGTTGTATTTACTGGTCTTTTACATCAAATATCATTGTTTCACTTTCCCATGCCTCTAATCAGGTCATAAAGTCAAATGATTTGTAAATTCAAGTATAACAACTGAACTTCTAGCTATTTCTTTCTTTATTTTTTTTTTCTTTCTAGCTACTTGATTTGTATCCTTCAAATGTCAGGAATTTCAGTACAGTTGTAATGACAAGAACACATCCAGAGTCTGTGTGGGAATCTTCTCTTTTAAATACTATTGCTCTAAATGTAAATAAAATACAGTCAAACTGTTGCTGATTAACAGTTGCAGAAAAGGATTGCAGAGAACCATAAAATTGTTTAGAAATACTGTATATATGTGTGATACTGTTTCAGATATGTCTGGAAAAACATAATTTTATCCACAGTATCAGATACCTAATTAGTAAAATGGTAACTATAACATTTGATAAATATGAGAAAGTACAACTCTTAAGAACGATGAGCACCTATATACATGCAGGGAGGTGGCCCCAACATGTTGTAATTACAGCATGTTAGAGAAGACTCAGTTAATCAAGTCTTCTGAAGCATGGTAATTACTGCACTCCAACAGACTCCAATGTCATGTGTATCAGCATCCCCGTACTGAAAAATGGTGGTGGGGGGCACTTTAATTAAAGCTTGCTCATTGGTGGTGGGGGTGCTTTAACTAAAACCTGCACCACCATTTTTCAGAGTTGAGACACTGATACACATGACCATTGGTGATGTGTAGGGGGTGCATGTGCATCCCCTGTGATTGGCTGTGCCCACCCTGAGAGAAGCGCTGGTGGCACTTCCGGGTTTGCCACCGGCACTTCCACTGGCAACAGTGATCAGCCTCTGGGGGACCTCCCCTCAGTTGGTGATCAGCCACTGGTGCCCCCCCAGTATTAGGTGGCACCAGTCACCCATGCTTGTGACGCTCCAGGCACTTTAATTAGAATGGTTCTCAGAGCCATGCTAAAGTTCCCCCCCTACTCCCGGAGCATGTCTACAAATGTTCTATTATTGTAGGATATGGTTTAAGATTTAGCATATGTGGAACATGGTTCCAAAACACTAAAGTAACAGAGAACATATTCTCCACTGCAGGGATGGGGCAAAAAAACAAGTCTCTGACTATTTGAATGGAAAACCAAATCTGTCTGCTGTTATATAAAGTGGACACTGCAAACTCTGTTTGTTCTCGTTGAGTTTCTCTCTGATTTTTTGTTTTGTTTTTTTCTTTCACTGACCGTGAATATGTTTTCACATGCACAAAAATGGACTTTCATGTTCTATACTGTAATACAGGTACATCTTTTCATGACACTATTTGTGGCTGGAAAGTACGTTCCGTATTTTCATCATACCTATGTAAGGGAAAATATAAAGGCACATCTGTCCAGGAATGCCACTAAAACTTCACGAAGCGCATATACGTGGGGAGGTAGGAGAAGGGGAATAAAATCTTCATTTTTTGAAGAACGCTTTTAAAAGATAAGTGATAACAGAGCTTACCAAAAATTCAGAAGCAGGAAAAAAATGCATTGTGGAGGGACACTTCTAGCTTTCAGCTGAATAGCACAATTATTTTAAAGAGGAAATGAAATATAGTATAGTGTGGAACATATTATATTGGTAGTATCTAGTCCTTCAGGGAACTGGTATGTGAAAATAAAGTGGATCATAGGAAAGAAGGGCTGGAAAGGGACTTCATAAGGTTATCTAGTACAACCTCCTTCTCAAGGCAGGATCATCCCTGACTAAAACCATCCCAACCAAGTGTCTGTCCAACCTGCTTTTGAAAATTTCCAGGGATGGCCATTCCACAGCTTATCTAGATAGTCTGTTTTCATGCTTGACCACCTGCATTATCAGAATGTTCCTCTTAATATCTAACCTAAATTTCCTCTGCCACAGCTTGAGGCAATTCCTCTTTGTCCTGTACTCTCTGGCCACAGAGAAAATCCCATCTACATCCTCTTTATATTCACCCCTCAGGTATTTGAAGACTGTTAACAAATAACCTTTCAGTCATCTCTTCTCCAAATTAAATATGGCATCTGTTCAGCAGCAAGTGATGGTAGATATTGCAGCTATTCTACTGACTAAATAACCCTAGTTCTTTTAGCCTAGCCCCATAAGTAATGCTGCTCAAGCTTATAATCATTTTTGTTGCATTTGTTAGGATTCTTTACAATCTGTCCACATCCTTCTTAAAGTGTGGGTACAAAAACTGGGTACAGTTTTCCAGGTGAGACCTTACCAGTGCTGAATAGAGAGGAAGAATCATGTCCTTGGATTTACAAATGAACCTCCTGTTGATACAATCTGATATGCTTTTGGTCTTTTGTGCAGCCAGAACACACAATTGGCTCACATTCATCTTATGGTCGAATGTAACCCCCAGCTCCTTCTCTGCAGTACCTAGCCAGCCATTCCCCAATTTGAATGTGTGCATGCAATTATTTTATCCCAAGTACAGGACTTTGCACTTGTCTTTGTTTAATTTCATCTGATTGATTGTGGACCATTTTTTCAGTCTAGGTCATTCTGTATCCTAGTCCTACCCTTTAGAGTGTATGCAACAGCAGACCCAGGGCAGACCCCTGGGGAATCCCACTTGACATCTTCTCCCAACTAGATACTGATAACTGCTCATTGAGTTACCAGTTATTTATCCACCTTACAGTACTTTTATCTATCCTGTATTGTATTAGCTTGTTAAGGAGAACATTGTGGGAGATAGAATCAAAAACCTCACTAAAGTCAAGGTATAATGTATCCACTGCCCTCCATCCCATCCACTCTTACTTATCATAGAAGGAAATCAGGTTTGTAAGGCAGGACTTCTGTTGCTGAATCCATGCTGACTGTTCCAGATTACTTTGTTCTCTTCCAGGTGCTTCACAATAAATTTCTTGAGGACCTAATCTGTGATCTGTCAAAGCTGACTGATTTGTAATACCCTGTAACACTTCTCCTTTCCTTCTTCCCTTTCATAAAGATGGATACTTAGTATATTGCCCTTTTCCACTCATCTGGACCCTCATATGACCTCCACAAGTTTTCAATGGAAATAGCAAATGACTATGAAATTAGCTCAACCAATTCCTTCAGTACCCTAGGCCAGATCCAGACATGCAGGCATGTGTGGTTTGTGGCACCACAAACCTCTTTGCAGCACCACAAACCATGTGTTGCACATTAAACTGTGCCCTGTGGTGCCCCCAGCTTGAGGCAGCTGCCTGGAGTGCAGTGTGCCTCGAGATGGGGGCTCTGCAAGCCTCAGTGTGGAGCAGATCCACCCCACTGAGGAATGCAGAGACTGGGGATCAGGCATTCCTAGGCTGCCTGCTCCCTCATCTGGAGGCACTCTGCACCCCAGCCAGCTGGAGAGTGGCTGGCTGGGGTGCAGGGTGCCTCAGGACAGGGGCTCTGCAGCTCATGGAGATGGGGCAGCTCTGTCCCCACGTGCCACTCCCCGGCTGACTGGGGCACAGGGTGCCTCAGCATGGGGGCTGCCTGCCACCCTGTGCCCCAACCAGCCCCTCCCTGCAGCACATGGAGCAGCGGGACAATCCTGCTGCAAGCTGCATGAGCAGGACTGTGGGGGCAGATTTGTGCTTCTACTATTTGTGCTGCTGCAAATGCATGCTGCTGCTCATGTGGATGTGGCCCTAGAGTGTATCCCATCTGGCCCTGCTGACTTGAAAGTATCTGCCTTCTCTAAGTAAACCAGGGTTGAGGGTAGTCTTATGTAGAGTTTAGATTATGGTTTTATGGGATGGCTTGGATAGGGATGATCCTGCCTCAGACAGCAAGTTCAACTAGCAGCCCCCTAGAGGTCCCTTCCAGCCCTACTTCTCTTTGACTAACCCTAAACTGTTCTGCCATTGTTCTAGGCTGTTTGACTCCTTCCCTCTCTTTCTGCAAACTGGACTCATCTTCTGGTCACTGCCTTTATTTGTGAAGAGCAAAGTAAAAAATAAGAAGTCATTAAATATTTGTCTGCATTATCTGTAACTAGATTGCCTTCTACATTTCATAAGGGACTTATGGTTTCTTTGGTCTTCCTCTGATTCTTGACATACTTGTAGAATCCCTTTTATTGCTTTTTACATCCCTTGCTAGTCACATCTGAAATCATACACTGGTCTTCCTAATTTCCTCCCTGTATGCTCATATGATACTCTTATACTCTCTCTAATAATATGACCAAGTGTCTACTGTTTGGGGGATTCTTTTTTGAGTTGTAGCTCATTGAAGAGATTGCTGTCTAATCAAGCTAGTCTCTTGTTGCACTCCCCAATCTTCTGTCATTTTGGGATAGCTTGCTTTTGCACTTTTCATATTGCTTTTAAAGTACAGCCCTCTCTCCTGGAATCCTTTTCCCCTTTAAACTTTCCTCCCCAGGGATCCTGCCCACCATTTCCCTGAGTTTGTTAAAGTCTAGTTTTCTGAAGTCCGGTGTCATTATTCTTTGTTCCTTCTGCACTGTTGGCCTTTGATTGCCATCTGTGTGAAATGCATCTATAAATAATGTGTTTCACCTGTGTACCTCCACTGACTTCAACAAGTCTGTGCCAGTGTACATTAATTGATGATTTAGTCCTCTATTTTATTTCTGCTTGATCTTAACTACTTCCAAATCATATCAGGTTTGAAAGGAATTTTACAAGAAAGCACATAAAAATTAATATCTGTTTTGTTTTAATGAAGATTTCTGACTTAGGAAATAAGCCCTGTAAACAAAAACATCCTTAAACCTTGAAAAATATGATTGAATTATAGTTCTCCATCATGCAGTACTGCAGTTCTCTGTTTGCTTGAAAGGTTTAAAGTGTACTTTACCAAACTCTGAGCATTTTTACTTTACAAAAGCTAATGTACATAAAGAGAAGAGAGGAGGAAACAGTGTAGAGAGTGATTAGCAGGTGCTTGAATTTCCCATGACACTGGGCATTTTGTGAAGCTCTTCATGAATTTTGAAGTGAGTTGCAGGCAACTAATTTTTAGGTGGTTCCTTTGGCTATTCATGTTGTTCAGAAAAGATTTAATGTGGATCAAGTTTCTCAAGGACAATTTATTTTTTCTTCATCTTCCCCTGCCCACCCCCCTTATGAGTAGTTGAGCAGGGCCTTGCTGTAAACAAATTAAGATGTATGTATGTATCTCTTTAAGTAGGGGCCACTTCTGTAGCTAAAATATATTCCTCAAGTGAGGGAAAGTTAGAAGCATTGGCTTAAGGGGTGGTTCATATCTAAATATATATCTTGACCAATTTTTAGGATGTTCTGACTTGGTTATAGAAGGATATGCCAACTCTTTAAGCAGGATCTGAATTTAAATTTCCCAAAAGTTTTGAGGTATTACAACAGTGATTCTTAGACTTTTTAGACTCAAGGCACCTCCAGAAAAAATACCAGCTCTTAGTTTGCACTCATTTTCTGACTTGTGAAAAATAATAGAGCAATTCTTCTGTTGCAAAGATCTCAGGCTACCACAGCTCAGAATGGTTTTGACACTATGGATTCCTGTTTGAAATCTTTGGGTTTATCTTGTGAATCGTGTTCGCACACCTAACAATGCTAACCTTGCTGGCACTCTGCACACTCTTGAAAGGATCTCAAGGTATCCCAGGGTGCCACAGCACCCTGTTTGAAATGCCAGGGTCAGAGAAAGATAAGGGAATGTTTGGCAGAAGCAGAGAGAAATCTGAATCACCACTCTGTAATAGTCTTTACGGAGGTACTTTTTAAACTGTTGCCCCATCTGATTTCCTGAGGCACTATATAAAATAATTTTTGGGCACATAGTGATGCTTCTGCTAATCATATGTAGTTAAAGAAAATAAAAAAGTTTTAAAAATATGCAGATATATAATTGGAGCTGATGGCTAATAACAGAAAATCATTGTTCGTTAGGCTCCCAGTTGATAAACTAGGTGAATATGACCCATTTATGTGTTATCCATGTTACGTTTTACTGGTATATATTTGTTTCCTTGAATATAACTGCAATAACTGTACTAATTCTTTAAATCTTGGGACAAAATTCTCCTGAGACAGGAATACCTTGCTTCCAGGTTTGGCATTTCAGAATACTCGTGGAACAAAAACTATCAGCTAAGGGGAAGAAATGTCGCAGGGAGGTCAGCTGGACTGTAACAGAAACGTTCATTAACCATGTTCTAAAGGCTGAAGATTGGAGCAGGAAGAAAAGGATGAGCATGAGCTTTCCATTTTTCTTGATTGTGAGGGTCGTTCCCAGCTGGCCTCCTAGTAGGTATGAGGAACAGGTTTTCTGATGAATGTATGACTTCTCTAGTCATAATGTTGGTGTCTTGGGCTAGAACAAGCAAAGCTGGGAAATAAGGGGTTATATAAACCTAACCTTTTTTTCCTAGATAGAAAGAGAACATGAGATAAACATTGATCAAAATGGAAACAGGCTATGTGATATCTCTCCTGAAATTTCTGTGCTATTTTTTTGTTTTGCTTTTTAATAGTTTTGAGGCAAAGTCCTCTAAGGAGGAGCTGAACCAATTTCTCTAGAGACTATGCATATTTTGAGGCCACCTTTTCAGCCCCCGGGAGAGCCTGGGCTTATTTTCTATTTATAATTCTTTTGGTGTGCCTCCTTGTGTGGCCTGCAACTTTGACCTAAGTATGTAGAAATAGACATTGTTGTTAGAATTTTTTCTCCATCTTATTTTCAATGCAATACACATTTTATGTTGTTGTTTTTGTAACCCATTGATAATTAGTTTCTCACAGATGAAGCTTGTGTTTCAAATCAGAATGATGCTGCTGGGGATATAAGGGAGATTAAATTAGAGATATGCAAAATCTGACTGAAGAAAAATGGTCGAGTTTTGCAAAGAAACAGTTTTATCAAAACTAACAACCATTCATGGACCTATTGCGAAAATCAGAGATGGAAAAGTCGTGTTAAATCATTCAGTCCATTTCCTCACACCTGCCAGTCCAGAATTGTATATTCTCCACTGTTTTGTCCAAACTAGACTGTACAATTATTCAAGCAATGGGATTTCCCACCACTTCCCTTGAGAGAGATGTCTAGAGTAGGATGGATCTTGCCATTAGGAAATTTTCCTAAATGCTCCTTCAATTATTTTCATCCCATTACTTTAATGTGTGTTCTACTGGACCACCCTAAATAGCTCCTTTTTCTTGTTGGTGTTTCCAAAATTCAAATTCTTATAGTGTCACACCATCCTCCCTCACCACTTAGTCATCATTTGGCCAAGTTTATGTTATAGTTTTTCTACTTTTTCTTCATAAGTCAGACTCTCCAGTCATTTTTTATTGCTCCTCTCTGAATTCCCGCCAGCTTTTTGACATTCTCCTCTTGTTGGATTCTGTGAGATTCAGGCGCACACTTTTGTTCTCTCAAATTTTGTACACTGGTCTTGTTTTGTTTTAAGGGAGATGGGATCTAACTTTAACAAAGTCAATAAATACGGTAGACCATCAACAGTACCTTTTTCTCTTTCCC
>NW_005842053.1:1875137-1900985 GCF_000455745.1 Alligator sinensis
CCCTTCAAAAAAGGCTATTGAGACCATATTTAATGCTATCTAAAAGACTGTCAAACTTGGGGTTTCCTTTGCAACAGACTTTATAGCTGAAGACATGAAGGGATATTATTAAAATTAAAACCTTACTTCATATTTTACTTTTTTACTTACTATTTTAAGCTGTGAGAGACAACAGGGATCTTAACAGCATTTTATTTATTGTTGGACCTGAGGCACACTCGTGTGTCAACACAAAGAATCTCATTTTCTCCCTCAGTTTTTTTCTGCACACAAAATCTCCATATGTGATTTTTTTTCTGTAGCCTCTGTCATGACCCAAAGGCATGATTTTGTGTGTGCTTCAGCACCAGAATTATCCCCGCCAAGTTGCAGCTTCATTGCACAGGAAAGTTTCCTGTTATAGAGGAAAACCCCGGTGCAGGGACGAGTTTCCCGCCTTTCTGCAGCTTCTTTTGCAGAGTGCATTGCTCAAGTTGCAAGAGAAATGCACGGTGCAAAAGAGTTCCCGCTACCGCATGCAAATTCGTTCCCCGCTATTGGCTAGTTTTAAATTATTCCCACGTGGCAGCTAACGATTGGCCTGTTAGCCGTATAAGAGGCTTGAGCAGTTTCCGCCCAAGCCGAAGAAGACTCCACATCCATCTCGTGGGGACTCTGGGTACACGGCAGGGTAATAGAAACCCTGTGTGAGATCCAGAGAAGCGTGGCGGCCCGATCCACCGCCCACCTCTTCCCGTCTTCGAACGCAACTTTTATAAGACGTACTTACGATTTCTATTTTGGTGTCAAGCAAGTTTTCCAGCCTACACCACTGCCATCTCGGTGTAAGTAAACAATCTTTAAAACTACCGCTAAGCGTTTGTGCCTAATTCCAGCTCGTCGCCCTCCCTCTCCGATCCAGCGTGCCCGGGCTGCTGGCCACAGCCCACGTGCAGCACGGAAAAGGGCCCGGGTTGTGCCTAGCCCGCACAGGTAACAGGTTCTGTCTCCAGTGCAGCCTGTTGGACACGCATCTGAGGCAGACTGCTTACATGTATAACACCTCAGAAGCTAACAGTTCCAGCAAAGGTAACTGTCCTGACTCTAGAAATGTCTCTACAGGCTGCTAAAAATGATAGCATGCCAAACCTCCGCTCTCTCTGCTTCAGAAAAGCGCAGTTAGGATTTTCACTAATGGCTAAATGGGTTTTTCTTCCCATTTGTGTTGCTACAAAAATGGCTACAAAGACTTTGCTTAGTTTTCCTTTAGATGATTTAATTTTCTTTCTAGAAAGACAAAGCATGAAAAAAAATTCAACCCAGACGGAGAGCAGCTCATAAATGGGTTCTTTATTATTTGCAAAAGGTTAGTACTATTAGGGATCAGGCTCAGCATCTCTTTGTGGTAGCACCTGTATCATGAAATCACAGTCTCTGCCTTAAAAAGTGTACAATCAGATCTGCTCAAACTAATTTTGCAGTAGAAAAGGGTCTATTTGGTAATGAATATAGTTGTTCTCGCCTCTTCCCCCCCCACCAAAAGATGTTGCCTTGAGAGTTGTCATTCATTAGTAGTCCCACAGTTACTTTTGTTCCACATATTCTGTGTTTCCTTAATTTTATTGTTAGATATTATAGACGTCCCCAGTATAGGGCTGTGAAACAGAAGTATGCATGTTTCATGCTAATGAAGAAACTGCCACAAGATTTTAAGTATGTTGCATAAAGAACTTCTTTGGGTTCCTTAGTTTAGAAACTTGAGGCACAAAGTTACTGGGGAAGATCTTAAGGTCTGTGTTTTAAAGAGCTAGCTCAGGGGTACTGAGCCCTGAGCCTGCGAACCAGATCCAGTGACCCCCAGCCTGCAAACTGGCCCCATGCCATTCATCTGGCCTGCAGAGCCAAAACCATGGGAATGACTGAACTAAGCAATCATAATGGTCTTCTCTGGCCTTAAAAATCTATTGATTTGGGGTTCATCTCATTCTGCTTTCCCATATTTGCCTTTCTGGTAAAAGTTAAAATGTTTTGGATGCAAGTTACTACCTGTTGTCAGATTACAATGATTATTACCTTACTGTTACGATAATGATTGATGGTAGTGTTGCAGTCCTGGGATTTAGCTATGAATCAGGGCCTCATGTGTTAGCTGTTGAACACCTGCACATATTACATTAAAGTCCCTGCCCTGAGGAGCCAGAAGTGGAAGAGGCGCCAATGAGCAGGTGCAACACATGGACTGCAGTACCAAGCTAACTAAAACACGGGGCCATGTTTTCAGAGGTCTGTACTTGCTTTTGAACATTTGCCTCCGAGCCTCTGACCCTTGGAGGCTTAGGCCGCATCTACTCCACCTCAATGTGTGCGTCTACACATGATATTAATATGGTGCAGTTCGCACTGGAGTTTATTACTTCTGGGTGCAGCATTTATATGTACGCCCAAGACTGCAGCACATTGAGCCAGGGTGGCACAGCCCTAGCTAGCAGGGGGCCCCAGGGGTCAGGCTGCTACCCTGGAGATGCTTCTCTTCAGGCTCAACATGCTGCAAAAGGGCTGGCTGGGGCACAAAGGTACTACAGTGAGGGGCTAGCCAGCAGGCAGCCCCTGCACTGTAGCACCCTCAGGTCCCAGTCAGCCCTGGTCACAGTCTACATGTGTGTTGCAGCAGAGTACGTAATTCCACCATAGGACAGTACTTATGTCAGGCAGTACTATCCTACGACGGAGTTACTTAGTTTAGTCCAGCCTAATAGGGGTGCACGTGTAGACGGTGACACTATACTGTGTAGCTGAAGTGTCTCTGAGACATACTGCACCCACTGTAGCTTGAAATGGAAGTTGTGTAGTTGCCTTGATATACTACACTGTGTCCTGAGACAGATTGCTCATTGGCATGTGCCCAATGCTGCGTTAAGGTGACTATGTTACTTCCATTTCAAGAGGTAGAGAGTAAAGAGCAGGCCTCAGTATGGTGCTCCCTGGTGCCATGCTCGGGAGCTTTAGACATGTTCCTATTGTCCATACTCATAAGGACTTATTTGATGTTGAGGCACCAGAGTGCCAAAGGTGCCATTTGCTGAAGGAGAGCAAATGTCCCGGGTGTTTGTGGCCTTTAAAGATCCCACAGCAATTTCTGAAAGGATGGTGCTGCCAGACCTGGTGTCCTCACCGAGCAGCAGTGTGAGTAATTCTACTCTCTTTCTCTGTGGGTGCATCTACACGTGACCCTACATCGCTGTAGCAACAAACAATGGTGATGTAGCATCAGTGGGCAAAAACCTTGATGCCGCAGCTACATCGCCGTAGCAATGCTATGGCAACATATTGGCTAAACATAACCATGCACTGCTGGCACGGCACAGTATGGGCTTTTACTGTGTTTTAAATTATTCCCACGTGGCGGCTAACGATTGGCCTGTTAGCCGTATAAGAGGCTTGAGCAGTTTCCGCCCAAGCCGAAGAGGACTCCACATCCATCTCGTGGGGACTCTGGATACACGGCAGGGTAATAGAGACCCTGTGTGAGATTCAGAGGAACTTGGTGACCTGATCCATTGCCCACCTCTTCCCGTCTTCAAGCGCAAATTTTATAAGACGTATCTCCGATTTCGATTTTGGTGGCGCGTTCACCCAGAGCATCTGGAGCTCTGTTCCATGGAGCCTAGCAAACTCCACGCGACCGTCCGTGTTGTCTGTGTCTGTAACCGCAACTCAAGCAAGTTTTCCAGCCTACACCACTGCCATCTCGGTGTAAGCAAACAATCTTTAAAACTACCGCTAAGCGTTTGTGCCTAATTCCAGCTCGTCGCCCTCCCTCTCCGATCCAGCATGCCCGGGCTGCTGGCCACAGCCCACGTGCAGGATGGAAAAGGGCTCAGGTCGCTCCCAGCCTGCACAGCCTCAGTCATACTTGTGGGAATAGGAGGGACCCTATCCACTTCCATACAAGTTGGTTCTTTTCTAACAGTTCAGGATATGTGATTATCAGATAAACCTGGGAAAGCTGTTCCTTTGAAGAAGGGCTTAAACTCTTCCCATTAGACCTTCTCCTCCCAGTGTACTTATGGCCTTTTCCTAAAGTTACCTTCCAGTAATTTCCAGGATTGGGTGTCACTTTAGGCTGTGATTAACTCACTAAAGAGAGGCTGGAAGCCCGAATCTCTTAAAGGGGCTTCTCCTGGACTATTCTTTAGCTTCTTGATGTATAGCAAAAGGACAAGGAAAGAAAATTGAAGAGCATTCTCAGAAGAAGCTCTGCAGTGACAGAGTGAGGAAAGTGCCAGCGATACTGTCTCCTTATTCTAAAAATGTTCCTTGTCCAGGACTAGACAACAGCAATTTCTTCTGTGATTCTGTAATATCATTGCACAATGCTTGCCAGAAATCATTGTATTCCTGAAGATCGACATTGTGGAGGAGATCTATGAAAGTGGTTCTAGTTGTTTGTTGCTTGATTAATTCATTAATTTTTAATTTATTTAATTAAGCACTTTGAAATGTATAAATACACTGTTCAGGTAAATGAACAATATTACAAACATGTAAACACATAACAAGGTACAAAAATAATATTGGATTGGTAGTCTGTTTTTAAATAAACTTTTAAAACAGGAAGTAACTAAGCATAACTTTTGTGAAGAAGAAATGTCTATAAGCTGTTTTTTTACCTCCTACTTTGATAGTGTCCTAGTGTAAATATTTTAATACTTCATAGAATCATTACATTAGAGATGGAAAACACCTGCCATGCTATTCAGCTTCCAGCATTCTTTTCCCATCCCATCTTCCACAGATGATCCCCAACCCTATCACTTTTACTCCAGCTATATGTTAAAGTACTTTGGGGATACATAGCCCTGGGAGCCCTGGTTCATAGAGACTGATTTGTCTCTGGTTCATAGAGACTGGGCTGCTCCAAGTCATGCAGTCTCTTCTCTTTGATGACCTTACTAAAGGATGTGGAGATGTCTGTTACAGGGCACTAAGGTGCCTGCTCCTCTTAGAGCAGAGATAAGCGCCCAGGTACAGGTTGCCATGGCAACTGGTTAATGAGGGAACTGGCTGCACCTGCACCTGGTCAGCTAGCAGGAGGAGGCAGGGCCCTAGGCCCATATAAACCCCAGGGCTGGGACATGGGAGTTAGTTCCCTACCAGCAGTTGAAGGGAAAGGAGCTGCCAGGAAGGAAGGGCCCAGAGATGTGGTAGCCGGCAGATACACTACCCTTAGAACAAAGGGGACACCAGGAGCCCATAAGGTATCCTTGCCTACTAGGTACCGAGCCTCAGAGAGGGAGTTTTACTCTTTTAAAGAGGCAGAGCATGATGTGAGTTCTGCATTACGTTACAGCCCAGGGACTCAGGGTGGTTGGCTGGGGTTGGTGTGCTGTCTGATAACACCAGTGGTTTGGGTGAGGCTATTTGGGGAAGGAGGAAGCCTCATTGGGGCCCACTGCAGTGTGGAGACTCTGGCACCAGGAGGGCACAGTATTTGGGGAGAACAGAGCCCGACGCCAGAGAGGGCACAGAGACAGGGCTGCAGAGAGACTGGCGAGGACAAGGGGCCGAATTAATATGAGGCCTAGGCAAGACAATGCCCATATCATCTATGAGGCTTGGGGCATGGTAAAGGGGTGGTTGGAGCCACATATGCGGCCCATAAGGCTGAGAGAGTCGGGAACCATCCACAGTGAAGAGGGACATCAAGGGGTTTAGAAACAACAGGGTTAATAGGATCTAGCCCGACCATGTCCAAAACTAAAGCTCAAGGGCAGCCTCCCTATATTCATCATACCAGCAAGAAGTGGCAGGCAAGAACGAAGGTGCTTGAAGGGCAGGGCTGGCATGGTTAAGGACCTGGGGGTAACATGGCCACCCCTAGGTACCTCACCCTGCTACAATGCCTATGAGCCTCTTTACCTATTGGAATGTAATCTACATGCTGGAAAAATTTGAGAGCCCCTGGTCTAGCTGATCCCCCCCCTGCCAGTGAATAATGGTAATCTAAAATGTATTTTAAGTGTCTGGTTTGATCTTAACTATTTCAAGCAGAAGGATTCCAAACCATTCTCTTACTCAGTAAGTTGCTTTGGATACTTTTCAATTTTCTTCTCAGTTTCACCCTTTTCATAGCTTCATAGACATTAGGGCTGGAAGGGACCTCAGAAGATCATCCAGTCCAGCCCCCTGCCCCAGGGGCAGGAAGTCAGCAGGGGTCATAGGATCCCAGCAAGAAAAACATACAAATGTCTCTTGAAGGTGTTCAAAGCAGGTGCTTGAACCACCTCCAATGGCAGACTATTCCAGACCTTGGGGGCTTGGACAGTAAAAAGTCCTTCCTTATGTTCAGCCTGAAACAGTCATGGAGGAGTTTGTGACCATTTGACCTTGTCATCCCTTGGGGTGCTCTGGTGAACAAACGTTCCCCCAGGTCCTGGTGAAACACCCCTGATAAACTTATAGGTGGCCATCAGATTGCCCCTGAGCCTGCGCTTTTCCAGGCTGAAGAGTCCCATAGCTCTCAGCCTCTCATCATAAGGTCTGTTTTCCTGACCTCTGATCATGCACGTGGCTCTTCTCTGGACTCTCTGGAGCTTCTCCACATCCTTTTTGAATTGTGGAGACTAGACGCAGTACTCCAGCTGCCTGAGCTCACCGTAGATTTGCACTTTGCATACACAGATGGAGAGTTTGTCCCCTCTGTGTATGATCTATGTCTTGTACTAGTATAAAATATTTTTTATGGGACTCTTTTTTTTTTCCTACATTTGTCCAGTTTGATGTAGGACCTGATCCTGCAGTCTAGATAATTGTATCCACTTTTATTGTTCAAAAGGGCTTTATTCAGATATTAGGATCCATTCATATGAATCCAATTGCAGGTTCAACTGATCATGAATTTTTTTGAACAGTGGCCTTGTCTTTTCTCTCTAAAGGGTTATGTGCACATGGCATGGGATATGCAGGACAGTCTTCTTATTTATGCCAAGTAAGGACTATTAATTGTATCTCTTCAGTTTTAATTTGTATGGAAACTTTGGCCACCACCTGTATGATTTACAGTCAGTGTAATCCCACTAAGTTCAAAAGTGTTGTGCTGAGGCTGTAGAAAGAGGAAAAACAGTTCAGACTCAGCTCTAGAATAAATTGACTTGAGTGTTTACAGTTATTCAGGAAAGCAGCTGTTCAGATTAAGATGGGCAAACTCACTGAAGATATTTGTTGTAAAAGACTGCAAACAGGAAAAAAAGATACTGGAGACATAAGTAGTTTCTCACAGATGTCAGTTTCAAGAGGAATTTCACTGACAAAGCCACTAAAAATGTGTCAACAGAACAAGAAATGAAAAGATGGTTTTTGTTTCATATTGTTTGACAAAGTTTTTGACTAAAGAGAACAGAAAGTTGGAGGCAGTTTTAAGTGCTATTTTTATTTTGTTGTTGTAGGTCAAAGATTCCAAAGCAGATCAAGCATAGCATTTTCTTGGGCACCTTACTAGCTCACTGAAAGATATAGCTTATACTTTTCAATTAGAAAGAGCCTATTTACTTGCCTACCACATGCACCTCCCCCTCCCACCCAAAAAAACCCAAACATCTCTCCAAAATGGACTTAAGCAGGGACACTAATTTTGAGTAGAGCAAGCGTACACTGTGATTAATGGATGGCTGCAACTTCCCTTGATGAGCTTGGTGTGGAAATAATACTTATATTATTTAAAGGAACTACTTACAGTGAAGAAGTAACAGTCATACTACTGTACTTGCAAGGGCTGAGGCCTGGCCTTATTGCTGTCCTACCACACCAGGAAATTATTCTGCCTCACCCAGAGCATCTCCTGGGATGCCACCCTTCCTGGACATGCTGTGTTTCCAGGTGGACTTACTTCATGTCACAGTCTGCCTCTAGAAACAAGGTGCATGTCTTATTTGGAGATGTGTGAGAAAATACAGTAAGACTCATCCAGTAGGTATAGTGTACAGAAGGTAGCAGAAATAAAAGTAGTAGATCATATGGTCTCAGTGTATACCACTTGAAGATTCAGAATCATGTAAAAGCATTTTCATTTACTGTGAAAGAAATCCTCCATTTTCCTTTTGCACTTGTCTCTCTCCCTTTCCTCAGAGAGGATGAGCTTCCCGACTAATTCTATGTATGTTAATATTTGTTTTTAACTCTCCAAAGGAATCATCTCTAACTGATATGACTATTTGGATGACGACATGATATATAAGCATTTGAGACCTGTTTTTTATTCTCTGGCCCCAGAACTCCGAGGGCTATGTGTCCCCAAAGTACTTTAACATATGGCTGGAGTAAAAGTGACTGGGTTGGGGATCATCTGTGGAAGATGGGATGGGAAAAAAATCCTGGAAGCTGAATCTTGATGAATATTCTAACTTGTCCGTTACTTATTAATGACAAGAATGAGCCAATTCTATAAAAGTGAATAATGGACAAAGTTTGGGCTGTAGCCTCATTCTCTCTGGATGATAATGAAAAGAAATATATTCTTACCCAATATTTGGAGTTTTGTAAATTATTTTTCTCCTCTGTTTGACTTCTCTTTTCTTTTCATTTTAGCATTAGGCTTGGATGAGTGCTTCTGGCACAAATCAGTTCCTTATGGCCCAACTCAGCCTTTAGATATACAGGCACAGCTCCCAGTGAAGTCAATGGGAGTTGCACTTGGATGTCCAAGAGCAGACTGAGACCCAATAGTCCTGACACTAGCAAATATGCTATACATTATTTTTAAATTATATTAACTAAGAAATTATGTTTCCCCAGTGGAGTTTATTCTATTTCTTCTGCATCAACCACTTATTTTCTCAATAAACATTTCCAACTGAAGCCACATCTGGTGGTTGATTAGTTGAGTTATATGAAAGATAACTGACTTGGAATTAGGTAGCAGAGGCTAAAATGCCTTTAGGAATTCGATCAAATTTATGCTTTCATATGTAGAGAGCAATTTAGTTTTAAATGTGTGGTACTTGAAATAAATTAGCTTACATTTTCAAAGACTTCTTTGTTTAGCAAGGGTTTAAAATGTAGGATAATCTGTCCCTTCCTGTACTTCTAAAAAATTATATCCTCTATTGCTCATATTACCTGGACTCAGTAACCTTTGGATGAACCTTCCCAAACCACAAATGACCTGGTACTGTACAAAAATAACAGTCCATTGTGCTACATATTGCTGAGCTGTGTGCACAAGTGCCTGAATGAATCTTTTGTTGAAGTAATTACAGGTAATATTACACTTAATTTGACTACAACAGATGCTTCCTAGGAAAATGTGATGTTTTGCTCACTAATAGAAATCTTTAGATTCAACATTCTCTACTGAGAGTGGATCTACATTTATATAACTGACCTGGTTTAAATATCTAGGTTTTGACTTTGAGCCCAGCTCTGTGTAACTCCATTGACTTCATTGGTCTTTCGGATTTAAGCAGAATTGGGTTCTGTTTGCTCTTCTTGACATTAAATAATCAAGCATAGGTTAACTAGACGTAAAAATATATCTGATTAAAAAATTGTTTGCAGTCCAGGATAATATGTATAAAATACTATCTTCTCAGGCATTTATACACTTCAACACAGGTACATCACTTTGTTCTTGTTTTTGAATTAGACTCTTAAGGCAGAAACCTATTTCATTTGACATGCCCAAATGCACTTACCCAGCCACATGCTTGCCATTTTTGGCACTTACACACAGCTTGTTATCCTATGATATGCACAATGTGGACATAAAAATGTCTATGTGGCTACTAAGACATACCCAGTAGGCTGCCCCCTGGCTGAGTTAGATCTGAGCCTTGACCACCAGGTTATTGGGATAAAAATATGGGAGTGTCCTCCTCCAGCATCTACCACACACATGGGTTTTTGCCAGCCTAATTGTTGTGACTTATACTCACCTAGCATATGCATGCACTTGCCGACCCACAGCTTACATGTGCACACTGCACACAGAATAGGATCACAAACTGTGTGTAAGAGCCAACAAAGGTAGTTATGCAACTGCTTTAATTTCAATTTGGATGCAAATAGTGAAATAGGATTCTGCCTCTCCTGCATCTCACTCCATTCTTCAATTTCCTCATTAATCTTATCAAAATGGCACTTAGAAGACAAACAGAAGAACTTCCACATTATCATATTTTTCAAGAACCAAGAGTAGCAGCAGTTTTGTTTATTTTTTTAGACTTTGCAGTTATGCATGTTTTAACAGATACAAAGTCAACCACATTGAACTCTTTTGTTTCTTTGCTAGAAACTTCTAGGAGGGGAAAATATTTTTATTGCAATCTGAGAACTGATTTCAGTTCTAAGGTTTCATTCAAAGAAGTAAAAGTGACTCTAATTGTCTTGAGATAAATATAATTCAAGTCTTGCGTCAGATTTTTTAAAACTAGATTTACATCTGGAATGCTAATCACTCTTACACCATTTTCCTTTTTTTTTGCTAATGCAATCATTCCTTAGCTGGTGTTTTCATTAACATTGTACTGAATCAAGCTATTGTGCCTAAAAACATGAAATTCAATTGATTTTTCTCCTAATTTTCTCTTTATCTTCAGTATCATATTATGAAAATCGTCAACTGAGAACCCTAAAAAAACAAAATTCTGAGGTCAAAGCCACACAGCATGAGCAATAGTGTCTTGAACTTCCTTTATCAATGCCAAGCTGAAGAGACCATCTTTACAGGTAAGAGTATCCTTCACATTCTTAGTTCATATAATCCTTGGCCTCTCTGAAAAATTGTTGACAAAAGTACCAATTTGTGCTATATCTGTAGTAGCTCTGATATAAATTTCCCCGTTTCTCCCCAACCCTGTACTTTGGAACTAGATCACTAACATACTGAAAAGCTATCGTGTTATGACTGTTTTTTCTCATTCCTGATGCAAGCTAGATACACACTGCGATCTAAAGCCATAAAACTTTGTATTCAGTGTACAAATATTCTCAGCCATTGCTTCTCCTTGTTGCTCATTCAAAGTTCTCTCATTTTATTTTTTTGTTGTTTTTCTGTGAGCATAAATTAAATCAGTTAACCAAATAGGACCAAACTCAAATTATGGTATTAACTCCCATTGGTAAAATGGAGTTGCACCAGGCAAAAATGTCACCTATTCATTAGGGCTATGTGACGCTTCGGACCACAATTCAGATTCGGAAAAGATTTGGACAATTTGGAGGCTGAATCTGCAAGTCTGAACTGAATCAGTTGCTGCTTTTGGCTTTCTGAATCGATTTGGAAAAGATTTGGCAATTCAGAGAGGTGTCTGTATGGGGAAACCGAAACTTAGAAGAGGGAGGGGGAAGTGGGGGAGCCAGGGTGGGAAAGACTGACATGTGTAGGTGGCCAGTGAACATGACTTCTGTTTGACTGCCTTTCCAATTAGTGTCTGGGGGAGGGACATAGAAACAACATAAAAGCTTCTGTGTGCAGACTTGCTGTGCCTTTTGTGAGATGTTTCTGTCTGAGCAACAGCGTCAGAAAAGTACTGTGCTACCTGGCTTGCTTCATAATCAGTCAGTTGCAATTTACCTGCTCCTTTTTGTTCTTAGAAAGAGTTGGATAGAACTTAGCTTAGCTTGGTTTAGCTTAGAATCTATTTACTTAATACGATCCAATTCATTTCTTTCAATTTATATTTGCTCTCTTTTTTTATCTGGGGGTTTTTTGTTGCAAACTTTGAAAAAAGAAAGCTCAGTGTTTTCCCTGCCAGCGTGATCCATCACTGTGCAGGAAGGCACACAGATTACGCGCGCGCGCGCGCACACACACACACTTATACACAAATAGAAGAAAAAAAATCAGATATTCACAGGAGTAGAAGAGTCAGATTATATATAGTAGTTATTAGTTTATTAGTAGTAGTATACATAGAGACTAAAGTCAACACAGAAATCAGATTCAGATTGAGACTAACACAGAACTCAGGGTCTTAGAAGAAGGAGATATATAATTTTAGGCACACATTACAACACAGAAGAAAAACAAGAAGTACTGTAGTAGTCACACAGTCACATTATTAGAACATCACAGAAGAAGATGCCATATACACTTATTAATAATCAAAGCAGAGTCCAGTGCATGCATTCAACACAGAGGAAATAACACAGAGGGAATAAAACACACAACAGAGTCACACTTCAGTTTCCTAATTCATAGTAAATAAATACATCATAGCAAAGAAGAAGAGAGACAGACAGCACACTTTTTTTTACGTAGTTCTTAGCACTTATTACTGAATCAATCAAACAATCAAAGAAGAGTCCAGTGCATGCACGCAACACAGGGAATAAAACACACAACACAAAAGGAGTCACACACACACACACAAACACACACACACACACACACACCTTTGCAGCACAGGAAATATTAATATGAAGTGTGCTGGAAAGGCAGGTGCCAGGTCTTCTGGCAGGGGAGGGAGAGGGGGTAGGAGGAGAGTTACAGCTGCAAGTTCCCCCCAAACATAGAAGTATTCTTGTTGCCCTGTGGGGTCACACCAACTCTCAGGATCTCAATATTGTGCTGTTAGACAGGAGGGTGTGACACAATTGCACATATACAAACACACAAATCAATTGGGTGTGCACACACGCGCGTGCACACACTACCAACTCAGGCACATACACATCCAAACCAGACTAGGCATATGCATACACCTATCACCAATTCAAGCACATACACACACCAAAAATTAGACAACAATCAGTTGTCAATACCCACACACTCCATACACATACATGGATCACTAATTCATATATCACACACATGATGACATATATATATATATATTCACCAGTTCACATGCATACCATCCACCTACACATACACACAGGTGAGTTCCTAACTTGGATGGTATGTTATATATGTGTGTGTTTGGGGTACTTGGGAGAGAAAGTGTAAGGAGTGAAAGTTGCCAGAACCAGGATTAGAACTGGTAGACTAGAGAGAAGTTGGCTGAGGAACTGAGGCTTGGGGTTACTTAATGTCAAGTGGCCCCAGGGTTACTTGAAGTCATTGGTGCAAGGGGAAAAGCCCAGTGGCAAGGAGGAGACAGCCAGGAAAGAAAGAGAGGTAGACTGCTTGGAGGTTGGGGCTGGAAACTGAGGCAGAAACTGAGGTAGACAGCTGAGAGATTGGGGGGCAGAAAAGTGGTGGCAACGAGGAAACAGTCAGGAAACAGACAAAAACAAACTTGAGGTTTCAAAATAACAGGTTTATTAAACAGACAACACACTACACCGCCCCATTTAGTTATCGATACACACACACACACACACACACACACACACACACACACACACACACTCACTCTAAAGCACTCACAGTGGCAGCAGGAGAAAGAGACTCAGTGGGAGTTGGAGTCCAGGTAGGGAAGAGAAACAGAGTCCAAGTCCTTGGTTGATTAGGGGGTCGGGGTGATAGCTACCTATCCAGGCTGGAAAGGGGTCCTTGTCCAGTAGGTGTTGTCCAGAGGGGGGTCACTGGCAGGGGCTCTGGGTAGATAGGTGGTGTGGCATGGTGCTGGTCCAGATGGAGAGGGCGTCCCAAAGAGTCCGTCTTCACTACCCTTTTTTATGGGGCAGACTACCTCTGATCTCTTATGGGGAGGGCCTGTCCAGGCAATGTCAGTCCTGTTCCAAAGGGTTCCAGGTGTTCTTCTGAGCATATGCAGCTTGGCACAATGGTGGGTTGCCTCATCTTTTGTTTCTTGAATGCGGAGGGTGGTTCCAATGGCTGGGTCATTGGTCCAGGTATTGGTGTTGATGATGCAGTCATTTAGAGGGAGCTATTTTTAGACCTACTGCCATTGTCGCTCAAGTACCCTCATTCATTCCCATTCATTCAGGAACCAAGTTACATAGGAGGGGTAAGTGTGAGTCATAGGTTACAACATACATACACAACAGGGCATGGGGAAAAGATGAAGACTTGACAAACAAAATGGAAACTCGACATGACTTATGCTAACTTACATATGTAGGCCTAAATCATATAATACCAGTAAAACAGTAATATAGAACACTAAAAATCAATATAATCATAATAATTGTACAATATAAAGAAGGAGAAAAAACAAATACGACTTGCTACCAAAATAAAATGCTGAAACTTATCCTGTCTTAGCTCACTTATACTTTTCTGTAGGGAATAGAGAGGGAGAGAAAACGTCAGAAATGGTTGGGGAGGGGGAAGGAATGAATTTTAAAATTAAAAAAAGAAAAGAAAAACTTGGTGTTTTGCTACATTCTTTTCCCAAGCAGCCATGATGCTTCTGCTGCCAGTGGAAGCAAGGAGGTGAGAGCAGTGTCTGCATCTGATGTCCCTGCACCTGCACCACCTCTCCTCAATCCAGAAATAAGCACCAGCAGCAAAATCTCTCTCTTCCACCCCAATGCCATCTCTTAGAGTGAGCCTCCCACTGCCAGAGGAGGAGCTGGAGCTGGAACCAGGGGTGCTGAGCGCCTTGGCTCAAGCAATTCTGGGGGCTGAGGGGGAATCAGAGTTTGTGCTCCACACCCCTCAAAGTTCCCTTAGACCCAGGTCTCCTCCGGAAAGCAGCACCTTGGAGGAAGCTGAGGTTGTGGAGGCAAGTGGCTCTCCCGAAGCAGCTCCTCCTGCTGTTGTGCCTCAGCCTACTGAGGAGTGGGATAAGGCAGCATCCTCATCCTCAACCTAGAAGTGGGTGAGTAGTGTAGTGTGGGAGCATTTTGAGCTGGCAGATGATTCCAGGTTTGCTATCTGCCAGCACTGCCAAAGGCACATCAATTGGGGCAAGGATGTGAAACACTTTTCCACCACAGCGATGCTGCTGCATCTGAGAAGGCAGCACCCCCTTGCCCTTCTGGCTGCTCAGCCTGGCAGCAGTGTGAGCATGCCAAAAGGGAAGTCTCCTGCTTGCTCCAAAGCCCCTTTACCCCCAAAGCATAGGCAGGCCACCCTGGACCAGTGGGGGAAAGGTGGACAGAAAGGGGGGTGCGTTCCCAAGGTGAGTGAAATCACCCAGAGCATTGGAGAGATGCTTGCTCTGGATTTCCAGCCTTTCTCCCTAGTTGAGCAGCCAGGGTTTAGGCAGCTCATAGTGCTTCTGGCCCCATCTTACAAAATGTCCACATACAGCACCTTTAGCAGGATGGTGGTGCCCTCCCTGTATGAGGCATGCAGGGAGTACTTGAGGGAGGAGCTGCACAAGGCAGGGCCACAGGTAGCCTTGCACTTCACCTCCAACATCTGGAGCAGCTGGGGTGGCGATCACACCTACCTCTCCCTCACAGGGCATGGTGTGATCAGTCAGGCCATCAGTGGGCTCTCCTCTAAGCCAAGGTGCTGGATGAGCCCCACATAGCAAGGGAGATCATGGGGGCCATGAATCGCATGGTGGAGGGGTAGCTCATCGGGCTAAGCTCACCCGCGGGTTCATGGTAACCGACAACGGGGTCAATATGGTGAAGAGCTGATCATCCCACAGCACAAAATCATGAAGGTTGTGGAGACTCAGTGGATCTCCACATACCTGATGCTTGAAAGGCTGGTGGTGCAACAGAAGGCCAACTTGAGAACCAAATGGAGAAGTTCCAGGGGATCAGTGTTCCTGGCTGGGGCAGGCCACTGTCACCAGACTTGCAGGCACTGGTGAGGCAGCTGAAGGAGGGCATCAGGAGATGGCTGGATCCCTTGCAGTCCAGTACAGTTCACATGATGGTGGGCATGTGTGACCCAAGGGTGAAGGGGAGCATGTGCACTGGCAGCACCAAAACCCTCAATCACTGGATGCAGGTGCTGGTCAACAAAGTCAAGGAGGCCAAAGTGCAGAGGCGAGGGGATGTGGAAGAGGGGGATCCACTTTCCCATGCCAGCACTGGCACCAGCACCAGCCAGTCTCCTCCATGCCAACCACTGCCAATGTGGGCCATGGGCATGACTTCAATGCCGGGGTACAAACGCACTAGACCCCAGCCTTGGGCAGGTAGCACTGAGGCTTCAGTGGCTACCTATCTCACTGAGGATGTGGAGCCACTGGACTATGACCCATTGGCCTACTGGGCAAGCAGCAGCAGCCCCATATATGCCAGGACCAACGATCCCCTGGTGAAAGGTGTGTAGGAGATGTCGTAACCTCCTGCTAATGCACACACACAGAGTCCTGGCTGGGGAGTGCCAGACCTGTCACATATTTGACAGGCCTGACCCTAGCTGGTTTTAAGGCAGTTGTGAAGCTCCCGGTGTGTTCAGTTTAGCTGCCTGGGATGCCAGCTTTTGCATGGAAAAAACCTTTGTCAGGCTGAGGAAGTACCTGCAGTTGGTGTGTCTCCTAGTCCTGGATGGAAGGAATAGTAAAGAAGCCAGAGGCTGGCCTGGCATGCAATTAAGGCAAGAAAGCCAGTCAATGAAAATGAAAATGGAGGCATCGTAGCAATGCAGGTAAAAGTGCAGGGGTACCTGGGGAGTCAGATGTCCGGCAGGTTGCAGTGTGTCAGAATTCCACTGTCTAATCTATATTGAGTCCATGAGTTTGTGTACTTAGGAGGCTGATGAAGTGAAGTTCATAGGACCGGGTGTGAAAAGTGGTTTGCATTGTAATTAGTCCCCTCTCAGGATCAGACCTGAGAGACTGGAAGCAGAGTGTTTTTTGGTGAGGAATGTGCCACCACAGGTAGTTGGGTATTGTTGTCTTTGATAGATTCTGGTGTGCAGTTTGTGGGTGTACTGGAGATAGTTGGCAGGTTTTGTGTTTTGAGCTGTAGGAAGTTGGCTTCAGTTCTGGTGATGAGGTTAGGTGCTTGTTTGAAAGTACAAACCACTTTTCAGAGCTGGGCCTATGAACTGCTCTTCATTAGCCTCCTAGGTAGTAGGTACAGAAACTCATGGACTCAATATACACAGTGGAGTTCTGGCACACTGTGACCTGCTGGACATCTGACACCCCAGACACCTCTGCACTTTTACCTGAGCTGCTACATCCCCCTTCCCTACCCCCAACCTGTCCCTAACCCTCTGATGCCCCCATTTCCATTTTGACTGACTGGTTTTCTTGCCTGCATTGCGTGCCAGGCCAGCCTCTGGCTTCTTTACTATTCTTTCCATCCAGGACCAGGAGGCACACCAACTGCAGGTACTTCCTCAGCCTGACAAAGGGTTTTCAACCCGAAAGCTTCCTAAGATATATATTTTTAAGTATTCCCTTTTTTTCATAATAAACATATAGACATAAAAACACAAGATAAGCCATCACACACCATGAGTAATATCATATATCCAACACAACACAACATTTTTACTTCTTGCTGTCAATTCCTTTATAAAAAGAAAGGCTCTGTGACCGTTCCATTTGGGTACCTTTGATGCTGCTGTTGATGCTACTGGTGTTGAGCCAGCTAAGTTATTTTGACCTGCCATCGTTTACAGTGGTGGACCAAACTGAGGCTGTAGGGGAGGAGAAGACCCCACTGGGGCACACTGCCACGTTGTACAGAGGCCCCAGCACCAGTGAGGGCGCACCTGAATACAACTACAGACACAGACACAGACACTGAGAGCACACCTTAACAGACATGCTAGAGAACAATCACTGTTGTCATGAAAAGTGTTGGACCAGAATGAGGCTGTAGGGGAGGCAAAGACCTCACTGGGGCACACTACTATGTTGCATAGAGGCCCCTGTGCCAGTGAGGGCATAGTTTAACACACAACACAGTGTCACCCACTCATGTCACAAGTTTTACCTCTTAGTGGCCAGAGGTGCAGGGCCCCAGAAGCCAGACTCCCCTTGCACCTATCTCTTTGACAGCTGGCAGGCTTTGTGGGTGCAGCAGAGCCTAGCCAGCCTGCAGTAGCTTTTTTCACCCCCCTGAACCCTAAGAGAGACATAGCTGGCAGTCTTCATGGCTGCAGTAGGGCCTAGCAGGCCTGCAGTAGTGTTTTTCACCCCCTTGTGCCCTAAGACAGATGGACACAGCTGGCAGGTTTCATGGCCACAGCATGGCCTAGGAGGCCTGCAGTATTTTTTTTCAACCCCCTGCATCCTAAGAGAGACACAGCTGGTGGGGTCTGTGGCCTGGCAGGGCCTAGCAGGCCTGCAGTAGTATTTTTTTACCCCCTTGTGCCCTAAGACAGACAGACACAGCTGGCAGGCTTTGTGGCTGCAGCAGGGCCTAGAAGGCCTGCAGCGGTTTTTTTCACCCCACTGTGTCCTAAGAGAGACACAGCTGGCACGCTTCATGTCCTGGCAGGGCCTAGCAGGCCTGCAGTAGTGTTTTGTCCTTGAACCTTCGTCTGTTTCACTCCCCTCCCCAGCCTGGCTTTCTGATACACATTTGAAAACACAAAATAGATATCCTCATATTGTATAACCTTGAGCAAATCACATTTCAACATTAGAAACTTCATGGCAATGTCTGTCTTTGCATTTTCTAATTCATAAGGGTTTTTTTGGATTGATCCCAAGACAGTGGCTCAAGTTGATCCCAAGATAGCTGCTCAATCTGATGGTAATTTATTTCAGTTGTGGGATTTGCAGTGATAAAGACTTAAATGCTTTTTTAAAATCAGGCAAAGGAACATGATAGTAGAATAGCAGCAGCAGCAAGTGACTCTAGACACAAACTAACCTAGAAACATGCATTCAGTTCCATTAATGTCCCTCTAATGGTCAAAAGTCCTAGTGTTTGGAGTGTGAGCAATACAGGAGAGAAAAATATAAATATGGAGGATGATAAAAGACTGAGGGGGTGAATGTAAGGAGAATGTGCAAAGTAATTTAGTGATAGGGAAAAAGTTTGAAAAAGCAGGCATTGTTTGCCAACCTTCTCACAGGGCACAGTCAGAAGTTACATTTATCATGTGATCATCCCTTTGAAAGCACTCTATAACTATGCCCTGACAGAAGTGCATGACTGCAGAGTGCTTTAAAAGTCCCCAGTTACACAACCAATTAGCCCTCATTATATGAGGGTTCAGATGAAGGTGCTCCAAAGCAAAGCACCTTCATTAACTTCTGTCTCCTCAGGGAGCTAGACTGCCCCCAGTGCTATCTACACTATGGGAATAGAGGGGGAGAAGGGAGGAGAAGGAGCTTGGTTTGGTGTTTGCCCAGCCTCCTGCACTATAACTGGTTGGATGGATTGAAGCCCCCACAAGGTGAGGGGGATCCATTTGCCCCACCCCTAGGGCAAGCTGGGTAAACTCTAGCCTGAGCTCCCTCTCTCCCCCTCCCATCATGAAGACAGCACAGAGGGGAGTGGGGAGAGGAGGTGACAGGGTTAGGAGAGAAGTTGCAACCACTCAGGTCCTTGGCTAGATTTACTTCAAAACAGAGCTCAATCCCCCATACTCCAGATCTACCTGTGAATGTCTGTTGGGTCAAGAGGGTCAGTATAACTCATGGAGCTTTCTCTGAAGTGCTATGAGTTAGACCAGGGAGCTGCACACCTGCTAGAGCCCACAATTTCCCTAAAACTGTGTAAAATCAGTTCTGCTTCTATGTTATGACCAAATGCTAGGTAGTGTTGGAACACGAGGATCTGGCAAGAAAGCTAAGAGTTTCTACAGGCTTCTGGGACCAAATGGCCACCCAAATAATCATGTTTGAAGCTACTTGGGAAAGGCTCAGTGACAGAGTAAATGATCCAATGAGTTTGTGCCATATAGAGTGCAACATGCAGCCTTGTGCTTATTCACACAATGTCTTGTTCCTTAATATCAGAACATTTTTCAGCCTATATATGTCTAGCAAATACTGTAGATTGCCATTTAAGAATTCGGAGCAAATGGAACAGAATAAGGGCTGTAAATTCCTACCTATTCATGGTGTCCACACTCAACTTTGTTGTTTCTCACAAATGATTGTAATCAAAAAGTATTTAATTGAATAAAATGAAGAAAGTTGTGATGATGGTCCTTTTAATAGGATATAACCATAAGTGTAGTTCTTAAAAATTATTTGATCCTTTCATAGTAGGAAATCCAAGAGAATAGTGTTTGAATGTGTTCTCCATGAATATGGAGTCTGTCTCTCCCAAAACATTTACTCTTTAAACTTTTTTAAAAGTTTGTTTACTCTTACTGTCCAAAGATTTTTATTAGAATGCAGATTTTTCCTAGTATACCCATTCTATATTCATTTGGTATAAACTGTGTAGCTATGGCATTGTAAAATACACAAGGTAGCAATGGAACTAATAGTCCAGTTAGCATCTGTATGACTGTAGCTACAGCTCAGTTTTTGTTTGTGCCATGTGAATTGCATCATTTTCAAGAATATATTCCAACACTGGAAAGTTTGGGCCAAGATTTCCAAAACTGGGGTTATGACTTCCAGAAACACTTAGCATGGGTTTAATTCGACTCCCATTTGTACTGGTAGAAGTTTTACCATTGACTTGAGTGACCTAACAGGTCCCATTTAGCATTTTTATAATTTCTAACCTGGGTCTTTAAGGTTAAGACCCTAAGATGCTCTTTAAGATGCTAAGATGCTTTATGTGCAAAAGTGTAGAGCATCAAGAAACTCTTTCTGGTTCAGTGGGATTTGGATCAGGACCATATGGGTAATTTTAACTTTAGAAATAGTCAAGACTCTTTCAAGAGTACAAGTTTAGTGATGGCCCATTAAAAATGCTGCATTCCAAACAGTACACTCACTATGGTTCTGCACAGCTTGATAGCACTGCAGTTGGCTTGCCTACCAGAGCAGCTGTTAAATGCTGTAGATTCCTTGATCTTAAGCTAATGGAGCTAGTTTGGCATTCATTGAAGCACTGTGTCTGTTGGGAGGTAAAACACTATAATACAAAGAAACTTGTGGTTACAGTAAGGAGATTATTACCAGAACACCTACTGATGAAAGAGTACAACTGGGACACTGACCACCTTCAGAAAGTTTTCCCAATTGTATTTTTAATAACATTGGCCCACAGAATGAGAATGCGTACTCTACTGGGTTGTAATAATTCTTAGGAATGCAGGGGCCCACAAACTAAGCATTGTAAAACTATTGTTTTCACATTTTTCCAATAAAATTTTATGACAGTGTAAATCTGTTTTTGTTTTATTTTTAATGATGGAAATTTGTTTATCATAAAAACAATTCTTTTGTCAAAATGTAGGACATAGGATAGTGCTGTAATTCATCCATTTCAGTACTACAGCTTTCATGACCCCTGTCAGAAAAACAAATTGCAATACATCATTTAAAATATTTTACTTACCAACCAAACGAATCACAAAATTCAAAGTGCACCGTGTTCTGCACTGGCACTGCTGTTAATGGCAAGGCTAATCCAAAACATAAAAGGAGTTAAATGGCAAAAGGGACGGTGATCCTCAAGCACCTGAAGTATTTATGACAAGAACCAAGCATGAAAAAACAGACTTGATTGATTGGCTATGGCCTAGTAGAACTGCTCAACCTCCATTTATCAAAAATTCCTCTTATCCAGAAAAGCAATGTACAATGATTTCTATTAATTAAGTTAAAAATTCTACCTCCATTTCAAAGTGAACTCTTTCGCCTATATCATGTTAGAATAATTGCTTTTAGATACAAGAACAACTTCTGTTTTGGTGCATTGCTGTCAGGAAAACAGCATCCACTGCTGCTTTAGAACACAGTAAATGCATATGAAATCAAAAATATATAAAATATAGCTGTTTTAAGCAGCTATATTTTAATAACTTGCAGGTAACAAAATATTTTATACATGTACAAAATTCTGTGATTTAGTACAACAAATAAGGAAAATAACCACAAAAACATTGCAAATTACTAAATAAAGAGAGCTTTTTGGGAACATTTAAGCTCATTTAGTGTCATATGCACTATAAAAGTTATGGTATAACAAGTCAGCATTTTCCCACTCTTATTTTTTCTGCTTTGAGATATCATAATATTTTCTTGTGGTTAGAAAAGGGGGTAATTGTGGACAAATGCTGAATTATTAATACAGACCACCATAAATGTAACAAAATATGATCAGGCATATCTGCATTAGTAGCATATTTTGATCTGTATCCCAAACTGTAACTTACGTCTGTGACTTTCCAGGTGGCAGAATGCAAGTTTCAGCCCTGCCCTCTTGGAAAAAGAAACAGTTATCCACCAGCTTATTTTAAGAATTATTAAATTGCAGGACCTGAGAAGAAGCATGAATAGCTCTGACCTAATCTTGTAGGAAGCACTCAAAGCACTCTGAACAGGGAAAGTTTGAATGAAAGAAGCAAACTGAGCCTGAAAGCTTGCTAAGAACTTTTTTTCCAACTACTCAGTTGGTCTAATAAAAGATATCACATATACTCAAAGAACCTTGCTTGCCTGTGTCTTTAGACCAAAGGACATAGGCTACAACCAAAAGCTCAGCAACTGAGATTCTCACACTTACAGGAGGATGTGCGCTACCTAAAAGAATGTGAGTTGGTTCCATTCTTTTACAGTAACTGAAGAGGAAAGCCTAATGAATGTAGCTTGTAGTGAAGTGTAGTATTAGATAAGACTAAATATTTAGTGCATCGCTGTTAAAAAAAAAAAAATCTCTCTTCTGCTGCTTTGTTTCAACTGTTGGATAAAATGCTTTGTTTCAAAAAGATTGTGGGTCCCCTATCTCTGGTCAGGTTAGTGATGAAAGGAAGTGAAGGTGTCTGAAGCCCAGTCTGTCTAGTAGGGTATTAAGCGTTGGTACACGAAGGGGTAGATTTTTTTGGTACAAGACTGGAAATGTCATGAGATTCTATCTTGAAACAAGTTAAGGGAAAAAATCCAAATATAACTTGGATATATCCCTGAGCACTATGATAGTTATTCACTGTAGTAGGCACTGTAGGCTCTAAGCAAGATGTCATGGAACTACTAAAAAAAAGACCTTCATTGTCCTTCCCTAGAATTCTCTTGCATGAGAAGTCAAACACCCACATCACAATTTGAGATAAAGATCAAAATATGTTATAAATAAAACTATTTGGGTTAATGCCGTAGCACATAAAAGTGTAAAACGTATTGGGCCAAAATCTCAGCTATTGTAAATCTTCATGGCCCCACTGACTTTCAGATAACTATTACAACTACACTAACTGGGTATCTTGTCTATTTTTTTTTTTTCATTTTCTTCCTACCCTTCCAGATCTGGACTTTATATTAGACTGAGAGTATGTGTTCTTGTTTACTTCTTAGTGAGTGTTGTATTTGTGCTTTTAAGATATAAATGGGGAGTAGAAAAGGAGGTTATATACTGATCAGTGCTGGAAAGAGCAATTTTCCATCAGACAAGGTCAGTCACTTGGCAAGAGAGGCAGGCTTAAGAAATAAGATTTTGGGGGGCAAAATAATGGTAAATAAAAGTCCTGTCAATGCCAATGACTTCTGAATCTCCAGAGAAACCAGGACATTAATTCAAATAATTTAGAACAGAGGCAATTGACCACTGAGCAGTTTGGGGCTGGGTATCTCAGCACATAGAAGAATACTGGCTGAATTTAAGAGGAGATGCTGTCTAACCCAATAAGAAATGGAAGAAGACTGCATTAAGTGCCTGTGGCTACCCAAGGTTAGACCTTTGGTAAGGCAACATTTCATAATTTGTCCTGAATTTGGCCCTTGACTAAAGAGGCCAGTACTCCAGAATCTTAGCATTTGAAAAAAAATCTAGCCCTTGTGACTGAAAATAACTTTAGAAACATTAAAGGAACAATTTAATGGGTATACAAATCAGTAATTTTGTACCTAAATAGCCTGACTTCCAAAAGTGCTAAGAACCCATCATATTACCCATTAGTCGTTAGAAGCTGCCAGAGTTCAGTATCTATGAAAATTAGGCCATTTACTTGCAGTGAAAATATTGACTGGGGATGCCTAAAATTAAACAAGCTCTTATAAAACAAACATATCAAAGAAAAAAATCTTGGCCAAATTATGTGACACATACATCAATATATAGAAAGCTTGAAAAACCCACAAGGCTGTTTAACTTTTTAAAAGCCAGTGATAGGCATGTTTCCATAATGCACTGCACCTAGAAGACACCTAGGATGCACTGAAGTGGCTCAGAAAGAGGTCAGAGTATGATGCATCTTGGGACATGGAGATCAATCAAGAACTTTGGCTCATCCTGAAGAAGGAAGGCTTGAGGTACTGTAAGGAACAGCAGCCCCCAGAAGGCACATGGGTAATACTTCCAGATCAGATTATTGTTGTTATTTTCAAAATAAAATGTTTAGTTGCTTTTTAATGCAAAACTGAAGAAAACCATTTCATTCAAATTGTACATGAGAAAAAAAAAATCCATTTTGCATTCAGCTATTTCAGTAAGGAATGCTAAAAACAATCAGACCAGTTTCAGTTTGGTGAACTCTAACAAAACAAAGGTCAAAAACAGAAGCAGGTGCTGGACATGTCCTTCAGAGAAAAGAGTCCAGTGTGCAGAGGAAAAGAAGACCCTTCCAGCAGGGCTGGAGGGAGGCGGAGGCATCATGTTTATCGACAATTGCTAGCCTGATGAGAATGAGAAAGGTAGAGATCCTTTCAGTGTTGAGGATAACACCCTGACTAAAACTGGATAATATCTGGTTCCTATATGCTGTCAGGAGTTTCAGAGAAAAAGAGAGTGCTTAGTTGAAAAATAGGCAGTTCAACCTTGTATAATAGTCTGAGACTTTCAGAAGTCTGTGTTAGAGTGACTAACTAAAATAGATAATTAGATGGAGGAGAGAAGTCAGGTGAGGAAAAGTAGATTTATGAGTCTTCTGGGTAAAAATAATAATTGGCTTTCTATGACAGGGTTAGATATTTTATGGCTCTTTTTTTAAATGTTTCAACTAATGCAGGGGCAGGCAATTAGTTTGGGCGAATGGCCGCTTACCAAGTTTAGGCAACCTGTTGAGAGCCGCATTTTCTTCTCTGGTGCTAAGCAGGGGCTTCTGGTTTGGGGCGGGGGTGGGGAACTGGGAAGACCTTGCTGCTGAGTCCTGCCATTGGCTTCCCCTGGGTCCTACTGCCCCTGGCTCCTGTCATCTTTGACAGGCAGCCAGGAGCAAATAAATACTAAATTTCTAAATGTTTTAGGGGCCCCGGAGGCCAGATAGAATGGCCTGGTGGGATGGATCCAGCCCCCAGGCTGTATTTTGCCCACCCCTGAACTAGTGTGTCTAGCTCTGAAGGCCTAGTTGGAAATAAGCATGGCTGGAAATCTATATTTGTTCTTTCAAGAATAACCAGGATCAACTTGAGATTTAGGCATGTTAAGGCATTCTTTGACCTGATCTTCTCATTTCCCTCATATTACTTCCCAAACTTTTGAAAATGAAGACCTCTTTCAAAAAAAACCCAGTGTTTAGGGTAATTCATCTCATAGAAACTCATCAAATTTTAAGATCTATCCATCTGGTCCCTTTACACAAGGATGCACTTTGTGTATCTGCACAATGTTGTCTTCTTTCTGTCCTTACAAACTTTGAGAAGCAATGAAATACTGAAGTGTGTTGACATGTGCAATATTATTTGCATATGAGTTAGCATTATTGTAAAGGAATGGAGACGTTTACCCCACAAAGCAATGGTTTTCGACTTTCTGCAAACAGAGATGCATCTCCATCAATTACACTTGCTTCAGATTCTGAAATGCCTGTTTGCAGCTACAACAGTACCAGATTTTGTTTAAAAGAAAGCAGAGTCTGAAGAACAATTAAAGCATTTTTTCCTGCCTCCTTTTCCTCCTGCTACTCCTTCATCATGCTTCCCCAAGGAAGCATACTCCACATTTTGGAAAACACCACCCTAAATTAGTCCACCCTTCTCATCTGTCTGTTCTTAGACTGAGGAACTATACCCAGGATGGTCTCTTCCG